>NC_142770.1:31410480-31774647 GCF_988280905.1 Pimephales promelas
AAACGCCACTATATGCGTTTTCTTTGACCGGATAGCTATGACCGTGAAAAGACCAGGTGTAAATGCCCTGTGAAACGCATTCGTGACGCATTTGAATCTAATCGCTCAAACCACTTCAGGAGGTGGTCTGGGCTGCATTTCAGTTGAAACTGGACAAATGTAAATGCATCTCGTTATTGAATAAACCACATATGTAAAATGTAATCCTTCCAAAAACGCTAAAAATGAGAACGTTACAGGCTTGTCATGTTATGGCCAGATATGACGACGCGCGCGACTGCAACACGCATCACGCAACATTTCGTTTTCATCAAGCCAACGCGCAAACTATCGCTAATCAAAGTGAAAGTAAGTTGCAGACGCTTTTCACAGTTATCTTCATTAAAAGTAAATAAACTAACTGATCTTATTTTACCTGATGATCATAAAATGCAGCTCATAACTGTTGTTTTCGGTGACGTGCACTCCATTAAATCTGCATATAGCGCGGGAATTGAAGATCGTATTTTGATCAATCAGATATAGGGATGGGTACCGAAACCCGGTATTAAACGGGCCCCGGTACTGAATTTTGAAAGACCGCTGTATCGATAAGTTTGGACGTTATCGGTTCTGCTGTCGGTACTGGAAAAATTATTTATCATTCCTAAAGAGGTTATCTTGAACATGTTTATATCGCCAGCCTTTTCTATATATAAACTGTATTTTAATTAAACCATTTGTCTGTGATGCAAATTTGAAATTCGCAGTTCAGAAGAGAGAGAGAGCGATCTCTCATGCAAAGCCACAGCACGCGGAACACGACAGCCTTTGCTTAATGAGTGACAATGAGGACAGAACTAAACATTCAACGTGGTTACACTTTAGATTTGGGATATTATTCTAATATATTTTGTATTTCGGCTTCCAAAGATTATAAAAAGAAGATATTTGAGACAAAACCGTTAAAAAACAAGACGCATGATCTGTCCAGCTTAACTTCCTTTAGCCTACTTCACAGCACTGCGGAGCGCTGTCAGTTCTTCCTATTAGGAAGTTCCCAAAACCCAAACGTACCGTCAGAATCAGCACGATTGGCGATTGTTGCAAAATGCTGTCTTCTACTGTTGCAAGCTCAAAAAATGGCTATTAAAAACACAAAAGCCTGCGCAAGAGACGCTGTTCACGACTGCAACGAGACAAGAAAAGTAGCCTACACTTTGGGCTTCGTGTGTCCTTAACAGTGGTGGAAAGAGTACTGACAAATTGTACTTAAGTAAAAGTATTGCTACTTAAGTAAAAATGTACTTGGAGTACAAGTAGAAGTACTGAAATATAATATGACTCAAGTAAGAGTAAATAAGTAGTTTGCTTAAAAACTACTCAAGTAACTGCGTTACAAAGTACTTTAGTATTTTTCTATTTTTTACCCAAAATAGGGAGATGATAGTGAAATGGAGCGCTAAACAACTCTCATGTCATCTGTTTCATTCATACTGAAGGCCTTACTGATGCATAGAAGTATTAAACTTACACATTTCAGGAAATGCCTTATATGGATATAATAACTTGCAAATAGTGATGTTTTGACTGATGAAACATGAAGACAAACATATAATAGCTATAATATATCTGAGTTTATCAAACTGTCAATTTATTTTCAAGGTATTTTCAAAAGAATGATGTATGACTTTAAAGGGATAGTTCACCCAAAAATTTAAATTAGCCCACGATTTACTCTCCCTCAAGTCATCTTAGAAGATATGACTTTCTGCTTTCAGTCGAATACAATCATTGTTATATTAAAAAATGGCCTGGCTCTTCCAAACTTTATAATGGCAGTGAATGACTGGAGAAAATTTGAAGCCCAAAAAAGTGCATCCATCAATGATAAAAGTGCTCCACATATAGACTACTAGCTTCCTCTGTTGTCAAGAGCAATTTTTTTTATTACTAATTTTGAAAAGGAAGTGTAGATAAGGTCATTTGAATGTTTTGATTTGAATCATTCATAATTGAAAGCAAAGAAGGTTAATTGAGAGGTCCGATTAAAAAGGTATGAAAAACAATAAAACAGTATGAATAAAAAAAGTTAAAAAAAAACTGGGGTATGATTAACATGTTAAATTAAATGATCTTTGTTTCATCGTAGCCAACCGAAAATGTGCTGTGAGCCCACTGTTGCTATAGGAACGAACTACACTTTTACATGCATCTGATAGACAGATCAATCATGCGATCATATTTCACTGTTTTTTCAGCTTTGTAAAAAGTTTTCTTCGTATATTTAGTTTAAATGTATTGTTAAACAGGGAAAGCTTTACCATTAATTGAACTGTGTGCATGTATTTTAGACACTTTCTTGCTCTGTCCATTGCAAACCGCGTCCATGCATGTTTGAGCCGAGCTTTTTTATTTACCTCAACTGCTCAGTGCTCTGGTATTATCAATGGTGTGACCCATTTCAGTAGTTGCCATAATTTAATATGAGCAGAATACTCACTTACAGTCACTGACATATTGAAACGTTAGCGGTACTGATTCAAACACGAGCGCCAGTGATTGAAATGTCAAAGCGCGGTTTGAACGCCCCGCCCCCCAGCCAAACTGGAGGTTTTGATTGGTTTTGCACCCGAGTCAGACCTGTCTGTTATTGGCTGAAGTGCTTCAGATATGTCTGTTATTGGCTGAAGCGCAGGGCTCCACCACAGTTGTTTTGAAATGTGTCTGTCAAATCGCAACTTGCGCTGTTGCTCCGTCGGGTGCAGAAAATAGGTCGGCACCTTTGTCAAAGTACTTTGTACTTTTTATGAAATATAAATGTAGCGAAGTTGAATACTTTATTTTTATTTTACTCAAGAGTAAAAGTACCACAATTTAATTATACTCAAGAAAGTAGAAAGAATGAAAAAAATCTACTCAAGTACTGTAACGAAAGTATTTGTAATTAGTTACTTTCCACCACTGGTCCTTAACTATCAAATATACATAAAAATGTCAAAATGACCAGCTCTGAGATTCACCTAAACAAAGTTTATTCACTTAAACACAATTATGTCTTAAATGGACGTAAATAATAGGGAGAAAATGATGGTGCTTCAGTTACCGATTAGATTTGCTCTCGGTCTTAAAGGAACACTCCGACTTTTTGGGACTTTAGCCTATTCACCTTATACCCCAGTGTTAGATAAGTCCATACTTACCTTTTTCATCTCCGTGCGTGCTATAAGTCTGTTTGACGCACCCACCGCGAGCCTAGCTTAGCACAAAGACTGGATGTACTTGGTTGCACTTAGCCTTCTAATCCAAATAAGTGAAAAAATAACACAAACATTTTCCTATTTACAGGTTGCGATTTGTATAGTCGTATAGTGTCCAAAAAAAAAATTATATGAGATACAGACATATTTTAATCGTATAAATACTGGGAACTATTCTCTGAAGGCGAAGCACTACTATTTGGGCGAAGTGAGAACCGCAGCACCTGAGACGCGCCGTTGTTTCTTCTGTCAACAAAACAAACGTGACTAACTAGCTAGTAGCTGACGTGAATGGTGATCATGGCTGATTTTGACGAAATGTCAGATGATTTTTACTTTGTCTCAAACCAAGATCCTGAACCATATCGGTTTGAGCCAGAATACACAGACGAGGAATTACAAAGTTTTGAGGCTGATAGCCAAGATGCCGAACAGACTGAGGAGGTCGAGGGGAGAATCCGAACTAACACGGACTGGTGGTGTAAATGTGGAACATGTCAACCTATGCCCACAGAAAGCGAGTGCATTTGTTGTAATGAATGGGAGCGGGTATTGCCATCAATGGCAAGTCGTGATGACAATGAAGATATTTGCGTCACTATCACGGAGGAATTCTCTGCCCTGATACACCCTGCGGTTGTCGATTTTTTTTCCCGTTGTGACAAGATAAACTGGAAGAAACGTCCCATGCCGAGTGAACCGAATGGACAGCTGTCCTCCAAGTAAGTGCATTTTGAATGATCATAATGCATACAGGTAACATTAGTATAATGCAATTGTAGTATACACGCGCAAAAACAAAATATACACACATGCCAACTGACTGTTGCCACCCTTGAAATAGTCTGTCTTGATAACCCGTACACTTGATTTACTAGTTATTCATACAATTTTTTCTGTGCTCTAAGTCAATACAGGTTGGTGTCCTACCGCATAGTGTTGGAGTGGGCCCTGAAGGGAGAAACTTTGGGTAGAAGCAATCGTAAACCATTGCCATCATGTGTGGTTGGTGCCATTCGAAGAAAATATCCTTCAGAGACTGGTGTCTATGTGGGATTTCAAGAGGCTGAGGATGCAATTGAAATGTTCTAAGTATGCATGTGTCAACACCAATCATATATAAAGTAATTAGCCTATACTACATGTCTTTATCATACACAAACCATAAACGTATGATGTATATAAGTATTACAGGAATAAAAATTACATATTTTGTTTTTGTTGGCATTACTGTATATGTTGTATAAAACTGAACAAAGTTACTGTGAGTAAAGATAACAACATTAAATATAAAAGAGCAACCTAGAAATGTCAGTATAATTGTAGTCAAGGAAATATATTATTGTTTTGTCCCTGACTACATTAGTCTGTAATACACTTTGCATATTCTAGTCATCTTGTCTGATACTTTGGCACTGGTCTATGAAGTACAAGGCCTAACATTTTGTTCTCTTTCCACAGATGTTCCATCCTTTGACCTCCTACAAGACAGCAGAGTTTTATTTCATTTTGAAAATATGTGAAACCATTGTTTTCTTTTTATTTATTGTTTTAGATTTTATACTTCAAATAAATTATTCTAACTTCTACATTTCTCATTTCTTTTTTTTCTACATGTGTCAGTATAAGAAGACTAGTTGGCCTACACAAGGCAGAAATGAGAAGGAGAAATAATGAGAAATATTCTTATTTATTTTACAATTGCTGTACCACAATAACCAAAAACTATATACAAGAATAACAAAAAGGCACTTTGGGTGGCAGTGGTGACATAGTGAAAAGCAGGACTAAAGAATGATAGGTGGGTGGGGTGGGTGTCCCTTTATTTATTTATAACCATCTCAGATACCATTATGAGTCTGAACCTGTGAATCTTGATGTGTGTCCGGCAATGACATCCTCCTTCCTGGGTTTTGAAACTGTGGCGATGTTAGCAGCCAAACGTGGAACTTTGACATGCGATAAGGGGTCTTGGTATTTCACCGTTGGATCCAGCCTTCTCTGAATGACTGCGTCCATCAATTCATTCCTGAAAGTCTGTGTAGTTTCCTGGTAGACTGGTCGGGCAATCCATTGTTTGGATTGTTTTTGGAATATCACATTGTGTCTTTGGAGTCCTGAAATGAAAATCAACATGATTGAGGAGTTTGGTCTGTTAGGAGTGTGTTCAGAAGGTTAAATAATAACTAAATAAAAATTAAAAAATGTTATAATATTTGCCAGTTATAACAGCAAAAGTGTTGATTTGTAAATTATAAATATGTTCTATTATATTTTTAGGTGAAACATTACGTACAAATCAATACTGACATGTGTATGGCTGCAAAATTTGAAATATCCGGAGGATATATTGTTTTATTTATAATATGATATATGTTTAGAACTAACCAGACGCTGTTTTTGCTTGTTCACGTTGTGTTTCGTGGTTCTCGTTATGGTCCATGACTGCCAACATTGTTCGTGCTTGCATTGATGCATATTCAAAGTGCAATCTTTTGGGACAGTATTTTAGAAGAACATTATGGTAGACTTCAAGTTGTCCTAGTGAAAGAGAAATAAAGACAGTACAAAATACAAAACACTTTATAAACTATACATGGAACAATGCTTACAAGTAGTATGAATGATCTGTTGAATATTGGGAGTTATTTTATTTTCATTATCGTCTGAGGTGCAATATTACTTTCTAAAATAATGTAAAAATGTTTCACATAAAAGCTTCCCACAGAAACTAAAATCTATGGAGGCAATCCAATAGCTGTGAAATCTTTGATAAACATACCGGTGTGTTTGAACAGTGCCATTTGTTCCAGGTCTTTCAGGAGGCGTGCATTCATCACCACTTCATAAAGGGCATTGTAGGCAGGGGAGTCTTCGGCCAACCATTTCTTCCTCCTTTGCTCGTTCGCTGGCAGTTCAGTGTGGTAGCATGTATGTTCCTTGCCATCTTCTTCCCAGCGATGGACCCCGCAGATATGATGGAGAATTGACTTCCATCGTCTCAACAATTCCTGTAAAAATACAGACGGAAAAAATAATTTGAACCAAAATAGAACCTAATTAATAACTTCTATGTCCAAAGGTGATGTATGCACGCCAGTAGTCAAAATACACTGTGCACTATAACCGGTATAAATATGCATATGAGAAATAAATTAGACTTTGCCTTTGCAATATGTCTGTGTGTATAAAATGTATGATTGTGCACCTTTGAATCTCCTTTAGATGAGCTACAGCTCCACCACATGTGATTGATCACACTCTTTATCCAAGGAGCAAGGGCCATACAGTTCTTGCGATTGGATGCCAAAACCAATTTTCTTTTAATTCCTGAATTAAAATAAGGAAAAGCTTTATAATAATAGTACACTTCAGAAAACACAGAGATACACAGAGAGTAAACCCAGACAGCACAGCCGAAGTATCAGGAGTTGTGAACAAGCTTACAATAACAAAAATAGACTAACCTTTTCCAGTATGCCATGGATCAAATTGGTGTTCTATATTTGGAAACTCCTCCCTCATTATTTTCCTGATAGAGGGATGTCGGTCAGTTGTGACAACTTTTACATTGATTCCTTCATCTAGGAGCTTTTCTAATCCTTTCTTGAAACCGATTGGCTCCATGGCAACAGAACTTTTGGCCTGGGTCACCTAGAGGGAAAAAGTATAAGACGTTTGAGAACATTGACTGAGTTTTCGTATATATTATTCTATTTATCATTAAAAAAAATTACCTGAATCAAGTCAAATGTTACAATTTGATTGGTGGAGTCATCCATGAAGGAATACGTTGTGTATTTGCAGGAATGGCCTGGGCTATCACTTCTCCCATCTCCACAGATCTGTACTCCCTCACCATCCAGGGTCTGGCAGATGAGTCTTGCTCTTATAGTGTCCTCCTGCTTCTTGTATTTTTCAGCAATAACTGGAATCAGGTAGCTGGACTGTATACTGTAGTAGGTAGATTTATGGGGCAGCTGAATGTTCAAAAGCTCTGCCCACTCAGCAATGTCTGTGTAGGTAGCACCGGTGAAGAGTGTTGCTGCTGCTGATAGCAGGTTGTTCTCCGCCATTCCACGAACACTTGGGCATGATTCCCAATCTCCGGTGTGTCCACTGTTACATTTCCATATTACTCTGATCCTTGTGCCAGATTTTTTCACAATTTGGTTCAAATCACACATTTCAGATCCACAAACAGTGCATTTTTTAAAGAGTTCCATGAGTTTAGACTCATTTACCAGCCACTTTCTCTCTTTCCATCCTCTATGTTGTCCAGGAATGCTTTCAGTGCTTCCTGTGGTAGAGGTGGAGGGGCTTGTGTCAGGGACAAAACTGGAGTCAGCAGGATCCACGGCTGGTTCAGAGGCAGGTTCTGAGGCCATGCTGATATCCAAGGCTGATGTTGCTGAACTGATATCCATTTCAGAATAATCAATTTGTTGTGTTTCCTGTTGACGACAAAACAACATGTAAAATTTTATTTTCTCTTGGCACCTTTAGAAGCATACATCTGGGTTTGGAACGTGTTGGTTTTCATTTGAAAATTGATTTTCAATATTCAATTATTTGACTGTTATCTTTGGCATTTCATTGTGATCAAGATAAGTGTCAGCTGAATTATCAAAATGCATCTAAATTGATTTTTTTTTTTCAATAATATTTTTTAGCTATCATGAATAGAGAACCTGGCTTGCTACTTACATCAAAGATAAGACTTTTTTTTGGCCTGCAGGTAGGCATCATTATGGACGATGAAGCAGTGTCCTATAAAGTAAATATAGAATTTGTTACATTTATCACACAGAACGTATAACACCATTCAATGATAAATTATTAATTATCCTACCAATTGACGTGTCCAACTGGGTGCCAAGGCAATCAATGCCTTTGTCCCTGTAGCTGTCTGAGCAGGACTTTTGAGCTGCAAAGGTAGTGGGGCTTTGAACTCTGCAGTAGGTACAGTACAGGTTTTTCTGGGTGTGGAGTGTGGTACACCTGCAAACAGGCTGGAAACATCCTCAAATTCCAGTTGATCCAGCTGCAGGTTACTCAGCTCATCCTAATTAATATATATCACAGAACACAAAATAATAAATTATTATTACAGGAATCAATATACATCTAAAATGAAATTTATTACAGCGTAACCAAATGTATTCAACAGTGTCTAATACAGTAATGGCAGATAGGCTAGAATATGACAATATATTCACAATAGGCAATGACTCAATATTCACAATAGGCTAGAATAAGGGAAAAGTAATAGCACAAGGCAAATTGTTTTTGCACAATGAACCCACAGACAGTAGCCTACCCGTGCTAGACAATATGACTATTTCTAAAAGAAAATAAAAAATAGAAAAAAAAATCCCTCCCCGATAAGATTCATTAGCAAGGTGTATGCTACTAACTACATGTGTTTACCTCTAGCTCCGTTCTAGTTTTACCTGGGCGACAGAGCGCGTTCTAAACAACATTACAGGGAATATACATGGAGCGCGTAAACAACTGCAGTATAGTAGTTTGCACCCTAATCATATAGTAGTGTCACTAGCATTACAATAGTTCTAAGTTAGCTAATGGCACTGTTACAGTAACGTTAGGCAAAACATCTAAAATATAACGGAACGGCTACTTACCGCAGCACTTTGTCCTGTAAGTGATTTTGATGGGACGGCCATGTCCTTCAGCACACGTTTCATGGTTCTTGTGGCAAATTGCATTTTTTCAATATAGTCGTCGTCATTAAAATGTACAGAGCAAACATAATGTCCCTTGATACTCTCTTTTGGTGTGTTAGGGTCAATATTCAGAGCAATTAGCCATGTTTTCATCCGGTCAGCGTTTCTAGTTGGTATTCTGTGAAACATCATGGTATTACCTGGTCTCCCCTGTTTATTGTCGCAGCTCTTTACACTGCAGCGAAAACCCATGATTGTAAAACACGCTTTTACTATTTATAAATTGATGAGTCTGTATCTCAAACTCTGAACGAACTTTCCGCTCCTCCTCACCACAGCGCGTCTCAGGTGCTGCGGTTCTCACTCCGCCCAAATAGTAGTGCTTCGCCTTCAGAGAATAGTTCCCAGTATTTATACGATTAAAATATGTCTGTATCTCATATAATTTTTTTTTTGGACACTATACGACTATACAAATCGCAACCTGTAAATAGGAAAATGTTTGTGTTATTTTTTCACTTATTTGGATTAGAAGGCTAAGTGCAACCAAGTACATCCAGTCTTTGTGCTAAGCTAGGCTAGCGGTGGGTGCGTCAAACAGACTTATAGCACGCACGGAGATGAAAAAGGTAAGTATGGACTTATCTAACACTGGGGTATAAGGTGAATAGGCTAAAGTCCCAAAAAGTCGGAGTGTTCCTTTAAAGGGGCAGCAGTCCAATAGCCTAAACCTGCTGACGATTCAGCCATTAATGCAAATCAAACAACAAAAGGCAGAGAAAATCACTCACAGCTTTTGAATGAGTAACTTTAGATTTTATGAGCATTAATCTATCTATGATAAACTATACAGTGCTATTTTATATTTGATTACTAAATTAGGTTTCTTTTCAGACAGAAACAATTACCTGAAAAGATATGTTAGTACACCTTCCTGAAATTAAAGCACTTTGTATATAATTTGTATCTTTGATTAATTGTATTCTTGTGTTTGTACTTGTTTTTTTTTCTTATGTGTCCTTTTTGTATATAAAACAAAAAAGCCTGCACATTGCTGCATAACAAAAATATATTTTTCTTCGTTTTGCTTTTTCTATTTTACATTTCAAAATATAGAGTTTAATTATGTTCTTAATTCTTAAAAAAAAAAAAAAAACGATAAGAACACCGTTAAAGTACTGGATCGATAAGCGGTATCGGTAAGAGTAGTAATACTGATAAAACCTTAATGATACCCATCCCTAATCAGATAGCTATCCGATCAGTGAAAACGCATGAAGTTGCCAGGTGGACCGTGGCCTGATGTTTATACTTGTGCGCGTCGAGCCGGGGCAAGTGTGTGTGTGTGTGGGACTGTGTGGTTGGAGAGCAAGGAAGAAGTGAGAGAGTGACGGCGGTTAGCTTTGGAGCGAGTAGCGACTTTATATTGAGAAAAACAAAGTGTCTCCCCTGTTCTTTCTGACCACTGTGGGAAATCTGTAGCATGAAAAGTTAAACCTCTCTTGATTTAATATTGTTTATGGAGAAGGAGAATCAGGAAATGTGTCGGTGGGGGGAATGCAACGGTGCATGTCGGACCAGACGCATCATAAACAAAATATTGCATAAATATCGCGACACTTTCGATATGGATATCGAGTAACGTGATATTGCGATAACGATATTGATTCGATATATCGTGCACCCCTACTCTCAGGGAACCAGGGTTACATACGTAACCTGAGACGTTCCCTTTCAAGGAAACTTGAGCTGCGTTGAGACACGGTGGGAACCCCATACCCACTACGCCATAATGAAAAATGCCCGATCTGTGTGAAGTCCTTGCGCACACTAAGAAGCAAGCAACCTAGCCCCAAGAGTGGAAAGGTCTAGGTCGTAAAATCTGACAAATGTGTGTGGTGAGGACCAACCTGCTGCATTACAAATGTCCTGAAGCGAAACACCTGAAATTAAAGCCTTAGAGGCAGCCACACTCCTAGTAAAATGGGCCCGAACTGTATCCTAGGTGAGGACCGTCCGGCCGCCTCATAAGCAATAGAGATAGCCTCAACTACCCACTCGCTCATCACTTGTCTCGATGCAGGGCAACCTTTCTTGGTCGAACCGAAACAGACAAATAACTGCTCTGATCTCTGCCACAGAGCAGCTCTGTGAATGCAGGCATCCAAAGCGCTAACGGTACATAACAGATTGAGATTTTCCTGATCTGGGGTATTGGCTGCCTATTAAACATCGTATAAATTTTAAAATGTTGCTGATTACTTATAAAGCACTAAATGGTTTAGCTCCGCAGTACCTGAGCAAGCTCTTAACGCATTATAGTCCTTCACGTCTATTGCGCTCCAGCCAGTTGATAATACCTAGAATATCAAAATCGACTGCTGGTGGTAGATCCTTTTACTATTTAGCACCAAAACTCTGGAAAAATCTTCCTAACATTGTCCGGGAAGCAGACACAATCTGTCAGTTCAAATCTAGACTGAAAACACATCTCTTTGGCCTAGCATACACATAACACACTATCGACTTCAGCCGGAACTGGGAACACGTCCCGTAAATCCTGATGTACATCAAAAGAAGGTACATCAAAAGAAGGATGGCGTCTAAGCTAATGTCAGTTTCTCTGTTTATCCCGAGGGACCCTCCATGGTGGACCTGCGCCTGGACCCATCCCGACTCATCCTTAAGTGCCGCCCTCATCGACACGACAGCCGTTGGCACTGATCCTCAACATCTCGTCTCCAAACCGGCATGATTACTTCGACTTCCAAACAGATGGAAATGGACAATTTCTCTTAAAGGGGGGGTTGACTGCTTTTTTTCTTTGCATGATTGTATTTATGGGGTGCAATATAACATGTATTCGTGCTTTTTCTTTTTTAAGTCTTATTTTTCATAAACTTCACATTTATTGTCAGCCGCGCTCTCCTCTGTCCCCTGAACGAGCGGTCGACTTCCTGATTCTATGAAAACACTCCCTCAGAAACACGTAGTGGGCTCAGATTGGTTAGTTTGGGCCGGTGTGTTGTGATTGGCTAAACTGTCGCTCACGTTGTCCGAAAGGTTAACGCCCATTACCTTTACGGGCGAAACATGTATGTCATGAGCTCCGGTCCAGATGTAAATATGTGTCGAACTGCAGTATCAGTTTGAGGCAGAATCAGACCGAGAAAGCCGCGATGAAGAGAGTCAAACAGAACCTCACCACACACGGCTCTTACTAAACGTTTCTGAATGACAATTTGCTACATTTTTTAACTTTATACATGTTTGTTTTACACAATAGCAACTGACTGGCAACAATAGCAACTGACTGGCTACTAATGTACTCAAACACCGTTGGCATGTTTACGTTCTTGATCAAATCGAAAATAACGCCATAAAGCATATATACATGAAAAATACGTTTAAAACATTAGTACTTATAGAAAATTCAGGTCCATAATGTTTTTACGCGTTTGTCGTAGACACAAAAAGCATAGGCTATGCTAACTAGTAGTGGCTATAAAGCCAGCGCTGGCATTTGAAAAAAATAAAACACAAGGCTACGTCAGAAATTATACATGCAAATACATTTAAAATGATGAAGTCTTAGCCTACTTACATATTGTGGCCCAACAACTGCTGCCTCTTGTTTTAAAGTCGGAACTGCTTCATGTTTTAGTAACAGTTTCTTGTTGAATCCGGTGTTGAACTCATGGAGATTCTGGAAGCTGTCTTCCGTAAAATGTGCAGCACAGAGAGCTAGATTACCATAGTCATTTTCAGGAACATAATCAAACATAAATTGTATCCATTGTTGAGGAAGTATAGCGTCCATGGGAAGCCCGAAACACAGAAGACCTGACAGCTGCGTGAACAACACACTGGATGAGTCGATGTGCCTCAGAAATATGCGCATGCCATTTTCTGCATATTCCGGAGGGAGGGTTGATGCAAATGTGTGGGTTAGTGACGTACCGTAACCCAGCTGTAGTCCCAATTGAGTCGTTTTTGTAGGCAATATACTTCCTGATTTTTAAAAGACGATATCTCTGCTTATAACGATAACATTACACACTATTTAAAATTAAAAAAGTGAAATCGCAGTCAACCCCCCCTTTAATGTTTCAATCCAATTTGTTTTGTAATCACTGTTCCTTCGTTGGCCAGAGGAGAACTGGCCCCCGACTGAGCCTGGGTTCAGGTTTTTTCTCCATTCAATTGCCTGATGGAATTTTGGTTCCTTGCCACTGTTGCCTTGCTTTTGGCTTGCTTAGTTGGGGACATTTAATATTCAACAATATTATTGATCCGTGTTGTATTATTTTAATGTTATCACTGTGAAGCTGCTTTGATACAATCTGTATTGTAAAAAGCGCTATATAAATAAATGTGACTTGACTTGACTTAAACGGGGGAGGACAAAAAGCCTACAGCACAATATCATCCATCCCATTTGTGGGGACCTTAGGAATGTAAAAATGCCTTCACCATACCAGGTGCAAATTCCAAACATGAAGGAGCCACCAACAGGGCTTGCAGATTTCCAGTTCTCTTGGTAGAAGAAATAGCCGGAAGAAATAAAGTTTTTAGTGTAAGGAACTTCTCTGAAACCTCTTTGATTGGCTCTAAGGGAGCCAATGCCAGACCCTCAAGTACAATGGCCAAATTCCAAGCCGGTGCTCTAGAGTGCAATGCAGGCCTCAATGTATCACGAAGAAAACAAGTGATAAGAGGATCTCTCCCAAGAGAAGAAGCCCCCAGAGGGGAGCAATAGGCAGATATAGCCGTTACGTCCACCTTTAAGGTGGAGGGAGATAATCCAACAGAGAAACAGTTTTGTAGGAAATCAAGAACTGTATCAACCGGGCAGTTAACAGGATTAAAAAAACGTTCTCCACACCATTTAGAGAACAGTTTCCATTTCAAAGAATATAGTTTTCTCGTGGAAAGAGCTCTGGCTTGAAGGATGGTCTCAACGACCTCAGTCGAGAGTTTCCTCAACTCAGAGCGAGGGTGAAATATCATGCCCCCTGCTTGGGAAAGTAAGTCCCTCTTGATAGGAATCTCCATAGGAGACTAGGTCTGAGAACCACACTTTGGCTAGCCAGTGCGGGGCTAGTAATAATAGATGAGCCCCTTCCTGAAAAACCCTTTCCAGAACTCCCGGGAGCATTGATATCAGGCTGAAAGCGTACAGGTTCAGGTTCCGAGAGGAGCTAGATATGCTTGGGAGAACCAAAGTGGACAATGGGTTGTATCGTAAGATGCAAAAAAATCGACCCGGGCTTGAATGAAGTTCTCCCATAGGACCTCCACCACCTCGGGGTGAAGTCTCTATCCCCCAGGCCTCAGCCCCTGTCTTGACAGTAGGGGTGTGCAAAGCAGCCGGTATTTGTATCTGTATTTGTATTTGTTCAGGGGGGAAAAGTATTTGTATTTGTATTCGAGTAAAATTCAAAATAGGCATAAAATCTTTAATTTACTTTATAGTGTATGGATTCTTTAATTATATCCATTATAATAATTATGGATATGCAATATTGGTTGATGTTTTTCTATAAATCCAGCAATGAACATGTAACAAGAAAAGTAATTGAAAAGAAAATAACAGTCAGCCATTACCTCATGAACCATGGTTAAACCAACAACTAATGAAATAAAATTGTGAACATTATGAACACCACGGTGGAGGACGCTGAACAGACAGAATAAGTTATGGATAATGTATAGCGAGGAGGTTGATTATGAGCCCGACAAGAAGCCCGAAGCCCAAATAAATCAACAATTTGACTCAAAATATGGATATAAAAAGGAGTTTATTGATTTAAAAAAAATGATTGTATCGCTTCCGCTAAAAAAAGAAAAATAGTCCGTTCTGTCTCTACGTTTAGAATCCATGGCAACGCTCTGTTTTTCATGGCAACGGTGTGTTCTACTTATAAGCAGCGGCCTGTTATAATAACAGACCGCATTCTACATTAGAATTCAACCAAGCCATATAAGAAACAAATAATTACCGTTACCGAGCTAACAGAGCTACGTAAACAGAGCGAACATGAGAGCACCCGTCTGCAGACGTCAATAATGGAATATACTCCAGATCAAACTCCGCTTCCCGAAAGTTATAAACTGCCTCCGGAACTTAGTTAAGGTACAAACATCTATTCAACAAAAATAGTGATGCAGTTAAGTGTTTTTTCGCTCAGCCGAGCCCTCTCTGTTGCTGTGTGGAGCAGCCTGTGTCAGTCACCTCTTCCTGAACGTCACTCACTCAACTCGCGCACTGCGGTCTGAGGAACGCAGCTTTTTGATATAAAGTATTTCTTGTTCCCGAATACAAATATTTTTTTAAGTATTTGTTCGGAATAAGTATTCATAAAAAAACACATTATTTGTGCCTTTCTGAATACCGTATTCGGATTCGGCTCCACCCCTACTTGACAGGATATTTGCTTCTACATTCAGACACCCTGGAATATATACTGCCCTGAGTGACAGTAATTTCGGATCTGATGAGCCAACTTGCATAATAATCGGGACCTCAGACCCCCCTGATGGTTGATGGTTGATCGGAACCTCAGACCCCCCTGATGGTTAATGTAAGAGACCACCAATGTGTTGTCCGTGTGGACAAGCACATGACGGCCTTTCAGGTCTGGTAGGAAGTATTTGAGAGCCGGAAATAGTGCCATCATCTCTAGTTGATTTAAATGGCAAGATAGCTGATGGTCCTGCCAGAGACATGTTTCCAAGCGACACTCGTGACTCATGACCATCCCCCAGCCTGTAAGGAAAGCATTCGCTGATAGCGTAATGCTTTGACAAGTAGCCCCCAAAACTGGGCCCTGGGCAAGGAACCAAGATTTCTTCCACATGACCAAGGCACTTAGGCATTGCCGCTTGACCTTGATCGTGCAAAACGGATTTCCCCTCGGAGAAAACCCCTTGGTTCTGAGCCACCACTGCAGAGGTCTCATGTACTGAAGGCATTGGACGCAGCTGCCATCAGCCCCAACAGTCTCTGAAGCTTTTTTACAGTGAGTGACTTGCCTAGTTTTACATTCTTTACGGCAGTGAGAATCGCAGAAATACATTCAGGAGAAAAACGTGCCTGCATTGTGGTTGAATCCCACACCACCCCAAGAAAGGTGGTCCTCTGTGCTGGGAGGAGCACACTCTTCTTGGTGTTTAGCCGCATCCCCAATTTATTTATGTGAGACAGAACGACATCTTGATACCGAACTGCCAACTGATTGGTCTGAGCTAGAATCAACCAGTTGTCAATATAATTTAATACACGAATGCCCTGGAGTGTCAGAGGAACCAGCACTGCATCCATGCATTTTGTAAAGACCTAGGCCAAACGGATTTTGATAAACCTAGGCCAAACGGATGGACCCAATATTGGTATGCTTCGCCCCCGAAAGCAAACCTCAGGAACTTCCTGTGATGAGGATGTATGGATTCTCTTGGTCGGCGTTACGTCACTAATCATGTGACCTGCATAGCAACCAGTGTTGTATAAAGTAGAAGTAGAAGTAGAAAAAAAGTAGAAGTCCTGCCATGTGTTTATTCCAGCCATGAACTGATCGACAGTTGATTAGGGCTGATTTCTGTCTCCTGACTGAAAAACTGCTAATAAGCAAATCCAGGTGATTGGAACAAAATACTGAGGCGGACTTTTACTTTCTGAACCTGGACTTTACTCCTCTGAAGAGAACAGAAAAGGAGAATGAAATCACCTGAAGAGAAGACATTAAATCTGAAGATCTCAGCAGAGGAGGATTGAACAACTCCACAAACAGCATTACCAGCTTCACTTATTACTAACCAGACTGACTTTATTTCTGTCAGACTTCTACAGAAGATTTCATTGAGAATTAACAGAGGTTTACTCTGTGTTTCATTTGAAGTCACCATACCATCAGAATCTCTGAAGGAGAAAATCGTAATTGGTTACCATTATAGAGATCAGTGTAGAGATCAGAGATCAGTCTTTAGTTGGGCTCTTGAGCCTTACATTAACTTTAGGTTTTGTTTGACTGTTGTATCTGAGTTAAAACAGTCAGATGAACAAAGAAAAAAACATACAAACTAATAGTTTTGGTTATATTGTGACAATCGTCATTTGAATTTAGTATTTGTGATTTATTTTGTTGGTTACAGCATAACTGAGATTCTGCATAAATATCCAGAATTTATAATTTAAAGGATTTCTTAAAAGTTGTAAAAAAAAAAAAAAAATCTTTATTGAAGGCACACACACAGACCTCAAGATTCAGTCAATGCTTCTCAACAACGGTGACGAGTAGAATATTCAATTAGGAAAAGTAATTTACATAGACAATTCAGATCATAATTTATTCATGCCGCAATGCATGATGGGAGCCATTAATGACTTGTGATTGGTGGCAACAAGGATTATGTGGTCACCACGGTTGAGATTCACAGGCTGATTATTGATGTCCGTGTTTCTAAATAAATGCATTTGAAAGTGATTTGATCAGAATAATTTATATTATATATTTTGGAATGTCAGAAAAATATTGGTAATCATATGCTTTATAATCATTAAAATGCTGCTATCAAGTTAGACCAAATTATATGAAAAGTTTCATTTTATACATCACAGCATTATTATGCCAAAACATCCTACACTGACAGATCACAGATGTTTTTGTTCATTTGACTGTTATAAATTAATAACAGCAGTCAAACAAAGTTTAAGTGAAAGTAAAAGTGTCAAGAGCCCAACTAAAGCAAACACTGATCTCCATAACGGTGACTTACAATTTGTGATTTTCTCCTTCAGTGATTCTGCTTGTGATCATCAGGTGTCTTCAATAATGCTCAATCACTAAATTAGTCACTTAACTATCTCATTAACTTTAACACTCTTGAGGGTTAATTCAACACTCGTATTGTCCATCTGAAAGCAGGTGAAGGTGATTTACTACTAATCAAGGAACCGGCTTCACTGATTAGACGTGCATAACAATATTGTGCTATACATCGCTCAGCCCTAGTCACAGGTTTTGTTTTTTTGTAAATAATTTGTCAAAATAATTATTATATTCAAATACCACAGTGAATCAGGCTTTTTCATGATGATTATAAAACCATCACCAGGTAATGTTCATCACCTGATTCCATTGAACTTTTTTTACTGTAAATGTGTTTGACAAACACACTGTCACAGCAGACAGAAGAGATCAAATATATTATAAGAGTAAAGAGCCTGGCTAATGGAAACACTAATCACTGTTATGGTGACTTATGAAACTGAGATAAACCTCTGTTAATTCACAATAAAATCTTCTGTAGAAGTCTGACAGAAATAAAGGCATTCTGGTTAGTAATAAGTGAAGTTGGTAATGCTGTTTGTGGAGTTGTTTAATCCTCCTCTGCTGAGATCTTCAGATTTAATGTCTTCTCTTCAGGTGATTTCATTCTCCTTTTCTGTTCTCTTCAGAGGAGTAAAGTCCAGGTTCAGAAAGTAAAAGTCCGCCTCAGTATTTTGGTCCAATCACCTGGATTTGCTTATTAGCAGTTTTTCAGTCAGGAGACAGAAATCAGCTGAAATGAACTGTCAATCCGTTCATGGCTAAAAGTAAGACATGGCAGAATTTCTACTTTCTACTTCTACTTTATACAACACTGATAGCAACCATCCACGAAGAGTAAAACAAACCGAAGTCAATGCCCGAGGCAAATCAAAAAGGTATCTATTCACAGAAGTTTTGCTGTGGATTATGTCAGTTATGGATACTCACGGATAGGGGTACACCCCCAGGTGTGTTAATTTAACACTGGAGTTTTTGCTGTGTACGAAGTGTGTAATTAACTGACGAGCTGAGCCATATCGCATTAAATATCGCTGGTGATATGTCCTCAATTTTAATGCGATTTGGCTCAGCTTGTCAGTGATCTACGGCTCTTTGTACTAGGGCTGGGCGATATATCGCATGATATTGTTATGCGCATCTAATCAGTAAAGCCGGTTCCTTGATTAGCAGTAAATCACCTTCACCTGCTTTCAGATGGACGATATGAGTGTTAAATTAACCCCCAAGAGTGTTAAAGTTAATGAGATAATTAAGTGATTAATTTAGTGATGATTGAGCATTATTGAAGACACCTGATGATCACAAGCAGAATCGCTGAAGGACAAAATCACAAATTGTAAGCCACCGTTATGGAGATCAGTGTCTGCTTTAGTTGGGCTCTTGACACTTATAGATACAGTCGGTTGGTCTGGGAACGCCCCCGGGAACGCCCCGTCACGTGGTGTGAATTTTGCCCGTGGGGGAAAACATTGCCTTGGCGCTCATTGAAATACATTGAATTGACAATCATGCCGAAGAGTTGCTGTGTCGTTTTCTGTACCACCAATAAACTAACAAATTATAAATTGAAGTTCTACAGCCTTTCTTACATACATACAGAACCGGATAGGAGGACAAAATGGCAAAATTAATCATATCTTATTAGATTACTGTGTGAGTAGAGGTCCCTGTGTGATAGTAGTAGATGTTTAACATCCCTTACGGAAAAGAACTATAGTAATCCTATGGCTATTAGTATTCTATAGTAGTGTATAATACTTCTATGATGTTCTTTAATACCTCTATACTTCTAGGCTATGTCCCAAAATACTATAGTATTCATATAGGAATATTAACGTTACTACAATATTTTGTCCTAAAATACTACAAGTTTCCTTTAGTTGTTTTTCATAAGGGATGTCTCAGTCACATTAGCGTTATTAGCTGAAGGTTATCAGACTGCAGTCTGTGAGAATTTGGATAACTGTCAGCAAAGTCCCTCTGCAACTTCGTAGCTACTACTGATCACCGTTTTACAAAAGGATTAATAGTTTTGAGTGAAGCATACGTACAATTGGTAAGTGACATGGTTTTATGGACTTATAGTAACTTACACGCAAGTTGATTGAGTAATAGGCTTGTGTTGCAGCTTCCGCGATGTCTTACCTGGAGATTCAACCAGATAACAATAGTCTGGAAACGACACCTCCGGCCATTTGGTGGGTCATTGACCCAGTTTTTAATTAAATAAGGGCAATCATAACCTATTACAGTTCATTTTGCAATGTACCGTTGTCGGTCGGCAGGCAAAAATGACTCGCAATATGACATATTTTGTCATTCAAATACATAGGATGACCATGCTGCTTTCCCCCACGCCGACCACGCCCCCCAACTATGACGCGTTGCCGACTGTATGTATACTTACACTTTAAATTTTGTTTGTTTGCTGCTATTGATTTATAGCAGGCAAATAAGAAATCTGTGATCTGATAGGGCATTATTATGTTTTGACATAATCATGCTTGCTCTATAAAATTAAATCTATTCAGGTGATTTGCTTTCATTTTTTAGCAACAGTTTTGTGGTTGAATTGCATATCTGTATTTTTCTTAACCTCCTAAGACCCGAGTTTTAGGTGGAAAAGTCCAGGGGTCAGAAAGTAAAAGTACTGCCACATTTTTATTCCACCCACAGCAAAAACTCCAGTGTTAAATTAACTTTTCTGGGAGTCTCTTTGGATCCAGACTCAAGAGTGTTAAAGTTAATGAGATGATTAAGTGATTAATTGAGTGATGATTGAGCATTATTGAAGACACCTAAAGCAGAATCACTGAAGGAGAATGTCACATTTTTAAAGTCACCATTATGGAGATCAGTGTCTGCTTTAGTTGGGCTCTTGACTTTTAAATCATTAACTGTTGATGTTGTTTGGCTGCTGTACATGAGTTATAACAGCCAGATGAACAACAAGGAAAGCTGATGCGCTGAGGTTGGTTATGTTTTGACTAATCATCATTTGTCAGGAAACTCATTTGCAGAGTTTAACCTTTTTGATTACACAGTATAACATTTTCAAAAATGTAAATATTATCCAAAAGATTTCTTAAAAGCTGTTCTATTCTAAATACTTTATGGGCACACAGACATCAAGAATCAGCCAGTGATTCTCAACAATGGTGACAATTATAAAGCATGTTGCAGTTCATTCTGGGTGCCACCAATCAAAACTCATTCATGGCTCCCATCATGCATTGCGGTATGAATAAATAATGATCTGAATTGTCTTAGTAATTTCCTTTCCCTATTTTAATATTCTGCTTGTAACCATTGTTGAGATTCATACACTGAATCTTGATGTCTGTGCGTGCCTAAAAGAAAGATTTTTATTTTTCAGAACAACGTTTAAGATATCATTTGGTTTATTTTGAAAAATCTGGATCTAATGTTATAAAATCACAGTGATGCTGTTATGATCATTGTACTTTTAAATCAGAGAGTAGGCTTTAAATGAGTTTAATGATTCAGATCTAATGATGATTGTCCTAACATGATCTTCAACATCTGATCTGATCTCTTTGTTCATCCAGCTGTTAAAACAGCTAAACAAAATCTTTAGTAAATCATTTAAAGGTCACCTGCCCAACTAAAGCAAACACTGATCACCATAACGGTGACTAAAAATATAGATTTTCTCCTTCAGTGATTCTGCTAGTTAACATCAGGTGTTTTCAATAATATCCCAATCATCACTCAATTATTCACTTAATTATCTCATTAACTTTAACACTCTTGAGTCTGGATCCAAAGAAACTCCCAGTAAAGTTCATTTAACACTGGAGTTTTTGCTGTGGGTGGAATAAACTTATGGCAGGACTTTTACTTTCTGACCCCTGGACACACAACCAATAATGTGATGTCCACGTTTGTGGACAACCAGGTCTTAGGAGGTTAAACTTAAAATTTGTAATATATATTCTGATCAAATCACTCTAATCTTTATTTAGAAACACAGAGATCAATAATCAGCCTGTGTATCTCAATTGTGGTGACAAAATTAATCCTTGTTGCCACCAATCACAACTCATTAATGGCTCCCATCATGCATTGCGGTATGAATAAATTATGATCTGAATTGTCTATGCAATTTACTTTTCCTACTTGAATATTCTACTCGTCACCGTTGTTGAGAAGCATTGACTGAATCTTGAGGTCTGTGTGTGCCTAAAGGAAAGGTTTGTTTGTTTGTTTTTTAACAACTTTTGAGAAATCCATTATATTATATTTAACATTCTGGACATTTATGCAGAATCTCAGTTATACACTAACCAACCAAATAAATTATAGTCATAAATATCAAATAATGAATGTCATTATATGACCAACATCATTGTATAATTGTTTATATTTGTTCATCTGACAGATATAACTCAGATGCAACAGCAAATTAAAATAAAAATATATATTATAAGGGTCAAGAGCCCAACTAAAGCAAACACTGATCTCCATAACGGTGGCTTACAATTTTTGATTTTTTTCCTTGTGATTCTGCTTTAGGTGTCTTCAATAATGCTCAATCATCACTCATTTAATCACTTAATTATCTCATTAACTTTAACACTCTTGAGTGTGGACTTATACACTCCCAGGTGTGTTAATTTAACACGGGAGATTTTGTCATGACGAAGAGCCGTAGTTACCTGACCAGCTGAGCCATATCGCATTAAATATCGCTGGCGATATGTCCTCGATATTAACGCGATATGGCTCAGCTTGTCAGTGATCTACGGCTCTTTGTAGTAAATGCCACTCCATCTGAAAGCAGGTGAAGGAGATTTACTACTAATCAAGGAACCGGCTTTACTGATTAGATGCGCATAACAATATCGTGCGATATATCGCCCAGCCCTACACTTTGCTTGTTTTTTCTCTTTGTAATATATACATTGTGTGATTTGACAGACATTAAATGGACAAGGACAGTATACAGAGAGCGCTTGCTGAAGGCACAGAAGCTGTCGCAGACTGTATTCGGGGGTGCTTTATAGCTTCCTGGTCTATGACGTCAACTACCTATTACGTTTCGCACTTCTATTGGACTGATTATGTTGATTATGTGGACTGAGCATTCCCACTGCGTCTGAATGCAGCTCGAGTTCCCTTGAAAGGGAACTTCTCAGTTTCAAACATATCGTTGTAAATGTACCCTTAAATGTGCAAACAAGATAATCGACAAGATACACCTGAACTCAAATCAATTAGTTATTAACCATAGTGACAAACAGGGACAGAATGGAGAACTGACCTAATGGGCTCTATGCACGGCGGTATTTCCGGTGAAGCATTAGGGATGCTCGATAACTTGCGCCGATCATAGAGTCCAATGCAATACCGAGAATTTATATTGAATTTTATACTCCATGGTTATACTAATGAAACGTTAGTCACAAAAACAGATAAAACAGACACCCCACATTGTGTTTATGCTTCTTTTTAAAATTATATTAAATAAACATAACTATATATAAAATTACATCTAAACGTATGTACGTTTCATTTCAAAGACGGGAGGACAGTAAATTTTGAAGACTCTGCCATAATCCCGTTTTCCTCGGTTTTCCTCCGCTTTAATCTACACAACTGGAAATGGACGAGCATCCTTGCGTCAAATGCGGAACTTATGCGTGCATATAGCCCATTAGCAGACAAGAGGATGAACATAAACTCAAACATGAACTGAACAAAAAACATCAAAACATAGACTGAAAGCACGCCAACACTTACTTGTTGCCTTCCTCTTGTTGCGTGCGTGGCAGCGACAGACACAGATGACACAGATGATGAAGAGAACCAGCAGGGAACTCGCTCTTCCCGTCAGGATCACCAGCATCCACCGGAAGTCCAGACCAAACAGCAACTTCTTCTTCTCAAGTCACATAATGATCAAAACAAAGAAAACTTTTCATCACCACTATTTATAATTTGATATGACTTTAAAGAGGCTACATGCGTTTTCCTGAAATTTAGACTCGCGACTGACACCTGTGGTCAAAAAACAGAACTGCTCTTCCTTTCTGCTCGCTCTCGCAGCGCGCACTCGTACGTGCACACTTCACAAGTCATCTGCTGCAAGGAGGTCAACATTATGTTTACATAGGTAAGAACAGTTAAATACATATATTGTTTGAGATAAGTGTTCTGTTTGCGAGTGTAGGCTACTTGCTGACTAGCAGTGGTGGGCTGGCAGAGTGATCTGAGGGTTTTCACCGACGTCACGTTCTGGGCGGTAACCCGGATGAGCGGCCATTATGGAGGCACTCGGATGTAAACAACAGCATCGACTGCACTGTTAATGTACAACTGAACTAGGGCTGGGCGATATATCGCACAATATTGTTATGCGCATCTAATCAGTAAAGCCGGTTCCTTGATTAGCAGTAAATCACCTTCACCTGCTTTCAGATGGACGATATGAGTGTTAAATTAACCCTCAAGAGTGTTAAAGTTAATGAGATAATTAAGTGATTAATTTAGTGATGATTGAGCATTATTGAAGACACCTGATGATCACAAGCAGAATCACTGAAGGAGAAATTCACAAATTATAAGTCACCGTTATGGAGATCAGTGTTTGCTTTAGTTGGGCTCTTGACACTTTTACTTTCACTTTAAATTTTGTTTGTCTGCTGCTATTGATTTATAGCAGCCAAATAAGACATCTGTGATCTGTTTAGACATAATCATGCTTGATCTGAAAAATGAATACTATTTGGGTGATTTGCTTTAATTTATTAGCAACAGTTTTGTGGTTGAATTGGACATCTGTATTTTTCTTAAACTTAAAATTTTTAATATATATTCTGATCAAATCGCTCTCATCTTTATTTAGAAACACAGAGATCATAATCAGCCTATGTATCTCAATTGTGGTGACAAAATTAATCCTTGTTGCCACCAATCACAACTCATTAATGGCTCCCATCATGCATTGCGGTTTGAATAAATTATGATCTGAATAATCAAGGAACCAGCTTTACTGATTAGATGCGCATAACAATATCGTGCGATATATCGCCCAGCCCTAGTCTGTGTAATTTACTTTTCCTACTTGAATATTCTACTCGTCACCGTTGTTGAGAAGCATTGACTGAATCTTGAGGTCTGTGTGTGCCCAATGGAAAGGTTTTTTTTTTTTTAAAACAACTTTTGAGAAATCAGTCTATTATATTTAACATTCTGGACATTTCTGCAGAATCTCAGTTATACACTAACCAACAGAATAAATTATAGTCATAAATATCAAATGATGAAAGTCATTATATGACCAACATCAGTTCATTATTGTTTATTTTTGATCATCTGACAGATATAACTCAGATGCAAAAGCAAATTACAATATAAAATATATATTATAAGGGTCAAGAGCCCAACTAAAGCAAACACTGATCTCCATAATGGTGGCTTAAAATTTTAGACTTTTTTTCTTCTGATTCTGCTTTAGGTGTCTTCAATAATGCTCAATCATCACTCATTTAATCACTTAATTATCTCATTAACACTCTTGAGTGTGGACTCATATACACTCCAGGTGTGTTAGTTTAACACGGGAGATTTTGTCATGACGAAGAGCCGTAGTTCACTGACCAGCTGAGCCATATCGCATTAAATATCGATATTGATATGTCCTCGATATTAACGCGATTTGGCTCAGCTTGTCAGTGATCTACGACTCTTTGTAGTGAATGCCGCTCCATCTGAAAGCAGGTGAAGGTGATTTACTGCTAATCAAGGAACCGGCTTTACTGATTAGATGCGCATAACAATATTGTGCGATATATCGCCCAGCCCTACTTGTAAGCATTTGACTATTTTTTTTTTTTACACATCATATTTATGGTTAGAGTTAACTTACTACATTAGCCTAAATCCATGGTTCTGTTAGGCTGATTTGTGGACAGAAAAAGCCTTCTAAGTGTTTCTCCTGGTTTCCATGTCAGCGCTGTTTGATCTGATATGGTTTATCACAGAACTCTGCGCCGAATTGGAGTGTTTCTTACTGGATCTCGTGTTATTAATTCTGAGGCGAATTCAATGGATTTATTTACTGGATCTCCTAGTAACAGTAGTTGCGTGAGCGAGATCGGCCCGCGACTGGCAAGTTCGGGGCTTTATTTTACTGTCAATGGTTCGGATCGCTGCTGCTGCTCCACGGTCCTAATCATATAGCCTACGAGTGGCGTATTTTCGTTCCACTTTCATTTTGTTTGCATTCGCTGCTAGGTAACGACTAACAGTCGATAGATCGCTGATTGCTCAGACGCACGTCAGGTTGTGATATTTGTCTCCGTCTCCTTCCCATGGACGTTTACGCACGCTATTCTTGTCACGGATTCATTGACGCGCCCCTTCCACGCTTTACCATGCGTTTAACGTGTGGCAAATTTACTGGTCGCTCATGTTTGACTGGATGTAAAATTCAGTCGCACACTCTCATTTCTGACTCTCACTCTATTTCTGACGTCACAAACCACATTGTAACCAATCAGATCAACGTGTGATCGACAACCAGTGGATCTCTGAGTGGAGGCGGGGCTCATTTGCATATTCATAGACCGAGCATACTGAATGAGACAAGGGTGTCGAGTTACAGTCAAAATATTTTAAGACATTAAGAAAAAAAAAAAACATTTAAATATTGTCACTTTGGTGATCAAAGAGGAGTTTTAAAGGGATAAGTTATGAACTACAGGTGGACTTTAAGGACCAAGGCCACTTAATTTTTTTTTGCTATTTCTTTCTGGAAATGTTGTCACATCTTTATCTCAAGTCATCAAAAATGGAGAACAAATCATATTTCATAATAGCACTGCACATTACTCATATGGCATAATACCAGCTTCATTTTAAAGCATAATCTCACAATCATGTCAAGGATCAGGACTAAGGCTGGGTCTCGTAACAAAATGTTATGACAAAATACCGATACCTTGAACAAAATATTCGATACGATACCTTGAACCGATACCGGTACCTGAACGATACCTTTTTCGATACCAATTTTATGTAACCAGTTTTAATAATATAACCTAAATTTGTATTTTATTTTTCAGTTTGTTGACTATTTCACACTCATATTTCGAGTATGTAAAAAAGCACCAATGCTAAAGTTTAACCACTTAGGTACCGAAATTTGGTACCGAAAAACAAGAGATCTTTCGATACTTGGTAGTACCGAGACAATACAGTCGGTACCTAAAAAGTACCGAACTCGGTACCCAGCCCTATTCAGGATTCATCAGCTTCCCAATGTTTCACTGATCAATTCCCATGATCGCAGTCACAATATCCAGTACAGCCTGAGAAGAGAGAGAGCCGGGACTCACCTGTGGGCGTAACCACGACCTTCCCCATGTCCTCGGACTTCTCCAGGATCTTCCTCCATCTTCTTCCCTCTTCCCCCTGCCTCACCCACTCCTGGGCCGCACACACGTACTGCCCTTGGTCTGACGGCTTCGCTCTCTTCAGGACTAGTCCGTAAAACCCCCCTCCTCGAAAGTCCAAGCGCAGCCCCCCGTCTGTGTAGCGCTGCGTGTAGTTGCTGCCGACACTGATCTTATCATCCGGCCCGAAGGTCAGGATGTCCTCGAGCGGGCCGGTGCCGCCTCTCCTGAGGGACCAGGACACGGAGAGGAAGTTGTGCTCTGTGAAGCCTCGCGTCACGTTGCACTGAAGCTCCAGGGGTTCTCCCTCGGACACCGCGGACTTGGGGATGGCGGGAGAAACCTTCAGACTGTCCCCGATCACTGGACACAACAGAGGACACTTTAACATGTGCATTGTGGGATATACAGGGATATACAGGAGGATCTGTTACAGAAATGCAATATCATATACACAACTGTGTGTTAAAGCTGCAGTAGGGAGTTTTGAGAAAACGTTGACTTAGTCTGAAAATTTGCTCTCTGCTCTGCTGTGCTACAGCCCTCCCTCCACAGCTCGTCCCCCACAGCAGAGCCGGTCGTGAACAGTAAACAGGGCCACCAATGACGGTGGATAAACAGTTATGGCACATTCACTGATAGGGACTAAACGTCAACAATATGCTTTACATTGACTATGGCCTGCCCATACTTTGACTACAAACTTGGTCCTCAAATCCTTATGTATTTTGCAATACATGTAACTTTATGTTGTACTCTTTCTATAAGTTATAAATAGCTAGTAAGATAACGTTAATATATAATGTCGATATATAATGCTAGATAAGTTGTGCTAGTACATTATTTCAGCAACATGTCAAGCCAGTGAATTAGCAGGTTTCAATTGTTGCTTAGCAGCAGACATTTGATCAACATGTTTGCGGCTACAATGAGCTGACAAATTAGACAAGATTGTTTATCGTCATCGGCCTTTTCCCCTTTACCTCTCTGTTTTATGAGCAGGTGTCCCTCGAGAATTGGCAGTTTAGGGTACTTCTCCGTCATAAGCACAACTGCAGCTCGCCGAGCAATCTTGAGTTTGAACGACGGTACGCGCTCGCGCTGTGCAAGGGAGGGGTGTGATCAGCGCGTACACGAGTGTGATTGACACTGCTAAGACACTCCTCCTGGCTCTGATTGGGTTGTCTCTGACGGGAGCGTTGTGTTTCTGCAAATGGCAATAGGACCACTGGGAGGAGCCAGAGGAGCTTGATTTTTTCACAGATTATCTGTCTCATATTCTACTGTCAGGACATAATGACAGTTTTAACAAATATGTAAAAAATATTTTTTATAAAAGTTACTTACCCCAGCTTTAAAGGGTTAGTTCACCCAAAAATGAAAATTCTGTCAGTATTTACTCACCCTCATGTTGTTCCAACCCCGTAAGACCTTCGTTCATCTTCGCAACACAAATTAAGATATTTAAGATATTAAGATCGCTCCTGCATACAGTCCATAGGCTTCTTGAGGGAATGACACTTGCTGGCCTCCAAAAGTCATTAAAGACATTGTTAAAATAGTCCAAGTGACTACAGGGGCTCAATCTTAAGTTTATCAAACGACGAGAATACTTTTGTGCGCAAAAATAAACAAAAATAACGACTTTATTTCAACTATTCACTTCCTTCTCTATGGGCCTGTAGTCAGTTAACGTAGTGTGATTGCATAGAGCTAAGTCACACGTAGGCTCACTATTGGCTGACGCTGGTCATGTGTGTGTGATGCGTGTGACGTACAATAACAGAAGCTTACGCTATTAAACTAGTAACCTGACTCGAGGCAGAGGGAGAAATAAACGAATAGTTGAAATAAAGTTGTTATTTTTGTTTGTTTTTGCGCACAAAAGTGTTCTCGTCGTTTGATAAAGTTAAGATTGAGCCCCTGTAGTCACTTGGACTATTTTAACGAAGTCTTTAATTACTTTTCGGGGACAGCAAGTGTCATTCCCTCAAGAAGCCTATGGACTAGTATGCAGGAGCGATCTTAATATCTTAAATATCTTAATTTGTGTTCCGAAGATGAACGAAGGTCTTACGGGGTTGGAACAACATGAGGGTGAGTAAATACTGACAGAATTTTCATTTTTGGGTGAACTAACCCTTTAAGTAGTGTATGAAGACCTCACTTAATGAACCGTTATGTGTTTATTAGCTTAGAACGAGCCATTTCTCTCTACACACACACCGCGAATCGCCTTACATAGACATGTTTCTACGGTGGCCCTAAAGGGACAAACGTGTTTCGTCACTAATGTTGTTTTTCAAGTCAGTGAATAAAACACTGACACAATGATGAACACATTACAATAATAGTCGGAATAACATTTTTTACTGAATTATGGAAACCTAATTTCTTAATTTATCTTTGTAAAGAAACCTCAACTGGCGACTCTCTGCTGTCTCAGACGACATCACTTCCTGTCAGCCACCGTAACTTCTGTTGGGTGCAATTCACAACCTCACCACTAGATGCGCTAGAAATTACACACTGCAGCTTTAAAGCAGGCGGGGGAGGAGATGTGTGGTTCTACAGGTGAACTGTGTGATTTCCACGTCACCAGACCTGTCTTCCATTGTTGGGACAAACAGATAATCACACCCCAATCTCAAAATGTTATTTTCAACCCGGTCTGGCTCTTCAAAATTGTAATTTTGTTGCAGAAATAGCACACTTCACCAGTAACAAGACAGCTGGAATCAGCACTAATACAATATTACTGGGATATGATGAAGAAAAAACATACATTACACTGTTTCTTGATCATCAGATCATCATATTAGAGTGATTTGTGAAGGATCATGTGACACCGAAGACTGGAGTAATGATGCTGGACTTTGATCACAGGAGTAAATTACACTTTGCTATATAGAAAACAGATGATTTACACTGGAATAATAGTTTATAGTTTTACTCTTTACTCCATATTTGGTCAAATAAATGCAAACTTTCAACTCCTTTCAGGCCAAAACAAATATCTTCAAGAAAATTATTATTAGGGCTGGGTAATAAATATCGATTTCTCGATATTAATCGATTCTCATTTTTACAAACCGATATCGATTCTTAAATCTCAAGAATCGATTAGTGTATCGTGCAGGGTTCTCAAGTCTCACGCATTGGCCGTGAGACACACGCATTTCGACCGGTTCACACGCTCACACGCCACACTGTGTATTTCTCACCCTGAAAAGGCAATGCCAACCAAGTTGTCCTGGCTGAAAGCTTTCTAACGTTGTATACGAGGCGCAGGCAAACAAAGTGAAGTTTCCTGCCGCCAACGCGTATCTCCGCCAGATTGCGTTCGTTACTAGGCAACATATACGCGCGCTGCGTGCACCACTGATCTATACATGACATGTCATTCAGTAGCGCGAACACACGGAAATGGACGGAACATCCTCGGCCACCGTACGTTCGTTACTAGGTAACCAACAACATCGCGCGAACACATGTGTCGTGATAGAGAAGAAGGTAAGATGGAAGAAGCTCGTCTAACATTTTTAGGCTAGAACATTAAATTTATATAGCCCATCGTACATTATTATTGATGCAGTCAAAAACTCTACAACTACTTTGCAACCAGGCTCAGTTTGGCTATCTTACGTTATCTGAAACTAAGAGAAATGTTAGTGGGTATGGAAAGGAATGAAGATTTACTCATTTTATTTTAAATTAGATTATACTGTAATATTCTAGTTACATTAAGGATGTATTACAGCAGATTGCTCTGGGTAATATTTAATCATTGTCATAATGTTGCATTTGTATTTTTCAAAGATGTCAGGAAAAAAGCAGAAAGATATTTTGTCATTTTGGGCACCAAAGGGTAAGCCCCCTAAAAAGATTGCCAGATTAGAGGAGGAGACAGTAGAAGAGGTGGTGCACTCTAATCTGTCCATTTGTTCTCAATGTCCCACCACACAATAAATCATTTGTCTAGATAGAAGACGCATTCAAAAATCAAAATGCAATTTTTAAAGATTTGTTTGAAACTGTTTGGAGCAATTTGTTATATTTTTGGTTAGCTATATTTGTAATACTGCATTAAAGAGTATATTTGATGTGATGAATTGCTCTGTCATTTATCAGATTTACTAATTGTTATCATTTCAATTTGTTCTGGTTAATTATGAACAATGGGTAAAATTGGGGGCGGGGATGGGTGGGCGGGGCTTCATTATGGCTCCTCCCCTAACCGCATGTGATCTCACTCCAAGCTTTTGCTCAAACTTGAGAACCCTGGTATCGTGGCTGCGCGCATCCAACAAATCGCAATAATCTTTGTCCTTTGTTACTATTGATATGAAATTTTCAAATTACGTCCATTTTCTTTAGAAATTCAAAAACATAAATAACATTTTGGCGCTGTGGCGTGAGATCGCTCTGGCGCAGCTCCAGAGAAGCAGCAGCGCTGATCTCTCTTTCGGCTTAATAATACCAGTTACAGCGCCAAAAAAACATGATGAGCATCTGAAAGTGTGTTAAAAGATTACAGCTTATCGAATCCGTATCATGTCACATTGATTCGCTCAATCTGCTTTTCAACCGTGGAAAGACGTCAATTAAACAGCTTGTAATCAATGTCATGTATCGTCATATTTACCTCAGAAAACCCACATAAACTCGTTAGTCCAGACTCGTTAGTGTTCTTCAATATTTAATGCATATTTGAATAAATCTGGCAAGTTTTTATGACAGCCACCATTTAAATGTTTATATTTCATATAATCTTCTTATTATAAAAATAAATAAAAGTGTAATTTAAGTGTTTGTATAGCTACAAAACAGTTTATTATTACCTTCATATTAGGCTAATGAAGCCTATAGGCTACAAATAGACTATATATATAGACCATAGTTTAGAGCATTTAAGAGATTTGATTCCCTTGAGAAAAATTGCCATTTATTGTAACTGATACCCAAAATAATCGATATTGAATCGAATCGTAATTGAAATCGAATCGAATTGCAAGCTTGTGAATCGAAATCGAATCGAATTGTGAAATTTGTCTCAATACCCAGCCCTAATTATTATCATAAATATAAAATGTATTGTGTTTTTTTCTGAAACAAAGACTTTCATTCTGAAGCTCCTAAAATCATGATCACATGAAGAACAGAAGGGACATTTCAGTCGCTTGTTTCCTCACACTTTCGACTCAAGTTGATCTAGTTCTGAACTGTGGTTAGAACAGGCTAAACAAGCCAGTTAGCGCTTGACCCTTGACCTCTCTCACGCTCTGTGTCTGTCAGTGTCAGTCTCTTTCGGTTAAAGTTTTAGGGAAATTCCTGATGGTGACGGCGTCCTTAACGCTTTTTCTCAATCTCTAAATCTACAAATGAAAGGGATTGTTCACTTCGATGGGAACATGATGTCATTAACTGACCCAGAAACCCTTCAGATAATGCAGGATCAGTGAGATCTATAATCAGTAATCGGCACACAAGCCTATCAAGTGTCTTCGGGATGCAGAAGTCAATACGGACTACTTTTACTGTACTCGTACAGAGTCAAACTGATGTTTTAGAAAAGAAAAGAACAGCACATGGGTTTAGAGGCTCTAAAGTGAGCGAGTAAATAAAGATTTGTTGTATTTTATGTTGGGTGAACGGTCTTTAAGAATAAAAAAAGACTTTATCCCTGCGCTGATATTTTTCTTAGTCGGTGCGGATGAGTTCACTTTGTCCATCTCATCTATAGAGAAGCGTCAGACCTCCACAGACTTTCACTCTGAACAAAGAACAAGTCTTTGTATTTGTGTGACACTTCAAGCCTCGCAGCGAATCACATTCCTTTGCACTTCTAGTTTAAACATGTAAATGGACTGTATCTGATACACAGGATCAACATCAGCAAACTGCACAGGAATCAACTTCATCTGCTCATTTATCTTCAGATCTCTTTATGAATTTGAATAACATTGACAAAACTTAGTTCATGAGATCAAATGAAACTGGTTTAACACAAATCTAATGGAATTTACAGTATAATCTCAAATATCAGTAATCTCAAATTGTGCGATTCGTTGAGATCAACCCTATGAACGATTACGCCGTTCATGGTGAACCGGTCTGCTCGGGTAGGCTAGGTTTTATATAGTCACACTGTGTTGAGGAAGTGCTGTGTCGTCCAGTCGTTCGTCTCGCACTGATAGTTCACACGGTTGTATCCAGTTAAAGTCTTCAGTATAACTGTACACACACACACGTCCTCTGTCAGCTCGTGTCTTTCTGTGTCAAATCTGCTCTGATTCATCAAGGAAACGCCAGAATAACTTTGATATTGTTAGTAATATTTCAAGATGAACACTTACTGAAGCAGCTTCACTTATCATCCTTTATTAGAAAAATCATGAATGTCAAATATGACCATCAGGAAGGTGTATTTGTTCATCCCTCAATCATCATTATACGCTTTAAATCTACAAAGAGCTTTGATCAAAACTAAGCATTTTAAATATCATCTTACAAAGGCTTATTATTGGCAGATATAGTTATATTTGGTTTTATGTCAGTATCTGCTGTACTGTTATAAAGATCTCATTGATTTGTGTTACAAGTATCTGGGGCTGAACGTTTCCAAAACATCCTAGAACATTTTCAAAGACTCTGGAAAGTTTGCAATCAGACGTACATCTCACTTTTTGTCCAGATAAATCAGGTAAATCAATGTCTGCCCAAAATTGCATGTTTTTGCTCAGTTTGGGCCTCTAAATAAAACTGAGCCGTTTTATCCCCTCTGAATATGACACATAAAAGCCTGATGTATAACTATGATAACCAAAAAAACACATGCAAATTTTTTTTCGTCTAAAGGGTTCAATAAAGTGCTCCACCGGGAAAAGGAAAAACAGCATTTCTCTGTCAGGACGGGGATACGGGGCTGAAGTAGGAGAAGCCTGCTTTCTACTTTCATCAACAAGTTTGGTTTGTGTCAGCCGGTTAGGATAGACCTCTGCTGTTTAATTTACATGCATTAGATAATTTCTTAGTTTCTCTGATCACTGGACCTATAAGGGCTTGTTCGTGCCAACACAGACTTCTCGAGCACATGCAGCTGATATAACGGTTAAATATATAACTCAACTTAACTATAACAAATAAAGACACGCAAGTTTTGAATAACTTAAAACACAGAATCTAAATGACCCGTTGCGATACTAATATTCACCCGGTTCACAGATGCACAGGATTTGGCAGTATGGCCACTTCTGAGTTATTAACTGATAATCTCCAAATGCCAAAATAGCAGTCAATATACAAGCGTATCAATTTCCTCTTTGTATATTCTAAAGTCGTTGCAACATTTTTATTATAAATAAATGATTTCAGCTTGGTCTGGCAGATGGAGCGGGACTGTTGAAGTCGTACTTCCAGATGGAGCAGAATATGAATAAATGGACCTGCTTTTCTAGTCTCACACAAGCTTACAAGGGGCTTTTGCACCGGGTAGTTTTAGGAACTCAGTTATATGAACTCGCCACCAGGGGGATTCCCAGAGAAACAATAGTTTATTTTACAACTTTTTCCTGGTCGCACCTCCAGTATGAACTCGTAAGACACGCTTGTCGTGACTCACATTCTCTGTTCATTAGTTATGATCTGTTTAACAGTCCTGTTTAATACATTATTAGATAGTAGACAGTGATGAAAGGGTATTAGTGTATGCCGTGTGGTTGATGTCTAGTGTCGCTGAGCAGCAATACATAATCATGTTTCTCTCGGTCCCTCAAAGTTGCGTTGGATTTTCTCCTCAGCGTAGAGTTTAAGAGCTCCAGCTATCACCATTTTACATGTTCATAGAGTTAGATTCTGGAGTAAATATACAGGCTATAATCTGTGTGTTTACACGGCTTTATTAAAAACGGCGGGTACTGGTGTTTGACGTGCGTTCGGCCATCAGCGAACACTAACGTCACTGTATTTCCTATAGCGCTGGTTTAGACCGACTCTGAAGAAGGAGTTAATCAGTTCCTCCAAAAGAGTTTCACGAACTAAAATCGTTCCTGAGGAGCGTACATGCCAAAAAACGGGAACTTCCGAAAATAGTCCTAGGTACTATGATGCGCAACACCCATAAAGCCAGTGGTGTATGGTAAAGCGTCTGGTAAAGCGTCTGGTGTATGGTAAAGCATCTGGTAAAACGTCTGGTAAAGCGTCTGGTAAAGCGTCTGGTAAAGAAGCGTCTGGTAAATGGTAAAGCGTCTGGTAAATGGTAAATCGTCTTGTAAAGCGTCTTGTAAAGCGTCTGGTAAAGCGTCTGGTAAAGCGACTGCTAAAGCGTCTGGTAAAGCGACTGCTAAAGCGTCAGGTAAAGCGACTGGTAAAGCGTCAGGTAAAGCGTCTAGTAAAGCGTCTGGTAAAGCGACTGCTAAAGCGTCTGGTAAAGCAACTGCTAAAGCGTCAGGTAAAGCGACTGGTAAAGCGTCAGGTAAAGCGTCTGGTAAAGCGACTGCTAAAGCGTCAGGTAAAGCGTCAGGTAAATCGTCTTGTAAAGCGTCTGGTAAAGCGTCTGGTAAAGCGACTGCTAAAGCGTCTGGTAAAGCATCAGGTAAAGCGTCAGGTAAAGCGTCTGGTAAAGCGCCTGCTAAAGCGTCTGGTAAAGCGTCTGGTAAAGCGTCTGGTAAAGCGTCTGGTAAAGCGTCTGGTAAAGCGTCTGCTAAAGCGTCTGGTAAAGCGTCCAGGTAAAGCGTCTGGTAAACTGTCTGGTAAAGCGTCTGGTAAAGCGTCTGGTAAAGCGTCAGGTAAAGCGTCTGGTAAAGCGTCTGGTAAAGCGTCTGGTAAAGCGACTGCTAAAGCGTCTGGTAAAGCGACTGCTAAAGCGTCAGGTAAAGTGTCTGGTAAAGCATCAGGTAAAGCGTCAGGTAAAGCGTCTGGTAAAGCGCCTGCTAAAGCGTCTGGTAAAGCGTCTGGTAAAGCGTCTGCTAAAGCGTCTGGTAAAGCGTCCAAGTAAAGCGTCTGGTAAACTGTCTGGTAAAGCGTCTGGTTAAGCGTCTGGTTAAGCGTCTGGTAAAGCGTCTGGTAAAGCGTCAGGTAAAGCGACTGCTAAAGCGTCTGGTAAAGCGTCCAGGTAAAGCGTCTGGTTAAGCGTCTGGTAAAGCGTCTGGTAAAGCGTCTGGTAAAGCGTCTGGTAAAGCGTCTGGTAAAGCGTCAGGTAAAGCGACTGCTAAAGCGTCTGGTAAAGCGACTGCTAAAGCGTCAGGTAAAGTGTCTGGTAAAGCATCAGGTAAAGCGTCAGGTAAAGCGTCTGGTAAAGCGCCTGCTAAAGCGTCTGGTAAAGCGTCTGGTAAAGCGTCTGCTAAAGCGTCTGGTAAAGCGTCCAAGTAAAGCGTCTGGTAAACTGTCTGGTAAAGCGTCTGGTTAAGCGTCTGGTTAAGCGTCTGGTAAAGCGTCTGGTAAAGCGTCAGGTAAAGCGACTGCTAAAGCGTCTGGTAAAGCGACTGCTAAAGCGTCAGGTAAAGTGTCTGGTAAAGCATCAGGTAAAGCGTCAGGTAAAGCGTCTGGTAAAGCGTCTGCTAAAGCATCTGCTAAAGCGTCTGGTAAAGCGTCTGCTAAAGCGTCTGGTAAAGCGTCTGGTAAAGCGTCCAGGTAAAGCGTCTGGTAAAGCGTCAGGTAAAGCGTCTGGTAAAGCGTCTGGTAAAGCATCCAGGTAAAGCGTCTGGTAAAGGGTCCAGGTAAAGCGTCAAGTAAAGCGTCTGGTAAAGCGTCTGGTAAAGCGTCTGGTAAACTGTCTGGTAAAGCGTCTGGTAAAGCGTCAGGTAAAGCGACTGCTAAAGCGTCATGTAAAGCGTCTGGTAAATGGTAAATCGTCTTGTAAAGAGTCTTGTAAAGCGTCTGGTAAAGCGTCTGGTAAAGCGTCTGGTAAACTGTCTGGTAAAGCGTCTGCCACTCACCCTTGAGCTCCACATCGGCATGGTAGTTCCCGCTGATGACGGAGTCTGTGCTCGGGGTGCTGCAGCGATACACACCGCTGTCTGTCGCTCGCACCTTCTTGAACCTGAGCTCCACTGAATTATCGGCCAGCATCTCATAACTGATGTCCCCGCTGTTGACCCGGTCCCTCACTGAGGAGTCCATGAAGGATTCATCGAGGGTGGAGATGAGATTGAGTAATTTACCACCGGCCTGGAGCATGAACCAATCGAAATCCTGCTGCCGGGGCCCCTCGTAGTTGGACACGTTGCAGCGGATGGAGACGGCCTGTCCCTCGACATGCACCAGAGGACCCACTGGCACCTCCACCACACGGCCCTCGCTGAACAACACTGAGACGAGAAGACACGAGAAATCAGATATGGACAACTACAGTATCAGTTCGCATCTACACATTATAGAATACAAGTAAAGTCATCAAAACTATGGCAAATGCAAGTGATCACAAAAATACAGTCACCACCCACACAAAGCATCCTGGGATACTTATAAACAATACTGTTTGTATGACAGACACTTTGCTTGTTTTTTCTCTTCACTGCCCTGTTCAGCTCATCTATTTAAAACAGTTTTTATTAAGTGAAAAAAAAGATATTTAGGCACAATGTATGTTTGTATAGAAAACTAATTTCAAGCATTTTCCTTTCACTTTTTTATCTATTCATTTAAGAAAAAAATAAACATGTCCACAATATATCGGCCGATAAAGTTAATTTGTAATGTTGTCGTTATCGGCCTGATAATAAAACATGTCCGCTAAAAAGCAGATAAATAATGTATGATTTCCTTCAGCCTGGGTTTACAGACAGGGCTTAGATTAAATCAGGATTGGACCTTAGTGCAATTAGGATATTTAAGTAGCTTTTATTAATGTGCCTACAAACATTACTGGTGCATCTTGAGATAAAACAATGGCACTGACATATTTTAAGATATATTACTTTCAGTTAAACCAGCTCAAACATGCAATTTTAGTCTGGGACCAGATGTGAAACCCCGGGGCCCGGTTTTTCAAATTTTCATTTTGGATAACGGATTGGATCAAATCTTGAAAATGGGTTTTTCCAAAAGAAAGAAACAGATTACATAATCGGACTAGATCAGGTAATCCAAACTTGGTTTTGACCCGGATCAAACCTTTAGTTTGGGTTTTTCAGGACTTTTGTGTAGGATTTGGATCACTCTGATCCAAAAAATCTGGATTAAACTGATCCCATCAGAAGGGTGGATTCGGCGTGGATTTCATGCCCAAAATGTGATGAAAACTTTAAAAATGTATCAAAAAATACTATATTTGGATCATGCACTATCTTACAAGATCTCCTATTTATTCATAAGTTTTTATTTTATTTGTTCATCCGTCAGGCTACAGTGATTAGGTAAGGCAGCAAAGTAGAAAGAGTTTGGAAATAAAATAAAATAATACCCCAAACAGCTGTAAAAAATGACCAAAACGTCATATATATATATATATATATATATATATATATATATATTCATCACAATCGAAAATATGTTTGTTTTTAGAATATTTTTTAGTGATGCATGCAATGATTTGTCCACATCAGATGAGGAAGTCTGAAATTATTGTGGAGTATTTGACATTACGTTTTTTTTTTATTATTCAATACATCTATATTTGAAACTTATAAATATCCTCAATGTACAGAGTTTATTACTCATTTTGTCTACCTGTTACTCTTTATATATCTATAGTTCTACATTGTGATTTCCTATCCTGTTTGAGCACTGCTTAACCAGATTTGGTGATCCTGAAAAATTCCTATCCAGATCAGATTGATCCAATCCAATGTTGCTTTGAAAAAGGACTGGCGACTGGCTCAAAAGTAAACTGGATTACATGATCACGGATCACGAAAAAGGATTACTAAATCAATCCGGATCAATTTTATCCGGATTAAACCTTTTGAAAAAAAACAGGTCCAGGGGTTGAAGTCATAAAAACCAAATTCAATCACGTTTGTCCAAACCATGGCACTCAATACACTAAGCAACCAAGAAGACAGAAAGTGTGATGTCAGAGGAAATGATCAATCCCGAGTACAGGATGAGTCATCAATATTTCTACTCCGTTTTCCATAAGACAAAATTGTCCATTTTCAAGGCGTTCATCTGTAAACTTCAAAGAGACGCGTCTGTTCATGGAAATGTTTATTGCAAATGACCATATTAGGTTCAAAGCACTGGAATAAAAACATGCAGTCGCAACTAATGGTGAATATTAACATTTTATTTGGTTTGGGAATTAAGTGCCGCGAGGTGAATTACATCAGCAGACGAACACAAACCCACAGACGAACCAGAAGAAGAGAGGAACAGAGGGAGAGAAACCAAAACTGAGAGAAGACGACATGTAACAACTCGTTCCCTCATGAGGGATCGGTTGTTCTCGTAAGGTGGAGGACTCGGAAGACAAACACTGTAGACACTAGAGAAATATATGGTACAATAAAACCTGCTGTCAGGCAACTGAGGTCAAACACTACTACAGTACTTACACCAGGACACAGTGAAAGTAGATATGAGCGGATTATGAATGATGAAGAGGGAATGAGCCAGATCAGACAACACAAATTATCGGCACAGATCTGAATTCAGAAAAACTTTACAGTCCTTTAGCACAAATTCATGTCAGGTTGTAGAAGTTTTCAAGCAGATGCTAAGATTCCCTCATCCCCAAATCAAGCACAAACCAAATATTCAACAATGAAGGACTACATGTAGTCTATTTGTCAATGTAAACTTAAATATTATTCTATCTGAGACCAATGTTTATGCAGGCTACATTTGGAAACGAATTATTCAATAAATATACACCTTTTGTGAATTATTGTGTCGAGAGCAAGAAAATTGACATTTAAGAAATACTTTGAAGCTATATTGTTGGACTCATACGGTTTACAACCGCGGTCAAGCCAGCCGCAGTTTGAAAATACACGGTCAAGCCAGCCGCTAAAAAAATAAGCGTGTGCGCCTATTACTATGAATACGGTAATTTCAGTCCCAGCAGAGGAAGAACGCGCTTCAGAGCGCTTGAGTTGCCCAGATTGATATATCTTTCTTTCTTTCTTTATCTTTCTTTTTCTCTTTCTTTATCTTTCTTTCTTTCTCTATCTATCTATCTATCTATCTATCTATCTATCTATCTATCTATCTATCTATCTATCTATCTATCTATCTATCTATCTATCTATCTATCTATCTTTTTCTTTATTTCTATCTATATATTCATAACCTTTCTTTCTTTCTTTCTTTCTTTCTTTCTTTCTTTCTTTCTATCTATCTATCTTTTTCTCGTTCTTTATCTTTCTTTCTTTCTTTCTTTCTTTCTTTCTATCTATCTGTTTGTCTGTTACAAAAAAAAATTGTAATAAGAAAAAACTAATGGCCAATTCTTATAGGTGACGTCCCATATAGTATCTCCTCATATCAAACAATCTTATTGTAGCATTGTGGAGAAATGTCCCATTATTCAACTTCAGAGGGCCATAAATAGCTTATTTCTAATAAGTAAAAAAAATAACTGTCAGTTCTTGTAGGGGACATCCCATACAGTATATACACCTCATATCAAACAATTTTACTGCAGCATTTTGGAGTAATGTTACATTATTTGACTTCAGAGGGCCATTATACCTCTTTTCTAATAAGTAGAAAAAAATAACGGTCAGTTCTTATATGGGACGTCCCATACAGAATACGCACCTCGTATCAAACCATTTTACTGTAGCTTTTTTGAGAAATGTCCCATTATTCTACTTCAGAGGTCCATAAATACCTCATTTCTCATAAGTAGAAAAAAATAATGGCCAATTATTATAGGGCACGTCCCATACAGTACCTCGTATCAAGCCATTTTACTGTAGCATTTTGGAGAAATGTCACATTATTTGACTTCAGAGGGCTATAAATACCTCTTTTCTAATAAGTAGAAAAAACTAATGGCCAATTCTTATACGGGACATCCCATACAGTATCACCTCATATCAAACAATCTTATTGTAGCATTTTGGAGAAATGTCCAATTATTCGACTTCAGAGGCCCATACCTAATTTCTAATAAGTAGAAAAAACGAATGGCCAATTCTTATACGGGACGTCCCACACTGTACACACACCTCATAACAATCCATTTTACTGTAGCATTTTTGAGAAATGTCCCATTATTCTACTTCAGAGGTCCATAAATACCTCATTTCTCATAAGTAGAAAAAAAATAATGGGCAATTATTATAGGGCACGTCCCATACAGTATACACACCTCGTATCAAACCATTTTACTGTAGCATTTTGGAGAAATGTCACATTATTTGACTTCAGAGGGCTATAAATACCTCTTTTCTAATAAGTAGAAAAAACTAATGGCCAATTCTTACACGGGACGTCCCATACAGTATCACCTCATATCAAACAATCTTATTGTAGCATTTTGGAGAAATGTCCCATTATTCGACTTCAGAGGCCCATAAATACCTCATTTCTAATAAGTAGAAAAAACTAATGGCCAATTCTTATACGGGACGTCCCACACAGTACACACACCTCATAACAATCCATTTTACTGTAGCATTTTGGAGAAATGTCACATTATTCAACTTCAGAGGTTTATAAATACCTTATTTTCAATAAGTAGAAAAAAATAATGGTCAGTTCTTATACGGGACGTCCCATAGAGTACACACACCTCATATCAAACCATTTTACTGTAGTATTTTGGAGAAATGCCCCATTTTTTGACTTCAGAGGCCCATAAATACCTCATTTCTAATAAGTAGAAAAAAATAATGGTCAGTTCTTATACGGGACGTCCCATAAAGTACACGCACCTCATATCAAACAATTTTACTGTCGTATTTTGGAGAAATGTCCCATTATTTGACTTCAGAGGGCCATAAATACCTAATTTCTAATAAGTAGAAAAAACTAACGGCCAATTCTTATACGGGACGTCCCACACAGTACACACACCTCATATCAAACCATAATACTGCAGCATTTTGGAGAAATGTCCCATTATTCGACTTCAGAGGGCCATAAATACCAAATTTCTAGTAGAAAAAAAATAACGGTCAGTTCTTATACGGGACATCCCACACAGTACACACACCTCATATCAAACCATATTACTGCAGCATTTTGGAGAAATGTCCCATTATTCGACTTCAGAGGGCCATAAATACCTCATTTCTAATAAGTAGAAAAAAATAATGGTCAGTTCTTATACGGGACATCCCATAGAGTACACACACCTCACATCAAACCATTTTACTGTCGCATTTTGGAGAAATGTCCCATTATTTGACTTCAGAGGGCCATAAATACCTAATTTCTAATAAGTAGAAAAAACTAACGGCCAATTCTTATACGGGACGTCCCACACAGTACACACACCTCATATCAAACAATTTTACTGTAGCATTTTGGAGAAATGTCCCATTATTCGACTTCAGAGGGCCATAAATACCTAATTTCTAATAAGTAGAAAAAACTAACGGCCAATTCTTATACGGGACGTCCCACACAGTACACACACCTCATATCAAACAATTTTACTGTAGCATTTTGGAGAAATGTCCCATTATTCGACTTCAGAGGGCCATAAATACCTAATTTCTAATAAGTAGAAAAAACGAATGGCCAATTCTTATACGGGAAGTCCCACACAGTACACACACCTCATATCAAACCATATTACTGCAGCATTTTGGAGAAATGTCCCATTATTCGACTTCAGAGGGCCATAAATACCAAATTTCTAGTAGAAAAAAAATAACGGTCAGTTCTTATACGGGACATCCCACACAGTACACACACCTCATATCAAACCATATTACTGCAGCATTTTGGAGAAATGTCCCATTATTCGACTTCAGAGGGCCATAAATACCTCATTTCTAATAAGTAGAAAAAAATAATGGTCAGTTCTTATACGGGACATCCCATAGAGTACACACACCTCACATCAAACCATTTTACTGTCGCATTTTGGAGAAATGTCCCATTATTTGACTTCAGAGGGCCATAAATACCTAATTTCTAATAAGTAGAAAAAACTAACGGCCAATTCTTATACGGGACGTCCCACACAGTACACACACCTCATATCAAACAATTTTACTGTAGCATTTTGGAGAAATGTCCCATTATTCGACTTCAGAGGGCCATAAATACCTAATTTCTAATAAGTAGAAAAAACTAACGGCCAATTCTTATACGGGACGTCCCACACAGTACACACACCTCATATCAAACAATTTTACTGTAGCATTTTGGAGAAATGTCCCATTATTCGACTTCAGAGGGCCATAAATACCTAATTTCTAATAAGTAGAAAAAACGAATGGCCAATTCTTATACGGGAAGTCCCACACAGTACACACACCTCATATCAAACCATTTTACTGTAGCATTTTGGAGAAATGTCCCATTATTCGACTTCAGAGGCCCATAAATACCTCATTTCTAATAAGTAGAAAAAACTAATGGCCAATTCTTATACGGGACATCCCACACAGTACACACACCTCATATCAAACCATATTACTGCAGCATTTTGGAGAAATGTCACATTATTCGACTTCAGAGGGCCATAAATACCTAATTTCTAATAAGTAGAAAAAAATAATGGTCAGTTCTTATACGGGACGTCCCATACAGTACACACACCTCATATCAAACCATTTTACTGTAGCATTTTGGAGAAATGTCCCATTATTCGACTTCAGAGGCCCATAAATACCTCATTTCTAATAAGTAGAAAAAACTAATGGCCAATTCTTATACGGGACATCCCACACAGTACACACACCTCATATCAAACAATATTACTGCAGCATTTTGGAGAAATGTCACATTATTCGACTTCAGAGGGCCATAAATACCTCATTTCTAATAAGTAGAAAAAAATAATGGTCAGTTCTTATACGGGACATCCCATAGAGTAAACACACCTCACATCAAACCATTTTACTGTCGCATTTTGGAGAAATGTCCCATTATTTGACTTCAGAGGGCCATAAATACCTCATTTCTAATAAGTAGAAAAAAATAATGGTCAGTTCTTATACGGGACGTCCCAAAGAGTACAGAAACCTCATATCAAACTATTTTACTGTAGCATTTTGGAGAAATGTCCCATTATTTGCCTTCAGAGTCCGATAAATACCTCATTTCTAATAAGTAGAAAAAAAGAACGGTCAGTTCTTATACGGGACGTTCCATAAATTATACACACCTCATATCAAACCATATTACTGCAGCATTTTGGAGAAATGTCCCATTATTGGACTTCAGAGGGCCATAAATACCTCATTTCTAATAAGTAGAAAAAAATAATGGTCAGTTCTTATACGGGACGCCCCATAGAGTACACACACCTCATCTCTAACAATTTTACTGTAGCATTTTGGAGAAATGTCCCATTATTCGACTTCAGAGGGCCATAAATACCTCATTTCTAATAAGTAGAAAAAAATAATGGTCAGTTCTTATACGGGACGTCCCATACAGTACACACACCTCATATCAAACCATATTACTGCAGCATTTTGGAGAAATGTCCCATTATTCGAATTCAGAGGGCCATAAATACCTAATTTCTAATAAGTAGAAAAAAATAATGGTCAGTTCTTATACGGGACGTCCCATACAGTACACACACCTCATATCAAACCATATTACTGCAGCATTTTGGAGAAATGTCCCATTATTCGACTTCAGAGGGCCATAAATACCTCATTTCTAATAAGTAGAAAAAAAATAATGGTCAGTTCTTATACGGGACATCCCATAGAGTACACACACCTCACATCAAACCATTTTACTGTCGCATTTTGGAGAAATGTCCCATTATTTGACTTCAGAGGGCCATAAATACCTAATTTCTAATAAGTAGAAAAAACTAACGGCCAATTCTTATACGGGACGTCCCACACAGTACACACACCTCATATCAAACAGTTTTACTGTAGCATTTTGGAGAAAGGTCCCATTATTCGACTTCAGAGGGCCATAAATACCTCATTTCTAATAAGTAGAAAAAAATAATGGCCAATTCTTATACGGGACGTCCCACACAGTAAACACACCTCATATCAAACCATATTACTGCAGCATTTTGGAGAAATGTCCCATTATTGGACTTCAGAGGGCCATAAATACCTCATTTCTAATAAGTAGAAAAAAATAATGGTCAGTTCTTATACGGGACGCCCCATAGAGTACACACACCTCATATCTAACAATTTTACTGTAGCATTTTGGAGAAATGTCCCATTATTCGACTTCAGAGGGCCATAAATACCTCATTTCTAATAAGTAGAAAAAAATAATGGTCAGTTCTTATACGGGACGTCCCACACAGTACACACACCTCATATCAAACCATATTACTGCAGCATTTTGGAGAAATGTCCCATTATTTGACTTCAGAGGGCCATAAATACCTAATTTCTAATAAATAGAAAAAAATAATGGTCAGTTCTTATACGGGACGTCCCATACAGTACACACACCTCATATCAAACCATATTACTGCAGCATTTTGGAGAAATGTCCCATTATTCGACTTCAGAGGGCCATAAATACCTCATTTCTAATAAGTAGAAAAAAATAATGGTCAGTTCTTATACGGGACATCCCATAGAGTACACACCCCTCACATCAAACCATTTTACTGTCGCATTTTGGAGAAATGTCCCATTATTTGACTTCAGAGGGCCATAAATACCTAATTTCTAATAAGTAGAAAAAACTAACGGCCAATTCTTATACGGGACGTCCCACACAGTACACACACCTCATATCAAACAGTTTTACTGTAGCATTTTGGAGAAATGTCCCAATATTCGACTTCAGAGGGCCATAAATACCTAATTTCTAATAAGTAGAAAAAACTAATGGCCAATTCTTATACGGGACGTCCCACACAGTACACACACCTCATATCAAACCATATTACTGCAGCATTTTGGAGAAATGTCACATTATTTGACTTCAGAGGGCCATAAATACCTCATTTCCAATAAGTAGAAAAAAATAATGGTCAGTTCTTATACAGGACGTCCCACACAGTACACACACCTCATATCAAACCATTTTACTGTAGCATTTTGGAGAAATGTCCCATTATTCGACTTCAGAGGCCCATAAATACCTCATTTCTAATAAGTAGAAAAAACTAATGGCCAATTCTTATACGGGACATCCCACACAGTACACACACCTCATATAAAACCATATTACTGCAGCATTTTGGAGAAATGTCACATTATTCTACTTCAGAGGGCCATAAATACCTAATTTCTAATAAGTAGAAAACAATAATGGTCAGTTCTTATACGGGACGTCCCATACAGTACACACACCTCATATCAAACCATATTACTGCAGCATTTTGGAGAAATGTCCCATTATTCGACTTCAGAGGGCCATAAATACCTAATTTCTAATAAGTAGAAAAAACTAACGGCCAATTCTTATACGGGACGTCCCACACAGTACACACACCTCATATCAAACAATTTTACTGTAGCATTTTGGAGAAATGTCCCATTATTCGACTTCAGAGGGGCCATAAATACCTAATTTCTAATAAGTAGAAAAAACTAATGGCCAATTCTTATACGGGACGTCCCACACAGTACACACACCTCATATCAAACCATATTACTGCAGCATTTTGGAGAAATGTCACATTATTTGACTTCAGAGGGCCATAAATACCTCATTTCCAATAAGTAGAAAAAAATAATGGTCAGTTCTTATACAGGACGTCCCACACAGTACACACACCTCATATCAAACCATTTTACTGTAGCATTTTGGAGAAATGTCCCATTATTCGACTTCAGAGGCCCATAAATACCTCATTTCTAATAAGTAGAAAAAACTAATGGCCAAATCTTATACGGGACATCCCACACAGTACACACACCTCATATAAAACCATATTACTGCAGCATTTTGGAGAAATGTCACATTATTCTACTTCAGAGGGCCATAAATACCTAATTTCTAATAAGTAGAAAACAATAATGGTCAGTTCTTATACGGGACGTCCCATACAGTACACACACCTCATATCAAACCATTTTACTGTAGCATTTTGGAGAAATGTCCCCTTATTCGAATTCAGAGGGCCATAAATACCTCATTTCTAATAAGTAGAAAAAAATAATGGTCAGTTCTTATACGGGACGTCCCAAAGAGTACAGAAACCTCATATCAAACTATTTTACTGTAGCATTTTGGAGAAATGTCCCATTATTCGACTTCAGAGTCCCATAAATACCTCATTTCTAATAAGTAGAAAAAACGAACGGTCAGTTCTTATACGGGACGTTCCATAAATTATACACACCTCATATCAAACCATTTTACCGTAGCATTTTGGAGAAATGTCCCATTATTCGACTTCAGAGGCCCATAAACACCTCATTTCTAATAAGTAGAAAAAAAACTAATGGCCAATACTTATACGAGACGTCCCACACAGTACAAACACCTCATATCAAACCATATTACTGCATCATTTTGGAGAAATGTCACATTATTTGACTTCAGAGGGCCATAAACACCTCATTTCTAATAAGTAGAAAAAATGATGGTCAGTTCTTATATGGGACGTCCCACACAGTACACACACCTCATATCAAACCATATTACTGCAGCATTTTGGAGAAATGTCCCATTATTGGACTTCAGAGGGCCATAAATACCTCATTTCTAATAAGTAGAAAAAAATAATGGTCAGTTCTCATACGGGACGCCCCATAGAGTACACACACCTCATATCTAACAATTTTACTGTAGCATTTTGGAGAATTGTCCCATTATTCGACTTCAGAGGGCCATAAATACCTCATTTCTAATAAGTAGAAAAAAATAATGATCAGTTCTTATACCGGACGTCCCATACAGTACACACACCTCATATCAAACCATATTACTGCAGCATTTTGGAGAATTGTCCCATTATTCGACTTCAGAGGGCCATAAATACCTCATTTCTAATAAGTAGAAAAAAATAATGGTCAGTTCTTATATAGGACATCCCATAGAGTACACACACCTCACATCAAACCATTTTACTGTCGCATTTTGGAGAAATGTCACATTATTTGACTTCAGAGGGCCATAAATACCTAATTTCTAATAAGTAGAAAAAACTAACGGCCAATTCTTATACGGGACGTCCCACACAGTACACACACCTAATATCAAACAATTTTACTGTAGCATTTTGGAGAAATGTCCCATTATTCGACTTCAGAGGGCCATAAATACCTAATTTCTAATAAGTAGAAAAAACTAATAGCCAATTCTTATACGGGACGTCCCACACAGTACACACACCTCATATTAAACCATATTACTGCAGCATTTTGGAGAAATGTCACATTATTCGACTTCAGAGGGCCATAAATACCTCATTTCCAATAAGTAGAAAAAAATAATGGTCAGTTCTTATACAGGACGTCCCCACACAGTACACACACCTCATATCAAACAATTTTACCGTAGCATTTTGGAGAAATGTCCCATTATTCTACTTCAGAGGCCCATAAATACCTCATTTCTAATAAGTAGAAAAAACTAATGGCCAATTCTTATACGGGACATCCCACACAGTACACACACCTCATATCAAACCATATTACTGCAGCATTTTGGAGAAATGTCACATTATTCGACTTCAGAGGGCCATAAATACCTAATTTCTAATAAGTAGAAAAAAATAATGGTCAGTTCTTATACGGGACGTCCCATACAGTACACACACCTCATATCAAACCATATTACTGCAGCATTTTGGAGAAATGTCCCCTTATTTGAATTCAGAGGGCCATAAATACCTCATTTCTAATAAGTAGAAAAAAATAATGGTCAGTTCTTATACGGGACATCCCATAGAGTACACACACCTCACATCAAACCATTTTACTGTCGCATTTTGGAGAAATGTCACATTATTTGACTTCAGAGGGCCATAAATACCTAATTTCTAATAAGTAGAAAAAACTAACGGCCAATTCTTATACGGGACGTCCCACACAGTACACACACCTAATATCAAACAATTTTACTGTAGCATTTTGGAGAAATGTCCCATTATTCGACTTCAGAGGGCCATAAATACCTAATTTCTAATAAGTAGAAAAAACTAATGGCCAATTGTTATACGGGACGTCCCACACAGTACACACACCTCATATTAAACCATATTACTGCAGCATTTTGGAGATATGTCACATTATTCGACTTCAGAGGGCCATAAATACCTCATTTCCAATAAGTAGAAAAAAATAATGGTCAGTTCTTATACAGGACGTCCCACACAGTACACACACCTCATATCAAACCATTTTACCGTAGCATTTTGGAGAAATGTCCCATTATTCGACTTCAGAGGCCCATAAATACCTCATTTCTAATAAGTAGAAAAAACTAATGGCCAATTCTTATACGGGACATCCCACACAGTACACACACCTCATATCAAACCATATTACTGCAGCATTTTGGAGAAATGTCACATTATTCGACTTCAGAGGGCCATAAATACCTAATTTCTAATAAGTAGAAAAAAATAATGGTCAGTTCTTATACGGGACGTCCCATACAGTACACACACCTCATATCAAACCATATTACTGCAGCATTTTGGAGAAATGTCCCCTTATTCGAATTCAGAGGGCCATAAATACCTCATTTCTAATAAGTAGAAAAAAAATAATGGTCAGTTCTTATACGGAACGTCCCAAAGAGTACAGAAACCTCATATCAAACTATTTTACTGTAGCATTTTGGAGAAATGTCCCATTATTTGACTTCAGAGTCCCATAAATACCTCATTTCTAATAAGTAGAAAAAACGAACGGTCAGTTCTTATACGGGACGTTCCATAAATTATACACACCTCATATCAAACCATTTTACCGTAGCATTTTGGAGAAATGTCCCATTATTCGACTTCAGAGGCCCATAAACACCTCATTTCTAATAAGTAGAAAAAAAAAAACTAATGGCCAATTCTTATACGGGACGTCCCACACAGTACACACACCTCATATCAAACCATATTACTGCATCATTTTGGAGAAATGTCACATTATTTGACTTCAGAGGCCCATAAATACCTCATTTCTAATAAGTAGAAAAAATGATGGTCAGTTCTTATACGGGACGTCCCACACAGTACACACACCTCATATCAAACCATATTACTGCAGCATTTTGGAGAAATGTCCCATTATTGGTCTTCAGAGGGCCATAAATACCTCATTTCTAATAAGTAGAAAAAAATAATGGTCAGTTCTCATACGGGACGCCCCATAGAGTACACACACCTCATATCTAACAATTTTACTGTAGCATTTTGGAGAAATGTCCCATTATTCAACTTCAGAGGGCCATAAATACCTCATTTCTAATAAGTAGAAAAAAATAATGGTCAGTTCTTATACGGGACGTCCCATAGAGTACACACACCTCATATCAAACCATTTTACTGTAGCATTTTGGAGAAATGTCCCATTATTCAACTTCAGAGGCCCATAAATACCTAATTTTCAATAAGTAGAAAAAAAATAAAGGTCAGTTCTTATACGGGAGACCCAGCCCACAGTCAAGACTGCATCCCACGGCGGCGGCGCAGAAGGGAGTAGCCATGGAGTGAAGAGTCCCAACACTACCAAGGGGATTACCAGAGGTGATAACGGTGATGGAGGTAGAGCACACCACGTAGCCAGAGATGCGATGAGGCAGTGAGACACAAAGACCTAGGCGACCACGACTAGGCCACAGCGCCGACCCCCTGAAGTGGAAGCAGCGATCCTGAGGTTAGAGGCTGAGCTGCAACAACCATAGGTGGAGGTGGAAGCTGAGGGAGGGCGGAGCTAGTCAAAGGCGAAAGAGGTGGAGAGCCGTAGGGCAGCGAATGGGCTGCAAGTCCATGGCGAAGAAGGTGTAATGTCCAACAGAGGGAGCCCGGGGAGGCTGAATGGCCGATGGTTCACGCTGGAGTCAAGGGTGGTAAGTGAGCACAGGAGCAAGGGCGGCGGGTAAAGGTGGAGCACTCAGATGCTGGAGACGGAGCCACAGTCTTCACACTCCCAAGAGGAGATGGCTTACAGCAGGCAAAAGATGTAGCAGGGCCACAGAGAGGAGGCTGAGTTGCACTGCGGGACTGATGGGAGGAAGAGATGACTGGGTGGCAGGAGTGTCTTGGGACTGCAGAGACAGACAGATAATAGGAAATATACAAGTTTATTACAAGTATTTTGGGGATGGGGTGGGAGGTTGGGCGGGACCAGCAGATTCCCCCTTGCTGCTTGTGGTGGGCTCATGCTGTTGATCCACCGGTGACCTTAGCTGGGAACTGGGTTGTGAGTGGGACTGGCGTTGTTGTCCACAGTTAAGACGGTAAGTGGTAATCCACAAGACCCCAGCACCCACTGAATTCCTACTCATATGAAATGAGGTCTTTATACACCCCTTAAGTCAATTAATATGACATATCTCCAAAATGGTACAGTAAAATGGTTTGAAATGAGGTGTGTATACTGAATGGGACGTTCCCTATAAGAATTGGCCATTAGTTTTTTCTATTATTAGAAATGAGGTATTTATAGGCCTTTGAAGTCTAATAATGGGACATTTCTCCAAAATGCTACAGTAAAATGGTTTCATATAAGGTGTGTGTACTAACTGGGATGTCCCGTAATAGAATTGGCCATTAGTTTTTTCAACTTACTAGAAATGAGGTATTTATGGGCCTCTGAAGTCAAATAATGCGACATTTCTCCAAAAGGCTGCAGTAAAATAGTTTGATATGAGGTGTGTGTACTGTATGGGACGTCCCCTACATGAACTGACAGTTATTGTTTTCTACTTATTAGAAATAAGGTATTTATGGGCCACTGAAGTCGAACAATGGGACATTCCTCCAAAATGCTACAGTAAAATGGTTTGATATGAGGTGTGTGTACTGTATGGGACGTCCCTATAAGAACTGACCGTTAGTTTTTTCTACTTGTTAGAAATTAGGTATTTATGGACCTCTGAAGTAGAATAATGGGACCTTTCTCCAAAATGTTACAGTAAAAGGGTTTGTTATGAGGTGTGTAAACTGTATGGGACGTCCCCTACAAGAACTGACCGTTTTTTTTACTACTTATTAGAAATGAGGTACTTATGGGCCTCCAAAATTGAATAATGTGACATTTCTCCAAAATGCTACAGTAAAATGGTTTGATATGAGGTGTGTATACTGTATGGGACCAGAGTATGTGAGCGGAGTGGAGTGGGAGCGGAGCGAGGAGTGGAGCGGCATGATTTTGAATGGAGCGCGGAGCGGATTTTTTAAAAGTCGGAGCGTCGTGGTTTTCACTCGCTCCGAGCGCGCTCCACTACCGCTCTATCACGAGGACAATTCATGCCAACGGCTCATTATAGAACTGCATTTTTAGTAAGGATTCACGTGTTAAACACATTACGCTAGCATGATACAGATGGATCACTCAAATCAGAAAAAAATGTGAGGGTTATGATGACGCCGATGGACATGAGTGGCTGCGGGAGGTTATTATCAAGCCTGTACTGAATATGAGCGGGAAAGTGCGAATCTATAGCACACATTTTATTTCTCGTGCCTATTATTATATGCCAAAAAATTGTTTGTGCGTGCAAATGACGCACACTAAACCCCTTGGTTAGGATGGGTGTGAAGTGCGTTCTTGCCATTAAGTGCGTATCGTAGGCTATGCCCACGAGAAATAAAATATAGATAGCCTACGCACTTTCATGAGATGGGGCGCTGGATCGGGCGGGGTGAAAGCACATTTTAAACAGGTAACACTTATTCACCAACGCAATCGCTTTCTCACTAATGCATTGCATTCAAACAAATGTAATCATACAGTCGGCTATCTGTCAGTATTTGATTTTAAATGAGCATGAATCTGTGAGAAATGTAGCGACCCGTAGATAATTAACCGATGAAAACGTAGTTATTTTCTTCTTTCCAAACAAAATGTGCTCTGCAAAAAGCAGCAATGATATTTAATTTATAATGCTGATAACCTGTAATAAGCATGTCATATTTGCACACTATCCAAATCCAATAAACAACATTGCAACTATTCTCCTAACGTTGTTTTTTTTATTTATTTACTATGCCTATGTATCTATTATGATGAGGAGACATTTTGTGAGATTTTAAAGCATACTTAAATACTTTATTCGGAATTTCCTTGGGGAGCGAAAACGGAGCGGTGTTTCTGATATCAGTGAGCGAGGAGTGGAGCGGGAGCGGTAAATGGTGAACCCGGAGTGGAGCTGGAGCGGAGTGATTATATAATGCTTGGAGCGTGGAGGGGAAATTGTTGCCGCTCCACTCCGCTCACATACTCTGTATGGGACGTCCCTTACAAGAACTGACCGTTATTTTTTACTACTTATTAGAAATGAGTTATTTATGGGCCTCTGAAGTCAAATAATGCGATATTTCTCCAAAATGCTGCAGTAAAATAGTTTGATATGAGGTTTGTGTACTCTATGGGATGTCCCATATAAGAACTGACAGTTATATTTTTCTACTTATTAGAAATGAGGTATTTATGGCCCTCTGAAGTCGAATAATGGAACATTTCTCCAAAATGCTACAGTAAAATTGTTTGATATGAGGTGTGTGTACTGTATGGGACGTTGCCTACAAGAAGTGATTGTTGTTTTTTCTACTTATTAGAAATGAGGAATTTATCAGCCTCTGAAATCAAATAATGTAACATTACTCCAAAATGCTACAGTAAAATTATTTGATATGAGGTGTGTGTACTGTATGGGACGTCCCCTACAAGAACTAACCGTTATTTTTTACTACTTATTAGAAATGAGGTATTTATGGGCCTCCAAAATCGAATAATGTGACATTTCTCCAAAATGCTACAGTAAAATGGTTTGATATGAGGTGTGTATACTGTATGGGACGTCCCCTACAAGAACTGACCGTTATTTTTTACTACTTATTAGAAATGAGTTATTTGTGGGCCTCTGAAGTCAAATAATGCGACAATTCTACAAAATGCTGCAGTAAAATAGTTTGATATGAGGTTTGTGTACTGTATGGGACGTCCAATATAAGAACTGACAGTTATTTTTTTCTACTTATTAGAAATGAGGTATTTATGGCCCTCTGAAGTCGAATAATAGAACATTTCTCCAAAATGCTACAGTAAAATTGTTTGATATGAGGTGTGTGTACTGTATGGGACGTCGCCTACAAGAAGTGATCGTTGTTTTTTTCTACTTATTAAAAATGAGGAATTTATCAGCCTCTGAAGTCAAATAATGTAACATTACTCCAAAATGCTACAGTAAAATGGTTTGATACGAGGTGCGTATACTGTATGGCAGCCTTTCTCAAACTTTTTTCAGTCAGGGCACCTTTCAAAAGTGCATAAAATCTCAAGGCACCCCAGTGTAAAATATAATTTAAAAACACTGCATAACCCAAATGTAAATGCAAATGTCTTGTTTAGTTAGACAGAACAGTAATGAACATAGCATAATATGAACTGTAAATAACAATAATAATAAAAACTGTATAGTACCTTTAAAAACAAAGGTTAGTAAGGTAATTCACAAAATAATTAATCAGAGACACAAATGCCATAAAACCGTAAGAGGTGGACCGCCCAATACAAAAACCCAATAACAAATCCAGACCAGGAGAACTCAAATGAAGTGCAGGATGCAGTTAAAATAAAATAAAAAGGGAAAGACATTAATATACATACATACATATATATATATATATATATATATATATACAATGCAATAAGAAAAAGATGCATGTTAAAAAAATGCACCAGAGATAAGCAGGAATGTTTTTCAATATAGTGCTTGTTTTTTTTTATCCGTGCCATGCACATGCACACACACACACACACACATACACATACAGCCACACACACAAACAATAATCCACAACGAGAGAGGGAGAACGATCTACATGCGTGCATGCAGCGCGTATACGCGCTTACACAAGCCGGGGGTGGGGGTGACCACAATCGAGACGTGAGCCTGGTGCGACGCACACAGCCGCCCTATCCTGGCAGGGTTGGATGAGAGGTGGTCAGGTGTCTTTTAAGTTTGCGGAATCATCCCTTGGTTTGATAGTTTCATCCCATATATTAGACACAACGGGAGAGGGCATGTTGCATCCCCAGTACTGAGGAAGTAGGCTGAGGCTCCATTTCACAGAAAAACTGTCCGGTTCTTGGGGGGATTTTCTTTAAAAAAAAAAAAAAAAAAAGATCCATGATGCTGTAACTAAAGTGACCTAAATTTACGTTTATTTTTACGTTTCTGTCAGTCTGAGGTGTTGTTGCTATAACGCGTTGCTATGGATTGCGTCACTTCCGTCAAGTTTCGTGTCTTGCGAGATGGATTTTTATGCTTAATTTTATATATTTATCTAAAATGAATTTACAATTTTATTAATACGTTCATATGTTTAAAAAGAAGAATGTAAATATGTAAATTTAAATATATTTATATATGAAATGTCAGTTGTTTATTTATTTATTTATTTTTTTTAGCCTACGTAATTTTTTGGCGGCACCCCAGACACAGTCAGGGGGCACCCCAGTGTGCCGCGGCACCCACTTTGAGAAAGGCTGCTGTATGGGATGTCCCGTATAAGAACTGACCGTTATTTTTTTCTACTTATTGAAAATGAGGTATTTATGGGCCTCTGAAGTTGAATAATGGGACATTTCTCCAAAATGCTACAGTAAAATGGCTTGATATGAGGTGTGTAAACTGTATGGGAAGTCCCCTACAAGAACTGACAGTTATTTTTTACTACTTATTAGAAATGAGGTATTTATGGGCCTCTAATGTTGAATAATGTGACATTTCTCCAAAATGCTACAGTACAATTATTTGATATGAGGTGTGTATACTGTATGGGACGTCCCGTATAAGAACTGACCGTTCATTTTTTCTACTTATTAGAAATGAGGTATTTATGGGCCTCTAAAGTCAAATAATGTGACATATTTGTCCAAAATGCTACAGTAAAATGGTTTGATATGAGGTGTGTATACTGTATGGGACGTCCCGTATAAGAACTGACTGTTCGTTTTTTCTACTTATTAGAAATGAGATATTTATGGCCCTCTGAAGTCGAATAATGGGACATTTCTCCAAAATGCGACAGTAAAATGGTTTGATATGAGGTGTGTATACTGTATGGGACGTCCCGTATAAGAACTGACTGTTCGTTTTTTCTACTTATTAGAAATGAGGTATTTATGGCCCTCTGAAGTCGAATAATGGGCCATTTCTCCAAAAGGCTGCAGTAAAATAGTTTGATATGAGGTGTGTGTACTGTATGGGACGTCCCGTACATGAACTGACAGTTATTGTTTACTACTTATTAGAAATGAGGTATTTATGGGCCTCTAAAGTCAAATAATGTGACATATTTGTCCAAAATGCTACAGTAAAATGATTTGATATGAGGTGTGAATACTGTATGGGACGTCCCGTATAAGAACTGACTGTTCGTTTTTTCTACTTATTAGAAATGAGGTATTTATGGCCCTCTGAAGTCGAATAATGGGACATTTCTCCAAAATGCGACAGTAAAAAGGTTTGATAAGTGGTTCGTATACTGCATGGGACGTCCTGTAGAAGAACTGACCGTTAGTTTTTTTCTACGTATTAGAAATTAGGAATTTATAGGCCTCTGAAGTAGAATAATGTAACATTTCTCCAAAATGCTGCAGTAAAATGGTTTGATAAGAGGTGTGTATACTTTATGGGACGTCCCGTATAAGAACGGACCATTAATTTTTTCTACTTATTAGAAATGAGGTATTTATAGGCCTCTGAAGGCAAATAATGTGACATATTTGTCCAAAATGCTACAGTAAAATGGTTTGATATGAGGTGTGAATACTGTATGGGACGTCCCGTATAAGAACTGACTGTTCGTTTTTTCTACTTATTAGAAATGAGGTATTTATGGCCCTCTGAAGTCGAATAATGGGACATTTCTCCAAAATGCGACAGTAAAAAGGTTTGATAAGTGGTTCGTATACTGTATGGGACGTCCTGTATAAGAACTGACCGTTAGTTTTTTTCTACTTATTAGAAATGAGGTATTTATGGCCCTCTGAAGTCGAATAATGGGACATTTCTCCAAAATGCGACAGTAAAAAGGTTTGATAAGTGGTTCGTATACTGTATGGGACGTCCCGTATAAGAACTGACTGTTCGTTTTTTCTACTTATTAGAAATGAGGTATTTATGGCCCTCTGAAGTAGAATAATGTAACATTTCTCCAAAATGCTGCAGTAAAATGGTTTGATAAGAGGTGTGTATACTTTATGGGACGTCCCGTATAAGAACTGACCTTTCGTTTTTTCTACTTATTAGAAATGAGGAATTTATAGGCCTCTGAAGTAGAATAATGTAACATTTCTCCAAAATGCTACAGTAAAATGGTTTGATATGAGGTTTGATATGATTTTTTTCTGCTTATTAAAAATGAGGTATTTATGGGCCTCTGAAGTCAAATAATGGGACATTTCTCCAAAATGCGACAGTAAAATGGTTTGATGTGAGGTGTGTGTACTGTATGGGACGTCCCGTATAAGAACGGACCATTAATTTTTTCTACTTATTAGAAATGAGGTATTTATAGGCCTCTGAAGGCAAATAATGTGACATTTCTCCAAAATGCTACAGTAAAATGGTTTGATATGAGGTGTGTATACTGTATGGGACGTCCTGTATAAGAACTGACCGTTATTTTGTTCTACTTATTGAAAATGAGATATTTATAGGCCTCTGAAGTCAAATAATGTGACATATTTGTCCAAAATGCTACAGTAAAATGGTTTGATATGAGGTGTGTATACTGTATGGGACGTCCTGTATAAGAACTGACCGTTATTTTGTTCTACTTATTGAAAATGAGATATTTATAGGCCTCTGAAGTCAAATAATGTGACATATTTGTCCAAAATGCTACAGTAAAATTGTTAGATATGAGGTGTGTGTACTCTATGGGATATCCTGTATAAGAACTGACCATTATTTTTTTCTACTTATTCGAAATGAGGTATTTATGGCCCTCTGAAGTCGAATAATGGGACATTTCTCCAAAATGCTACAGTAAAATAGTTTGATATGAGGTGTGTGTACTCTATGGGAAGTCCCGTATAAGAACTGACCGTTATTTTTTCTACTTATTGAAAATGAGGTATTTATAGACCTCTGAAGTCGAATAATGGGTTATTTTTAAAAATGCTACAGTAAAATGGTTTGATATGAGGTGTGTGTACTGTGTGGGACGTCCCGTATAAGAACTGACCATTATTTTTTTCTACTTATTAGAAATGAGGTATTTATGGCCCTCTGAAGTCGAATAATGGGTTATTTTTAAAAATGCTACAGTAAAATGGTTTGATATGAGGTGTGTGTACTGTGTGGGACGTCCCGTATAAGAATTGGCCATTAGTATTTTCTACTTATTAGAAATGAGGTATTTATGGGCCTCTGAAGTCGAATAATGGGACATTTCTCCAAAATGCTACAGAAAAATGGATTGATATGAGGTGTGTGTACTGTATGGGACGTCCCGTATAAGAACTGACCATTATTTTTTTCTACTTATTAGAAATGAGGTATTTATGGCCCTCTGAAGTCGAATAATGGGTTATTTTTAAAAATGCTACAGTAAAATGGTTTGATATGAGGTGTGTGTGGGTCAATGACGTATAAGGCCTTTGAGAGGCCCATTTTTAAAATACTTGAAATAATAATATATTTGTCTATTTTCTAAACATGTGGACTGTAGTCTACACATGCATGTGTGTGAAAACTTTAAACAAAGATATTTTAGTGCTTTTAAACTCAAATGAATAGGGCAATGACCTTAAAAAAGTCATTTGGGGCGACCGCAATTTATCTTATAATTAATAGATTTTCTTTGCATAAGTTATATTTTAAGAAGTATCAGTAATTAATTGAACTGTTTAAGAAAGATATAATCATGTGTCCTTTCATTTATTGCAAATTATGTTAAATACATTTTTATCTATAATGGCAGTGTCACCCTCATAAAGCAATTACATATTTTTTTTACTCATATAATCCATAAAACTGATTTAAAATGTGTAGATATAGTATCCACTCATTGATGTTATACCAATGAATTATATTTCAACCATAATGGACAGACATTATTTTTTGAATTTACTGCAGAATTGAATATAGTTGGTTACCCCACATGATAAATGGTCGCCCCACATGATGAAAAACAGCAGGCAATTAAGACTATTCAATGATTTTGATAGTTAAAACACATTTAATGGAATTTTATGAAGAATCAGCATATTTAATGAAATTTTATGAAGAATCAGCATATCCATTTTATTTGACACATTTCATAACATTAACAGTTTCCTCACTATTTCATTTGACACAAAACCATCATATAAAAATTTTCAATACTAATGCATTAAACGCTTGGACAAAACATTGAACAGCATTTTCCTTTTTCATTTTCATTTCATTAATCACTTAAACATACAATGTTTGCATTTTCATTACTATTTTCATTTAACAGTTGAACGTAGCAGCATTCTGCAGACACATTGAACAGCATTTTCCGCTGCCTGTAGCGAGCAGTCTTTTCTTTGCTTGTTAGTGGGGCCATCTAGAAAAAAAAGTATATTTAAACATACACAGAGTTAGAAAAAGAATTGGAAAAAGTAGAATGAATGCTTAATATCACACATTTCTTTGATAAAAAACATAATAATCAAAAAGAAGTAAGCTTAGTCCTCTGAAGGGAAATTATTGAAATTTAGAAAAAATATGTGGTGAAATGTAAAAAGTTATTTAAAACAACTAAATGCATATAATGAATGTAAACATTTGCATACAGAAACTACAAATACATGATATGTGTTTTCTATTATTTAAGCAATCAGTGGCGGTCGCCCCACATGATGCTCGGTCGCCCCAGATGATATTTTCAAGTTTAATCAAGTATAACAGGCTAATGCTTAGCTATAGAGCCCAAGTTAGCTTCTTCTCACCACATATCACTGACAAATTTACAATTTACAAATTTTAAAATAAAGATTTGCGTATAAAACTTATAATTTACAGTTTTAGGTTGGTCGCCCCACATGATATCAAAATGTGACGTATACACTGCAGCAGTTTTAAAGAGGATTTGTTTGTAAAAATGAGAGTGACAACTCACCTGCTAGTTGTCTCTGTGGGACCCTCACCATGAGGCTGGCTGATGCAACATCCTCTTTGAGATGATTATCAGAATATAAGTCCCTTATTTGTATTTTCTTGATGGTCGCCCCAGATGATATTTCAGATAATGAACATCTTCGGACAAGATTTGTTTGTTTATTATGATTGAAATGTGTGTACAAATGTTTCATAACTTTGTCAATCAATGGAAAACAAGTTTAAAATTATGCCAAATAGGGTAAGGATTATATTTAAATTATTTTAGTTTGATTTAAAACCAGTTATCCAAACAGAAGTCAAGGCCGGACGGTCGCCCCACATGTTGTTTTCACACTTCAGGTGGCAGAAAATGCCAATAAACCAATTGTTTTTAAAGAAATAAGAGTGGGCATATGTATAAGGGAGGTGGTAGACATACATGTTATAATTTTTTTAATTTTAATGTTTATTAATTGGTAAAAAGTTCAGTCGGACAGAAAAAGCAAGCGTCACGTCATTGACCCGTGTACTGTGTGGGACGTCCCGTATAAGAATTGGCCATTAGTATTTTCTACTTATTAGAAATGAGGTATTTATGGGCCTCTGAAGTCGAATAATGGGACATTTCTCCAAAATGCTACAGTAAAATGGTTTGATATGATTTGTGTATACTGTATGGGACGTCCCGTACATGCCCTGACCATTGTTTTTTTCTACTTATTAGAAATGAGGTATTTATGGACCTCTGAAGTAGAATAATGGGTCATTTCTCAAAAATGCTACAGTAAAATGGTTTGATACGAGGTGCGTGTACTGTGTGGGACGTCCCGTATAAGAACTGACCTTTATTTTTTTCTACTTATTAGAAAAGAGGTATAATGGCCCTCTGAAGTCAAATAATGTAACATTACTCCAAAATGCTGCAGTAAAATTGTTTGATATGAGGTGTATATACTGTATGGGATGTCCCCTACAAGAACTGACAGTTATTTTTTTCTACTTATTAGAAATAAGCTATTTATGGCCCTCTGAAGTTGAATAATGGGACATTTCTCCAAAATGCTACAATAAGATTGTTTAATATGAGGTGATACTGTATGGGACGTCACCTATAAAAATTGGCCATTAGTTTTTTCTTATTACAATTTTTTTTGTAACAGACAGACAGACAGACAGATAGAAAGAAAGAAAGAAAGAAAGAAAGGTTATGAATATATAGATAGAAATAAAGAAAAATATAGATAGATAGATAGATAGATAGATAAAGAAAGAGAAAAAGAAAGATAAAGAAAGAAAGAAAGAAAGAAAGAAAGAAAGAAAGAAAGAAAGAAAGAAAGAAAGAAAGAAAGAAAGGTTATGAATATAGATAGAAATAAAGAAAAAGATAGATAGATAGATAGATAGATAGATAGATAGATAGATAGATAGATAGATAGATAGATAGATAGATAGATAGATAGATAGGAAGAAAGAAAGAAAGAAAAAAAGAAAGAAAGGTTATGAATATATATATAGAAATAAAGAAAAATATAGATAGATAGATAGATAGATAGATAGATAGATAGATAGATAGATAGATAGATAGATAGATAGATAGATAGATAGATAGATAGATAGATAGATAGATAGATAGATAGATAGATAGATAGATAGATAGATAGATAGATAGATAGATAGATAGATAGATAGATAGATAGATAGATAGATAGATAGATAGATAGATAGATAGATAGATAGATAGATAAAGAAAGAAAGAAAGAAAGAAAGAAAGAAAGAAAGAAAGAAAGAAAGAAAGAAAGAAAGAAAGAAAGAAAGATTATGAATATATAGATAGAAATAAAGAAAAAGATAGATAGAAAGAAAGAAAGAAAGAAAGAAAGAAAGAAAGAAAGGTTATGAATATATAGATAGAAATAAAGAAAAAGATAGATAGATAGATAGATAGATAGATAGATAGAAAGAAAGAAAGAAAGAAAGAAAGAAAGAAAGAAAGAAAGAAAGAAAGAAAGAAAGAAAGAAAGAAAGAAAGAAAAAGAAAGAAAGAAAGAAAGAAAGAAAGAAAGAAAGAAAGAAAGAAAGAAAGAAAGAAAGAAAGAAAAAGAAAGAAAGAAAGAAAGAAAGAAAGAAAGAAAGAAAGAAATATCGATCCGGGCAACTCAAGCGCTCTGAAGCGCGTTCTTCCTCTGCTGTGACTGAAATTACCGTTCAAACTGCGGCTGGCTTGACCGCGGTGGTTTACAGTCTCCTAATAGTCATTTAATGTTTGATTTTAAGGTCATTTGAATGGTAAACTTAGGAACTTAAACCTGTTTTTCAAACATCATGATTAGTATGGCCTATCAGTGGTTTTTGATATGTATTTCACTACTCTATGGGACCATACACAAAATATGACAATATTTAAAGCTCAATAGCATTTGAAGACCATGACTTACAGTCATAAAACATACTGTACAATGTTCACCCAGGTCTCAGGTATGATGCACACCTTTTAGTTTTTTGATATTTATAACAATAAACTTTTAAATCATATGTAAATATTGATATGTATTTCACTAATGTATGGGATCATACACAAAATATGACAATATTTAAAGCTCAATAGCATTTGAAGACAATGACTTATAGTCATAAAACATACTGTAAAATGTTCATCCAGGTCTCAGGTATGATGCACACCTTTTAGTTTTTTGATATTTATAACAATAAACTTTTAAATCATATGTAAATATTGATATGTATTTCACTACTGTATGGGACCATACACAAAATATGACAATATTTAAAGCTCAATAGCATTTGATGACAATGACTTACAGTCATAAAACATACTGTAAAACGTTCATCCAGGTCTCAGGTATGATGCACACCTTTTATATTTTTGATATTTATAAATGTCATATGTCCTGGTGAGGGACTTCTGAGTTCTAGAAACTGTCTTGATTGACTCTGAGCCCCTCCCCCGTTGATATACAATGGGGGAGGGGCTCAACAGTCAGTTAAGAAAGACTTGCATGTTGTTAGCATACTGCAGTTATAGGCATCATGGCCAGATATAAAAAAGGGAAACACAAAAAAGAAAATGATCTTTGGACAAAGGCTGGTGGCAGAAAAAAAATTATTCAGACATTTTTCAGACATGGTGTGGGAAAAGGACAGGTAAAGTGGTCCACCCTTGCTGTAGCCGTTTTCAACTCCCACTCACCGGACAAGAAACTGGCTAAATGGCTGCAAACTGTTTGGACCGAGGACAGAAAAGGTGTTCGAGAACAGGTGCTTCAAACAGGCAGTTCTGGTAAATATCATATTTATTTGAGTATGTATTTTTCTCAGTTTTAGGGGGGTTCTCAGGTTTAGGGGATAGCTAAATATAAATATATTGCTACCTAGTATATAGTACCTAGCTTAACTGAGCCATGTGCCATAAGTAATTAAGCAGCTTGGCCTAAGCACACATAGCTTATTACCATCATAGTTATTACCCTGTAATCAATGTCTTATTACACAAGCACTTACTGCCACTACCAAAATAACAAGAATCAATCGTGTAAATGCTATATATGTATTGATATTGGTATTGGCAGTAAATGTGTTTATATATATATATATATATAGTGGAAGTTAGTGTGTGTAAGTACATGTGTGTTCAGAAAGACATTAGTTGCATAATAATTATGAAGGTAATGGCATGCTAATAGGCAACTAGTTAATAATAAACTACTTTTACAGCATATTACCATCGTATTTATTAGCTTGTGACTAGTGTCTTATTACTCAAGCAATAAATGCTTATTGATAGAAGTTGTTAAGTTTAGAATTAAGTGATGTTATGGTTAGGGTAAGAATATGGGCATGCAGAATAAGGCATCAATATGTGCATTATAATAGTAATAGTAAAATGCAAGCTATTAAGCAATTAGAGAAAATGCAGTTAGGGATTGACTCAAATTATTATTATTTTTTATTTATTTAAAGATAGGGAAAATTTTGAGAAAAATTATGAAGTTGATGAGGCAAGTGAAGGGACAAAGGAAAGAAGGGATGAAGACTATACTTGTGACAGTGAAGATGCCAGGAACAGCACTGGTGATAAAGATGAAAATGAGAATATTATTAATAAAAAAAGTTCAGGGCACAGTAAGCTGATCGGTACAGACAGAAAAGAAGGGACGAGGATCACACTAGTGACAGGAAAGATGAGGCTGGAGACAGAAACAAAAGTGCAGACGAAGATGAGGATGATGATACGACTTCAGGGCACAGTAGGCTGATCGGTACCGAGGAAAGAAGGGACGAGGATCACACTAGTGACAGGAAAGATGAGGCTGGAGACAGAAACAAAAGTGCAGACGAAGATGAGGATGATGATACGACTTCAGGGCACAGTAGGCTGATCGGTACCGAGGAAAGAAGGGACGAGGATCACACTAGTGACAGGAAAGATGAGGCTGGAGACAGAAACAAAAGTGCAGACGAAGATGAGGATGATGATACGACTTCAGGGCACAGTAGGCTGATCGGTACCGAGGAAAGAAGGGACGAGGATCACACTAGTGACAGGAAAGATGAGGCTGGAGACAGAAACAAAAGTGCAGACGAAGATGAGGATGATGATACGACTTCAGGGCACAGTAGGCTGATCGGTACCGAGGAAAGGAGGGACGAGGATCACACTAGTGACAGGAAAGATGAGGCTGGAGACAGAAACAAAAGTGCAGACGAAGATGAGGATGATGATACGACTTCAGGGCACAGTAGGCTGATCGGTACCGAGGAAAGAAGGGACGAGGATCACACTAGTGACAGGAAAGATGAGGCTGGAGACAGAAACAAAAGTGCAGACGAAGATGAGGATGATGATGATGAGACAGACACGGGAAAATGGAGGAAAACAAGACCAGGTCCAAAGAGTTTTGTAGTGGCCATAAAAACAAAAACCTGGAAAAAAATAAAACCACATGCAGGCCTAACTCAGTTACAACAGCCCTGGACAGATGTCTTGTATGAAGCATTCACAAAAGTAAATCCCTGCTGTGTACTGGCATTTAAATATCAGCATGTAAAATGCAGGAAAAGTCGTAAAAAAAGAGCACCTTATTTCAAGGCACTTGCCAACTGTACTTTTGAAGACTGCTCAGCAAAATACAAATTTACCATTCATACAAAGCCCAAACCATGCCAGAAGCAAATTGACATCCATGTTTTACGAATTGGCGAAGTGACCCACAAAGAAAAAGATTTAAAATTCAGAAATGCCAAATTCACCAAAAGAGGCAAAATTGCTGCAGCATTAGAAAAAGGAGTAAGCCAGCACTACTATAAATCACTGAGAAACACACCACCAGACGAGATCTTGGCTGGCAACATCTCCAGATGCCTTTCTATGGATGTCTTAAGGGTAATATCTAGTGAAGTCAGGAAAAGCACCAGACTCCACGATGATGTTATCATGGAGATGATGCTCTGTCAGAAGATAATGAAGGAGTGCAGTGGTACTACTTCTCAAGTGGCAGGCTATATTCAACACTTACAAGTAGACCCATTTGGTGTCCACTTGTACACAGATTGTGGCCTACGAATACTGGCAGATCATTTAAAAAACTCAGCCCCAGTCACATTGCATCTAGATGCTACAGGCAGTGTCATGTCACGCATCCCGAATCAAACCAAAAGGATCCTCTATTATGCTCTTGTTCTCCCTGGAAAGGGGAAGGATAAGCCACCTCTTCCTGTGTCTGAGTTCGTATCAAATGAGCACTCCATACCAACTCTCACATTTTGGCAGATGGAAACACTGAGACAACTGGGCCAGATAACAACACGGAAGGTCCACCAGGTTGAGACTGATTTTAGTTGGGCACTCATTGGTAGTGTCCTTCTGGCCTTCAATAAAGAAAACGTCTCATCCTACTTAAACAGAGCACATTTGATTGTCAGCCAAAAAGTGAAAATTTCATTCAATTTCAAAGTGATCCATCTTTGTTCTTCTCATATAATAAAGGCTGTAACTCAAGGATTTTCTAAGAAAACTGGCGAGTATGCTGTAAAGGAATATGCCACCTATTGTTTTGGCCTTCTTCTTAACAGCACCACCCTACAAGAAGCACTTAACCACTTTCAGGATATGGCTTTGTTGTTCATGTCAGCAAACAAGTCCAATGCAGTTATGGCAGCAAAGAACACACTGGACCAAAAAATCCTGAAGTCCAGTCCTACTACTATGGTTGAAACACTTCCACCATACGTAGAAGACATGGAGAGGAGCAGCAACATCAAGACAATATGTGGCACATCTCCCTTCACACGCTTATTCAATGGTGTTCTAGAGAAGAACAGGTCCACACAGACAGAGAGTGGCACAAATAATGAATTCTACTGCCCAGGGATCATCAATTTCCTCATGACCAACTACATGGGCATTTTCCCCCTTTGGAGTGGCTTGTTGCTTGGGGACCTGAGCAGATTCTCCAAAGAGAGACCTAAAGAAATCAAAACAAGGGAGACAAATTGCCATGTGGAGCAATGGTTCTCAATCGTGAAGAATCACATATTACACAGAAAGAGGTTCCTGCGGCCAGCTGATTTCATTACAAAGATGTTTAACTCTCTGCAAGGAAGGTATACACAACATCAGATGATGCATAATCTTGGTAGTCTGTCCCAAGTTGAATCTCCAAAGCAACAGACCATTGACCAACAAGAGGAGCAATGGGCCAAGAGATCCCTATCTGAAAGATCAGTGAAACATCATTCAAAGTATTTTGATCCACCAGAAGTAGTGCCCCAACCAAAACGACGCAAAACAAAGAAAACATCAGAGGGTCATTCAGAGGTCACATCAGCCCAGGTATTATGAAATTCTCAATCATGCCATAAAGCTTTTGTTCATATTACTGTAACTCATAACACATTTAATATTATCTATCTATCTATCTATCTATCTATCTATCTATCTATCTATCTATCTATCTATCTATCTATCTATCTATCTATCTATCTATCTATCTATCTATCTATCTATCTGTCTGTCTGTCTGTCTGTCTGTCTGTCTGTCTGTCTCTCTGTCTATCGATCTATCTATCTATCATCAGATGAAAACATCAGTGGGACATCATTCAGATTTTGATCCACCAGAAGTAGTGCCCCAACCAAAAAGATGCAAAACAAAGAAAACATCAGAGGGTCATTCAGAGGTCACATCAGCCCAGGTAATATGAAATTCTCAATCATGCCATAAAGCTTTTGTTCATATTACTGTAACTCATAACACATTTAATATTATCTATCTATCATCTATCTATCTATCTATCTATCTATCTATCTATCTATCTATCTATCTATCTATCTATCTATCTATCTATCTATCTATCTATCTATCTATCTATCTATCTATCTATCTATCAGATGAAAACATCAGTGGGACATCATTCAGATTTTGATCCACCAGAAGTAGTGCCCCAACCAAAAAAACGCAAAACAAAGAAAACATCAGAGGGTCATTCAGAGGTCACATCAGCCCAGGTAATATGAAATTCTTAATCATGCCATAAAGCTTTTGTTCATATTACTGTAACTCATAACACATTTAATATTATCTATCTATCTATCTATCTATCTATCTATCTATCTATCTATCTATCTATCTATCTATCTATCTATCATCAGATGAAAACATCAGTGGGACATCAGTCAGATTTTGATCCACCAGAAAATAAGCCACCTAAAATAAGCCAAACAAAGAAAACATCCGAGGGTCATTCAGAGGTCACATCAGCCCAGGTATTATGACATTCTCAATAATGCCATAATCATGCTTTTGTTCAACAATTAAAAAAGATCAAATCATGAAATTAAGAACGAAAGATTTGTTACAGTAATAGCTGTTTGTAATTTATTAAAAAGACACAAGCGAGTGTGGATCTTTAATTCTTAATTTGAAAATAAAACTTGCTTACATTAAAGTAACTCATAAAATCTTTTACGTATATACAAATATCCCATTTCAGGTCAAAGCTCTGTGGTCAAAGAAAGCATGTGAGATAGTTGTTGCCATCATACTGTCAAAGGACAAAAAAAGGTCTTATATCCTGCATCATTCAGAGTTGAAAACACTCCAGCCACATAAATGGCTGATGGGGGAGGTAAGAAAAAATTATTCATATCTTTGGGAAATGCTTTGCAACTGAAAATTAATCTATGAACATATGGGAATATAGAAATTTAAAGATGACAATGTTATCAATGGCAATGAAACACTGAATGAAGAAATTATCATTAATTTTTCCTCTTTTGATCTTAGACAATCCAATGTTATTTGCATGTGTTAGTGAACAACAGTGACCAGGGACATAGAATTTATGTACTAGATCAATACACAGCAGATGTCATAATTAATGACGAAAGAGACAAAGTACGGAGAAACATTCTCTCAAAGGTAAACATGATCTTTATCTTTTATTATCTTTAATCATTTAAGACAGTTAATTAACAATGAAATGTATCAATGAAATTGCAGGTGGACTTTCATGACTACGAGGGAATTATAAGTTTCCTGAATGTCAACGAGAATCATTGGATGTTTTTGGTGAATACATTTTATGGTCCTTCTGTAATAGCCTACACTAGACATAGTTACTCTATTCTATAGAGGATGTTCATATTTCAGGTGAATTCAGATGAGCCAAGACTTCAAATACAAACCATTAAAATTCAAATATAAACAAACAAAGTCTGTGTCTACACCAGACACAAGAGGCTGGTGTGAATGAATGAATAAATGAAGTTTAGTTTCATGAAATGTAAATATGAAATTGATTTAACTATTTAGTTATCTATTATATGTTAATTATCTATTATCTATTTAGTTTCATCTTTTTTATTTATCTTGCACAGTATCTCCATGCAGAATCCAGCCAGGTGTTTGTGATAGATCCAAAGGGACATGATGAAGAAGCGAAATCCATGCATGCAGCCAGTAGATTTCGGTTAGATTTTTGCTTGTTATATGCCCCTAGTGGGAAGACACTTTTTTCTGTTTTCTTGGGGGAAACTAAACACATATTGTATATGAGATTTTAGACCAAAATGTTTGTAGTGCTCTTCAGAATCATCTTACTGTAAAAATGTAAAAATGTTACAATTTTTTATTTTTTTAAAATATATCCTTCCTGTTAGTGTTCCAGAGACAGGGTGTTCCTGTTGTGTAAGTGTACTAGCCTTCTCATAAGGTTTTTATTTCATTATATTTTACTTACAATAAATGTACCTATTAACTTTGAATGTATATAGCAAGCATCTTACAATCATTAAGTGTAAAGTGATATAAGACAATAATTATGGATAATAGAGAATTGACTGGACAATATAGGGAGAAGAGTGGGGATGTGATGGGGAAAATATGATCCGGGAAACAAACCTCTCACTGTAGAACAGCAGAAACGGATTTGTCTCTGATTTGTCACATTTCTCTAAATTTAGACTCAAAGTCAAACTCAAAGACTGACTACATTTAGTATGTTAATGATTGTCTTTATTTACACTGCCTAGAGAGTTCTTCAAGATGAGACGAATCTGTCTCAGTAAAAATGACTGGGCGGACATAAAATGGAATGGAGGACTAATTAACCATTCCAAACAAGGAGACGGGTACAGCTGTGGAGTGTTTGTAATGCAGGTTGGTTTTCCTCATTTAACTCTGGAAACAAAGTCTTATAATAAACTCTAACAGTTTTTATATTGTAAATTTGTGGTGCAAAATGTTGATTTGGTCTTAAATCAACGTGCACCAAGACAATAAAGCAGAATGGAAGTGGTAAATTGAGGCTATACTGTAAATGTAGTCAATTTTTTAGATTTAGTAGTCACTGTACATAATGATGATCCAAATAGTCTTCTAAATATAATTTATGGACTTAGATGTACAGTATGTATTTTTTATTTTTTTATGTATTGCTAATGTGGTGAAACAATCTCCCCTGAAAACAAACAAACAAAAAAAAACCCTGAACTTATCTTGAATTATGTAGATGGCAAAAGAGGTTGTTGGTGCTTTTCCAAGTATCCCTTGCCATTTTGCAATAAACTCAGCCAGGGAGCACATGAAACATCTGCGACTGACGATGACAGAGGAACTTCTGAAAGGCTCAGGTAATTTATTTATTGTACAAAAAGTGTCATAAAGTGTAGATTTGTTTTATCACATTAAGCCACACACTTTGTAACACCATACTATTCTTTTATACACGAGGAATGCAAGATCGATAAAAATTTAAGTAGTAAACATATGGTAATGTATTTTATACTATTTACAGTATGAACCATTTGTCAACACAACTAACAAATAACTCTGTGTTTTCAGTATTCAAGAGGGGACATTGTTGCTCATTATGTGCTGCCTCAAAACCCCCCAGTGGTGGTACAAAAACATTTTGGGTGGGTAATGTAGCACTGATTATACTGGTAGCACATTATAATAAGTACAGCAATAAAGTTAATAGACATTTTAAATTGTTATTTATTATTTATTATAATTTATAGTCAATTCGTAGTTTATACATTGCAGTCTCTACATTGTTAATTTTTAATAGGATATAAAGAAATTGTGAGTTCTTGATTCATTGTCACTGTAACACAATAATTATTGTTTAATCAGCTCGTAGTAAAAAAATAATAATAATTGATAATTAGGAGTACATTGTTCTCACTTTAGATTAGGTCACAAAACACTGGAAACTTAATTTGAATTGAGTAATAAAGTAATTGATTACTGAACAATTTGATAAGGTAACTATTATCTTTTGACAGATTGAATGTCACCGCTGCAAGAGGTGGTTCCATGTGGCATGCCTTTCTATGTCACGAAAGGAGCTTAAGAGAGTTCAGAAAGTTGACTGGAAGTGCTGCCTATGCAAATAATTGTGGATTGGTCATTGGTATTTGTTCAGTTCCCTACAATTACCAAAAAAGAGTCAAAGGCGAAAAAAGAGTCTTGTTGGAAGCTGACGGAAATAAAATAAAGAAAACTAAATAAACATGTTTGAAATATTAAAATATTTTGTATCATATTTTTTTTGCACCTGAGACCATATTTACATATGATTTAAAAGTGTATTGTTATAAATATAAAAAATATAAAAGGTGTGCATCATACATGAGACCTGGATGAACATTGTACAGTATGTTTTATGACTGTAAGTCATTGTCTTCAAATGCTATTGAGCTTTAAATATTGTCATATTTTGTGTATGATCCCATACATTAGTGAAATACATATCAATATTTACATATGATTTAAAAGTTTATTGTTATAAATATCAAAAAATATAAAAGGTGTGCATCATACCTGAGACCTGGATGAACATTTTACAGTATGTTTTATGACTGTAAGTCATTGTCTTCAAATGCTATTGAGCTTTAAATATTGTCATATTTTGTGTATGATCCCATACATTAGTGAAATACATATCAATATTTACATATGATTTAAAAGTTTATTGTTATAAATATCAAAAAACTAAAAGGTGTGCATCATACCTGAGACCTGGATGAACATTTTACAGTATGTTTTATGACTATAAGTCATTGTCTTCAAATGCTATTGAGCTTTAAATATTGTCATATTTTGTGTATGGTCCCATAGAGTAGTGAAATACATATCAATATTTACATATGATTTAAAAGTTTATTGTTATAAATATCAAAAATCTAAAAGGTGTGCATCATACCTGAGACCTGGATGAACATTTTACAGTATGTTTTATGACTGTAAGTCATTGTCTTCAAATGCTATTGAGCTTTAAATATTGTCATATTTTGTGTATGGTCCCATACAGTAGTGAAATACATATCAATATTTACATATGATTTAAAAGTTTGTTATAAATATCAAAAATCTAAAAGGTGTGCATCATACATGAGACCTGGATGAACATTGTACAGTATGTTTTATGACTGTAAGTCATTGTCTTCAAATGCTATTGAAGTTAAAAAACGTTTATACCAATATCGCATGTATCTTTAGAGACGGTCCCTAAATATGCGAATATCGAACGTCCAACGTCAAACCAACTTCATGCCAGTGAGTAACTAGTCCTAAAGCAAAACCACTGATAGCAGATAGCCCAAACACGATGTTTAAAACAGGTTTACTCTCTCTGCTGGCAGTAAACACATTATACACCCAAACTAACCACTGGATCACTTCACCTAACATTAGTCAATATTAGACAAGACCTGATTCGTTAAATCACACAATGCAGACTAAAGGAAACATCTCAAGCGCTGATATCTTTTGACGATAATAATCTAAGTTTGAGGTCGATCTAAAACACAACAAGATCATTTTCATCTTAAAATAGCCTATTAAGATGAAACAACCATATATGTTTGTTTATCTTAAGAATGGCTATTTAATGATGAAAACGAGCTTGTATTTAGAGGAAATTAGTTCCATGACTAACTTTTCTTTTGTGTTGTTATCTAAACTAATTTAAATACAAACACGCGTGTTATATACAGGCGTTTCTTGATCAAGAACTAACGTTAGTCAACTTACCAAGAGCAAAAAACAAAATCACAGGACGAAGGAGTCCCGTTCCTTTATCCATTTTGACGAGTCTCTCTCGAGCGCGGATTAAAGTTCAGTCCTTTAGTCCTGTGAACTGGTGGATCTGCGCGAGCTGCATGATAAAACACACACTGGACTGGATTGGCACAGTCGTGTCCGGAAGTGAGTGTGTGTGTGTGTATGAGGCGCCGGACTGGACAAAAGCGAAGCGAACTGCGCGAGAGAGAACGAGCGTTTCAGTGCGCGCGAGAGAGGCCGAGCGTTTCAGTGCGCGCGAGAGAGACCGAGCAGTGCGTGCGCGCGAGAGAGGCCGAACGTTTATTGGACAACAATAATCAGTACAAACGTCTTTTTTAACTAGTGTTTAATTAACATAAATAATTCCAGCAGATAAACTTTCATAAGGAGGATTAAATAAGATTGAATTTATGTAGCCAGTAAGATTTCATAACTAACCCAGCTAACAATCCCAGGTGAAAAAGACGTTGTATTAAATGTATTAAAAATATATTTGAAATACAAATAGTGTGTTTATAATACACTTGTATTTACAACATGCTTATTTAAAGTGTACGAAAAATTTATTTTATTGCATTTTAGTATATTTCTAAAAAGTATACTAGAAGTACATTGGTAATAAATATATATTTAATTACACTTTTAAGAAATATACTATAGAAAAGCATACTTTTAATGTATTTATAAAAAGTATATTAGTAATATATTGGTAATAAATGTATGCTTTATTATATTTTTAATAAATATGCTAATGATAATTATACTTTAAATGTATTTCTAAAAAGTATATTAGAACTACATTGGTAATAAATATATGTTTAAATACACTTTTAAGAAATACACTATAGAAAAGCATACTTTTAATGTATTTCTAAAAAAGTATATTATTAGTACATTGGTAATAAATGTATGCTTAATTATATTTTTAATAAATATGCTTATGACAATCATGCTTTAAATATGTTTCTAAAAAGTGTACTAGAAGTACATTGGTATTTAATTACATTTTTAAGAAATATGCTAAATACAAACATATTTTAATTGTATTTAAAAATGTTTTACTAGAAACGCAATGCTAATAAATATACACTTAATTACACTTTTAGAAATATGCTAAAAACAAACATAGTTTTAGTGAAATTTTAGTGTATTTACAGAAAGCATACTTGTTGTTAAATTAAAGTAATTTTTGTGTTTACTTTGTGTGTATAGCAATTTGTAACCTTATAACTTATTTAACCTTGTATAGGACTAGAGCAATATATTTTTAATATTTATGTTATACTGTAGCATGTGCTTCAGCCCTGCTTTAAAAAAATATTGTGAAAAACAAATGAGACATATATATATATATATATATATATATATATATATATATATATAACGTTATATATATATATATATATATATAAAGTTTAAAAATTACAAGTAATGCACTTCTATACTTCTGCATTAATTAATCAAATAGTCTTTTCCACAAAACTGAATACCAGTACTTGCACACATCAACATAAAAGATCAGGTGTACGTACTAGAAAAACAAAATAAATTTGTTAAAGCTTGACTCTTATATTTGTTTAGCCAAAATTAATAAAAAATCTGTTTATAAAGCATGCTATGTTTATATTAACAGAGTTGTTTCTTTTTTTGTGGCCGTTAGTTAGATAGTATTTCCAGCTGCATTCATTTGGACCAATCAGAGCCAATCTTTTCAAAACAAGCTTGCCGGCAATTGTCCAATCACACACTGCTATTTGAACTTACATGTTGGGCGGGGCGCGGACAGCGGAATCGGATACTGACTGGCTGCGTTCCAAACCGCATACTTCCCTACTATTTAGTATGGGAAAAAGAGTAGGCGAGCAAAAAAGTATGAATGAATCCAAAAGAGTTGGCGAGAATTACCTGGGTGACGTAGTAATTGTCGCGAGATTCGGACTTAAGTGCGTTCCAATATGTCTACTTTCCTACTATATAGTAGGCGAAAACAGTACGTGAAGGAAGCAGTACGTTCCAAACATCAGTTTTCATAAAAAGAGTAGGCGAGAAGTTCCCGGATGGCTTACTGCTTCCGCCCAGATTTTTGAGTGCTTTTCCACGGCTACTCATGATACTCATCTATCCCAGGAGGCCACGCGAGAGGATACGTCAATGCACATAGCTTGCAAACTGCCAATAAAAATCACAGAAGAAGAAGAAGAAGAAGAAGAGAGGATACGTCAATATCAACATCGCGGAGATAAGCGACGCGGGGGTTTTCAAATGTGAGTAAATACGGTTTAAATCGTATGTGTTAAACTACTATAGAGTAAACGTTTTAACTGTTGAACGTCTAAAGGAGTTAGACAGTATAGTATAGTTGTGATTTTGCTGTAAACACATGTTTTATTATGTATTGATAACAGGGGAGCTCCAGTAACCGTAAAGTTACGTTTCCAACGTGTATTTACATAACCATACATCTTAAATACGCTTATTTAAAATGTCTATTTACATCAGGAAGGAAAATATTGTATAAGTATTGCAGGTGAGCACATCCCAACATGAAAAATACATGTGTGTGCTATTATGTAGGATAATTCTGTTGTCAACACTGCTTACATTAGACAAATTATGTGCTGTCAATAAAAACATCTATAAAGTAACTAAACATGATATATATTTAATTTGTCCCTTATTGGTGTTGATATATTGAGGAACATTTAAGTTGGATTAAAAGTGAGTTAACACATCAACCTCAGCATGTAAATGCAGTGTTGAGCTCTTGTCTGTATGTTACAGGGACAGGAGAACACGCGTGTGTTTATCAGGTGGAGAGAGGCTCATGATGCTGAATGCTGTCATCAAAGAATAGGAACCGCTGTGTTGAGTCGGCAGTAGGGTTTGGGGTTCAGTGCCTGTAAATACATGCTTGTAGTTTGAATAAAGCTGTTTCATGTGTTGACTTGTATATGCATTTGTTTATTGTGATGGTTACTTTTATTTGTTCTTTTACTCATTTATTCATGTTTCTTATTGTTGTCAGTATATAAAATGTAATTAATTTATGCATTAATTCATCGATTGACTGACAATTGAGATGTTTCACTGCATTTAGCAATATAAATGAATTCATGCATTACTGTCATATTACAAAACAAATTACATTTTGCTTGTTTTATTAAATTATATTTTTAGTATATAAAAAGTTATACAAGTATTGGTCAGCATTTAATATTATTATTTTGTTTAAGTTTTGGGGTGGGCTAACAATGAAATTCATTCTGAGGTAATATTAATTTTTTAAGCAGTGATACTTACATTTTTTGAGTATAAAATCAACAGTTTTCTCCAAAAGAGATCTTCTAGCAGCTGCCCGTCTCCTTTGTGCACACATTACAAACGCTGTTCTAGGTTGTGCTGTGAAGTTACTGATGTTATGAAGTCTTAGAGCACCTGTCGCTCATATAATTTAAACTTATTATATGCAAGATCATGGAAAGATACTATAGTTTATGTAACAATCATAGTGACAAAACAGAAAATATAAAGATCATTGGTTTGTGTACATCATAATATGACATAAAATTATATTTATACACAGGAAATAAGAACAATAAAAAAGGCTAAATATCTTCATTATAGTTCTTTATAATACATAAAAAAAGTTGTTGTTATATCTGAGGGATGAAACGAGGTAAATTCATGAAGAAAAAGAGGAGAAACTTTTTGGGTATAAAATAAAGAAATTAACAACATAATCAAGAGATGATGATTTTGGGGTTTCTTAATAAAAAAAAATATCGTTAGAATAACACTGTTGTTCACATTAGTAGGGTTTAAAATATAACAACTTAAATCAACCCTAAATGTATTCACAAAATAAATAGGCAGCTGTTTCTTCAACAATACCACAACAAAATGAGCAAGTTTCATCAATATCAAGATATTTATAGGTAGATTAATTAAACGTATCGTTCATATTTTTTTTTATTGCATGAAGGTGTTGCGCTTCTGATAACGCGTAGAAGGTCACATGATAACGTCAACATGGCAGATGTCCGGTTCGCATTCATACTCAACGAGATTTGGCTATAAAGTACCTACTCTTTTAGCGCTCGATGAGTAAGTACTTATTGAAATTAAGTACCTACTCATTGAGTATGCGGTTTGGTACGCAGCCACTGTCTGTGGTATTCCATTATAGCTTCGGATATTTCAACAGAAATCATGTATTTTCCAAATTTTGCTTTGTTATTTCACTGACTCTGACCTAGTGAATGTGGATAGCACCGATCTAATATTGAGAGAACACACGAGCAGATTACCAGGTCGTCAGCTCCCGCGAACAATTTAGCAGTGAAGAGAGAAGGAGGTCTCTGCAGAACAACAAGGGGCGTGCCTCAATTTGGGGGCGTTTTACAACCGGGTAGGCGTTTTACAACCTCTCTGCCTGGTTCGCTAAAACTTGAGTGGGACGCGCGATTCCCTTGAATACGCTTTTCCCATCAGATATGAGTGATAAAGCGAGAAAGCAGTGAAATGAGAGAGGTCACCTGTATGGATGTAAGTGGATTTGTGTAAACTTTCAATTTACGTCTGTTAACGTTAATTAGTTTGTGCAAATTTGCTTGCAACGTGATGTTGTTACATGATTAAGAAAAGCTCCAAGAGGTCTGCCACTTACAATCTATCGCTACCCATTATTAGCATAAGTTTGTTACATTAGTGTTGATATTGGTAGTTTACTTTCCTATTTTTTTTCCAGTCTGCGTATTCTAATATAAAAAAAAAAGTTAAAGTTAGCTTGTCAGACTAGAAAACAATAGATGTAAACAAATGTTAATGGGCTATTTCACCGAATATGTGTCATTTATGTCCAGGACATTATGGCCCGGTTTCACAGACAGGGACAGGGTTTAGCCTAAACCAGATTGTCCATAGTTCAATTAGACAAGGCAAGTTTATTTATATAGCACATTTCATACACAACGGTAATTCAAAGTGCTTTATATAGAAGGAATTAAAATAATTAGGACATTTAAATAATTTTCATAAACATGCTTAGAATAAAAAAAAACATTACTGGTGTTCATCTTGAGACAAAACAACGGCAGTGATATATTTTAAGATCAGTCAGTGCAAGTTGATTCAGTTGGAACAGACTTACATTTTGGTCTAGGACTAGGCTTTCAAATTGTTTGTGAAACCAGGGGTATAGGTAGCCTACTAATATGTACTATTAATTCAATAATAAAAAAGAATAACTATAAATATATTTTAAGGAAAGTGTTGTGCACATTAATCTAACTGAAAATTGTATCTTATTAAAAAATTATTAAAAACTATAATATTTTGGAGAAATTAGCCTATGTTTTCGTTCAGTCCAGAACCCACTCCCTTCATACTGTATATGAAATGGTGTTTGAGTGTGTGGTGCGCTTTAAGAAAACAAGAAAAGCTGAAAAATCATTGCTTGTTAAGTTTATTATTTTTCATATCAATATATCAATTTTAATATAAAATTTATATTTTTTCTGTTATTTATATTATATCTCAGTCATAACCCTAACAAAAACCTCTGCAGATCATTAGATTTAAATAGAAACATGATTTGACCTTTTCTAGCATTGAGATCAGCTCAGTAGTCAATGTTCAACACTCTTCATTATATCAGTGCAGGCATTAATACCTCACATGTGTAGTCAAACCTATAGACTAACATAATGGATGAATGATAACATTTTTCAGGTGTCATGAGACTGACAAAGACTGTGGCAAAGGCTACAGAGGAACAGGGTAAAGAGTTGTATTGCAGGGGTTCTGATGACTTCCAAGGATACTGCGGAGACAACTGTTTCTATGAGGCTGGAGGAAGCATCTAATGTTTCAGGCAAGCCGTTTTAACATTTAATCATTTAAACCTACTACTAGTCTCTATTTTCAAGCTAGTACTTATTTTTGAGATACTAGTATCTATTCCATTAAGTACTAGTACTTCTCCAATAGCTAGTGCTTATTCTTTAGATAGTGCCTTTTCTTTAGATACTAGTACTTATTCATTAGATACTAGTCCCTATTTATTAGATATAGTGTTTATTTATTAGTTACTAGTGCTTATTCATTAGATACTAGTATTATTCATTAGATACCAGTCCTTATTTATTAGATACTACTTATTCAATAGATACTAGGGCCTTTTCTTTAGATGCTTATTCTTTAGGTACTAGCACTTTTTTAAAATACTAGTGCTTATTCATTAGATACTAGTACTTATTCATTAGATACTAGTCCTTATTTATTAGATACTTGTACTTATTCATTAGATACTAGTCCCTATTTATTATATAGTGCTTATTTATTAGTTACTAGTGCTTATTCATTAGATACTAGTATTATTCATTAGATACCAGTACTTATTATTTGATACTAGTACATATTCATTAGATACTATTTCCTATTAAATAGATACTAGTACTTATTCAATTAGATACTAGTACTTATTTCGATAGTGACTAGTAACAAATTAAATTTTTTGCCAGTTGACTTCTATGGGGATCTGTCATTCAGATATCAACTGTTCAGTTCTGACTGGTATGTATTCCAATTGTGACTAGTACCTATACATTAGATACTAGTAGTTATTCATTAGGTACTAGTAGGGTGATATCAGGTAAAATGGGCCATCAGGTAAAATGGGCCATTTAAGGTTTGGGGGTCCCAGCTCCTCTAGAATTTAGAGCCAATGACTGCAAAGGATTTCAAACTGTTGTCATAACTGTGCTTGACAAATAACAGGCGATAAGAATGGTTTATGGTTGCTATGGTGGGCGGGGGAATAATTCAAATCGAGACTACACCAGAAAGCCGTATGGTAAGTAGCCTGGCATACCAAATTGCACTGAACTATTATAAGGATGATACATCAATAAAAAAACAAACATGCTCATAAAAAAACTATGCATACTCTCTGTCCTGATGGCATTAATCAGAAATAATGTTGTTAGTTTGGTATATAAACATATTTTTTGTAAAAGTGATGTTTTTCTTGGCGGCCCAATTTACCTTAACCCACTAAGGTAAAATGGGCAACATGGTTTCAGCTAAAATGGGCCATCATCTTTGACACACACAGACACATAGACACAGACACAGAGACTCAGACACAGACTCAGACACAGACTCAATTTCAATTTTCAAATTGAAATCAGACACAGACTCACAGATACAGACACACACACAGACTCAGACATAGACACAGACTCGGACACAGACAGACACACAGAATCGGACACACAGAAACTCAGACACACAGACTCAGACAGACTCAGACTCAGACACACAGACTCAGACACAGACAGACACACAGACTCAGACACACAGAAACTCAGAAACTCAGACTCAGACACACAGACTCAGACATACAGACACAGACAGAAACTCAGACACAGACTCAGACACACAGAAACTCAGACACACACAGACACAGATACTCAGACACAGACTCAGACACACAGAAACTCAGACACACACAGACACAGATACTCAGACACAGACTCAGACACACAGACTCAGACACACACAAACTCAGACACTCAGATACACAGACTCAGACACACAGAGACTCAGACACTCAGACACAGACTCAGACACACAGACTCAGATACTCAGACACAGACTCAGACACACAGACTCAGACACACAGAGACTCAGACACTCAGACACAGACTCAGACACACAGACACAGAGACTCAGACACCAGACACACAGACTCAGACACACAGACTCAGACACACAGACACAGACATACAGACACTGACAGAAACTCAGACACAGACTCAGACACACAGACTCAGACACACAGAAACTCAGACACACAGACTCAGACACACAGAAACTCAGAAACACAGACTCAGACACACAGACTCAGACACACACAAACTCAGACACTCAGATACACAGACTAAGACACACAGAGACTCAGACACTCAGACACACAGACTCAGACACACAGACTCAGATACTCAGACACAGACTCAGACACACAGACTCAGACACACAGAGACTCAGACACAGACTCAGACACACAGACACAGAGACTCAGACACACAGAGACTCAGACACTCAGACACAGACTCAGACACACAGACACAGAGACTCAGACACAGAGACTCAGACACACCAGACACACAGACTCAGACACACAGACTCAGACACACAGACTCAGACACACAGAGACTCAGACAGACACAGACTCAGACATACAGAGACTCAGACACACACAGACTCAGACACACAGAGACTCAGACAGACACAGACATACAGAGACTCAGACACACACAGACTCAGACACACAGACTCAGACACAGACTCAGACACACAGAGACTCAGACAGACACAGACATACAGAGACTCAGACACACACAGACTCAGACTCATACACACAGACTCAGACGCACAGACTCAGACACAGACACACAGACTCAGACACACAAACTCAGACATACAGACTACACACAGACACACAGACACAGACATACAGACTCAGACACAGACACAGAGACTCAGACACTGAGACTCAGACACACAGACTCAGACGGACACACAGACAGACTCAGACACACAGACAGATACAGACACGCACAGACAGACAGACACACACACACACACACACACACATTTTTGTTTTTAAATGGCACATAGGAAATATGTTTGTTTAATTTGGCTGTATAAGAAATTGTGTTTAAAAATAATTAATGATAAATTGCTATTTCCCTTTGCAATTTGACTGGCCCATTTTACCTGAACAGCTGGCCCATTTTACCTGAAACGGCTCATGCAAAAAAAGTCGGCACATCTGATGTTTCAAGAACTGTAGGGCCTAAATTATTTTATTTTATTACAAAATTTCAACACAAATGTGTCAAAAACAGTCATAATTAATCATAAAAACACATGGATAAGGCATATTATTGTATTATTGTCCCAAACGATTTACCAAAAAGTGGCCCAATTTAGCTGATATCACCCTACTTATTTTTTAGATACTAGTATTAGTACTTATTCATTAGATGTCGGTACCTATTATTAGATACTAGTACGTATTCAATAGATACTAGTACCTATTTATTAGATACTAGTATTTATTCCAAATGTTTTATTTTACTAGTCACAACTGCTTTTTTACTAGTCTTATGTTATGACTAGTCAGAACGGCCACTGTAGAGTTCAATTAAAACTCTTACTGGTAAAATAAAAATTCTTACTAGTAGTATGTACTAGTCACAATTGGAATACATACTACTCAGAATTGAACAGTTGATATCTGAATGACAGATCCCCATAGAAGTCAATGGCAAAAAAAAAAAAATGTTACGAGTAACAAAAGAAAAGTTACTAGTCACTATTGAAATAAGTACTAGTATGTAATGAATAAGTACTAGTGTCTATTTAATAGGTACGGGTACTGGTATCTAATGAATAAGTACTACTATCTAATGAATAAGTACTAGTAACTAATGAATAGGCATTGGTATCTAATAAATAAGGACTAGCATCTAATGAATAAGTACTAGTATCTTTAATAATGTTCTAGTACCTAAAGAATAAACACTAGTATAAAGAAAAGGCACTAGTAGCTATTGAATAAGTACTAGTACTTATTGGAATAGATAGTATCTAAAAAATAAGTACTAGTAGCATGAAAATAGAGACTGTAGGTTAAAATTATAAAATGTTAAAACGGCTTGCCATATACAATGTGTTCCTCATGTTTGAACTTGCCACATGTATTGTTTATCAGTAGAGAATGCTGCATTTATCAATACAGTTTTTCATCATATTGGTCAATAAAGTGATGCTAATGTTTTCAGAGTCATTATTCTAAGTAAACACATTTTACCTTATTTTAAAGGTCAATATGTTTTATATGTAATTTAATGTAAGTTACAAATATCACTTAAATATCAGTCATTACATATAAACATATTTTGAAAAATACAGGTGAGAAAGACCAATAGGGTACAATCATTTTCACCATTGCTTTACAGTATGATTTGATATCATTATTGGAAATTGCTATTAAAGGTGCCATCTGTAAAAATTGAGGTTAAAATATCCCAAAAATGAGCTACACGCATCAAAAGATTGAGAAGAAATAAGGTTGATGATGTCATTAAAAAACTGACACGTTATAGTGCTGCCGAGATATTAATCTGAATTAGCATGCTAAATTACTAGCCCCGGCCCGGCAGGTGTCGTAATACCAGTTTCGACCATGGGAGGCGGTATGCGGGCGGGCAACGTTAGCACCAGCCAAACTGCAGTACACGAGTAAGTCGCGCTCGCGCCAGCTTGTGTTTACTTGAACCTGACGTCAGTCGTGTGGAAAATACAGCCCACTACTACATTTCAGTTCAGGGAAGAGTTAAAAAACAATAATTGGTCGATATTATGCATGAGGAATACATTTTGGTAAGTTGTAGCATACTTTATCTTTTAACAGTGTTCGTGTTCTTTTACCATTAGCTAGTAGAGATGATCGGTTCACGTGTGCTAGGGATCTGTCGTGTAAAGCGCCAATACTGTTTTTATTGTTTGAATTGCATAATAAAATGAACAGAATCTGAGAGTTGACATCGGTCTCCGTGTCCTTTTCTGTGCATGACAAAATTGATGTGTGGCGTGAGAGTGTGTGAAAAGTGTTGTGAGAGTTGGCAGCTCTGAAAGACGCTAGCGTGGTCCACATCAGGGAATGCTGTCTGTCAAATTAATTCAAACTAATGATAAAAAATGTAATATGAACAAATCGAATATCATAAAACTAGAAATAATAGCCTGGGCTTTAATTTTCCCATATCGTCGAAATAGACGGACCTTATAATTTAGTATTGAGATGTTGTTCATTTAGTCTCTAATCTCTGAAAATCTCCAAATGCTCCACGTGAAACTGCGGTCTTCCAACCTTTTACTATCGTGTCAATTGATTTGATTAATATGCACGAGGGAGACAGAGCAACACAGCACTCGCCCATATTGTTTGAAGACATGAGAGAGCGCGTGGCCGTGGAGGTATTTCTTGAGGTATACTGCCCCCATCTGGTATGGAACATGTTGTATGATTTGATTTTAAATCCCAGAGGGCACCTTTAATTTACCTTTTTAATCACCGTTACAACTTGATTTATGTTGTGTTCACACACACAAAACGAAATTAAAACTATGTAATTATAAATAGTTGAGTAACAACGTATTTTTTAATACTTGTTTTTAAATGTAAACCTTTTAAGGTTTACATTTAGAGACAAATTACATGTAGGTTGGAGAGAATATTATAAATACACACAGGCTATTATACAAGATCTGTAACGCCTATCTTATAAAAACGTGAAATTTGGTTTGTGAAAGAATTTCTATTTTAAAGAAAATAGGTAACTGTAGACTGTATATTATTTTATGAAATGTTGTCGCGATATAGACATAATAGTAAAAATCAAGAAAACGAGAAATATTAATAACGCATACGCTTCTGAAAGGGCTTCCGGATCCGTTCCGTACGTTTTGATTGGATGGTTGGAAAATGCCTAGACGGGTTTGAAAACGCCCACTAATTGGGAAACGCCTTCTTGTTGTTCCGCAGAGACGTCTATTTGCTCGTGAGAGCCGCCTGGCTCGTCGCTTGTCGCACAGTAACTAAAAAAGGCGGGTCTTTGCGAATTCCATGATAATGCATGGAATATAAGGCAAAGTGCCACTAAATAACAGGGATAATTTGTGGGGGGCGTTGCGTGGTAAGGCTTTAGTAATCAGATGGCTTGCATTATCTGTCCACAGCCAGCCAATCACGGGCCCCCTCCTTGCTCGGGCCCCGGGGCTTCAGCCCCGCCTTGCCCTATGGTTAATGCGGCCATGCATAGAACACGTTTATTTTGTGATTTTACCGGCCTGTTGCTCCAGTGTTTGAGAGACTCGAAAGTTCACGTGCACGGCATTAATGATTAACCACGTCAAAATCATGCAGCACGTAAATATATAGACCATTTCAAAAGATGTAAACAACACTGGTCCAGAAGCACTTCCCGTTTCAGTTTGTAACTGTTTTCTTTATTTCACATGTAAAGAAAACATTTTAAAGATGTTTGTTTAACTTTTTGATTCAGTTTTAAATGTTCTGTTGGTTGTATTTTATCCCAGCTTTTATGTAGTGTTAAAAAACTGAAACAGGAAGTGCTTCTGGACCAGTGTTGTTTACATCTTGTGAAATGGTCTATACATACAATAAAGATGTCCTGAAAGTGCTTTGTAAATAGAATATGAAAGCAGTAGCCTACTGATTATATCAAATAACATTATTGTCGTTGAATATTCAACTGTAAACCTGGACTTTCACAGAGAGCTTTGGTTATTAAATTAAACCTATAAATAACCTGCAGGGAACGTTCTGGAAAGGTTCTCTTTAGGTTACAAAATTAAACCTAAAAATAACCAGCAGGGAACGTTCCCGGAACGTTCTCTTTAGGTTATAAAATTAAACCTAAAAATAACCTGCAGGGAACGTTCCCGGAACGTTCTCTTTAGGTTATAAAATTAAACCCAAAAATAACCTGCAGGGAACGTTCCCGGAACGTTCTCTTTAGGTTATAAAATTAAACCCAAAAATAACCTGCAGGGAACGTTCCCGGAACGTTCTCTTTAGGTTATAAAAATTAAACCTAAAAATAACCTGCAGGGAACGTTCTGGGACGTCGATGGATGTATAATTTTGCTTTTTGTGTTGATCAAACTCTATATTCGCCTAAATGGCTGGCAACAATATATCCGGTAGAAGTTTTTAAACATTGTGATTTGGATACAAATTATTTCAAACTGCTCAGGCACAGTGAGCAGGGGGAGAGAATTAATTTTGTAAATGCTGGTTTTGAGACCAAGGTGAACCATAGACTGTGGTGAACTTGAGACGGTTTTGCACAGCGCACTTGAATTCGACTATGAGGTCTTAAAGTGACAGACGCTACTAATAAAGTTCCATGTGTGTCAATAATGTTAATCAAACATCAGAAAGAAAATAATTTACTGCCCTTGACTGAATTACTTTTGCAAAATTAACAAGAATGAATATTGAATTGATAGTGAAAACCATGTATTGTATATTTGATTACTTTATATAATATACTATTATTCAGTGCTTTAAGTTTTTCAAGTAGGTCGATTTATTATGTGCCTTTGTTCTATTTTAATTTGTGACTCTTGTCAGCTTGAGATTATTTTCTTAAGCTACTATTATTTTTTATGTGATATTGAAATTGGTCACAATAATTATGAAATTTTAGTGGCAATACATTTTGATATGATAAAAAATCGTGTTAAAAGTAATAACTTAACTGTGAAGTATATCATAGATGGATAAAATGACTCGTATAATAATATAACATTTAGCTCATGTAGTTGGTGACCTAAAGAGGTGGGGGGGCCCTGCAGTAACTCATAGCCCCGGGGCCCAGTGAGCTCTATTTACTTTTAGTATGAATCGGCCTATCAGCAGCAAAGTTCAATAAAATATGCATTTTTCATTGAAGTACCCCCTTCTTTCTTGTGTTTACTATCATTTTCACAGAATTAAAGCAATTCATGCTAAATTTTAGAAAAATTTAATAATTATCTGATTAGTCGACTAATCGTTTCAATAGTCGGTGACTACTCGACTATTAAAATAGTCGTTAGTTGCAGCCCTACATGTAATGTTTTTTCACTAACTAAAAAACGTAATGTTCTCTTTATTATAGTGGTCGTCACAACCCCAAACTTTGCAAAAGATGAAATCCTTTGTGACTACCATGGCAAGGTAGTCACAGCTGCAGAAGGAAGGGCCAATGGATATCATCCTGTTCAAGGCTATAAGGGACATTCGTGTGGGGACTCAAATCAAATATGATTATGGAGTCAGGAGACATTCTTTCCAAGGAGAGGGCCTGGCCTTTGAATGGCTGGACCAATAGGCCATTACAAATAGTGCTTTTTTCATATACCATATTTGTTTTTTTACCACACAGAGTTTTTTATTACTTATATAATAATTTATTCTTTACTTGTTTAAGTTTCTTCATCTTTATGATGATTGTAAATAGTTTTGTACAGTTGTATTTTCTTCTAATTCATAATAAAATTTGTAATGAAAAATGCTAAAAGAAAATTTTTTACGGAAGCCTTGAACCGCAGCCAAAAAAGAAAAATCTGTAAAAAAAAAAAAAATATATATATATATATATATAAATAAAAAATCTGTAAAAAAAAAAGTCAAAAAATTTTGAGATTAAAGTCGAAACATTTTGAGATTAAAGTCGAAATATTTGGAGAGACGAGAATACAGTCTAACGTAGATGCTGCGTGTGTGTGCACTTGCCATTGTCTCACATTTCCACACAAACAGGCATTCATAATGGCCAATAGAGAGTTTCACACTGTGTGTGTGTGTGTGTGTGTGTGTTTTGTTTCATCAAAGGAAATTTAACAGGTGCCAATCTACCAGCATTAGGCTACCATTATAGGATGTTGTAAAATATACTGTGCCGGAATAGACTTTAGCCTATAGAAAAACCAACACGGAAAACACTAATCAGACTGGATGGAGAAATCCAGCTTTATGAATGAATGAATGAATGAATGAATGAGGCATTTATACAGCGCTTTCATATGTCTACTAGGCCTACACTCAAAGCGCTTTACAATCATATCAGAGAATCTCTCCTCAACCATTAGTGGTTATTAAATCTTAGTAAATCACAGGATCCGGCCAAATGATTGGATACAGAATGATGCACTTAAAATGTATCCAGAACGTATTTATGGTGAAGAGTTACGGTTACTGTTGTGTTCTCGACCCAGATAGTGTTGACTAGACGAGCACGAAAACACCTCAGAAACACTTGCACGTGTGTAAAATTTAGTTGAAAGCCCAGATAAAAGTAAAAAGTTATATTTTGTGTTAATCCATGGCAGTTCGACTTGACAAGTGCATTTACTTACACAAACAGATGCGCACTGTTATGAATGCACACACTTCTATGGAAGACTGTATTATCGTAATGTTTTGACTTTATTCTTGAAACGTTTCCACATTCATCTGAAAATGCTAGATTTTTTTTTTTATGTTGCGGTTCAGGGCTTCCGTAAAATTGTGAAAACTTTATTCATTTTAAAATAACTGTTTAATTTCTAAAGTTTTGCATGGACTGACTCCACCTGCACTTTCTACACAGATTAAACAACGGTCTGACAAAGGTTGTTGTACCAGAGCTTCATTCAGAGGTGATATAGAAAAACTACCTTTGGACAAACTCTTCTGTCCGTCAGAGGAGGTCATTTTTGGAACAGCATCCCAACAAACATTAGGGAATGTCCCACTTACTGCACATTTTAAAAACACCTTAAACAGCTTCTAGAAAGTTCCCAGTTATGTCCTCATTTTGAATAATTTTAGTGAGACAATGTATCCTGCCTGAATATGTTTCTTGCTTGATATTGCATATTGTCATATTCAACTGTTGCATTATTTTATTTGTCGTTGTCTTCCTTCCTCATGTGGGGACGTGGGTGATGTTCGCTCTAAGCTGCGCCCGTGCAAAAAATAATAAAATGCCACGCAGAGGACCGACACGAAACGTGTGGAAATGCATTTGATTGTAGTTTAACCCTCAGGTGCTCTTCGATTCGGAGTCACACTTGTTATCTTCCCGGTCAAAAGTGACTGGACACCTAAAAATGAAACTTTCTCCATCCCAGTAAAACCAATGCAATTTATTTTTGTTCTATAATATTTATTCTTTTTATTTAGTATTTTGAGACAATTTAAATGAATTTATTAATATTTATGCAATATTTATGGTTTATTTTTGCCATGGAAAAATATATATATTTTTCTATATATGAAGAGTTCAGATGCAAAAGCCTCTAAGTGCCATTTGAAATTTTCTTCTAAAATTATCATTTTTATCCAGCTTGTATATTTAAGTTCAGTAATTTCACTTAAATTGCAATGAGGATTACCTATTAATTGTCATTTAAGTGAAATTACTGAACTTGAATATATAAGCTTGATAAAAATGATAATTTTAGAAGAAAATTTCAAATGGCATTTAGAGGCTTTTGCATCTGAACTCTTCATATATATATATTATTTTTTTCAAAAAAATATGAACGCAGTATTTTAGTTTAATATAGAGTCTAGGCCTTCAGAAAAAAAAAAAAATTTGAAGAAAATTAGCACCATCTGGTTCCAGTATAGAGAAAAAGCGTAGAATCATGTTGTAACCACTAGATGACATGTACAGCTCTCTATGGAGAGGCATGTGAATTCCCCAGATGTTTATGAACACATTTTTTGTTGTTGGTGGATTTGTATATATAGTTGAAACAATCTCAAAAACTATTTCTTATTAAAAAATTTGACAAAAAAACTAAAACTTAAACAAAAATAACTTTTTTTCTTTAGGGGGTCATTTTTGACCAAAGAGCACAAGTGTGACTATTTTTTTAAGACCACTTAGCCTGCTCGGATCATGACCTCAATTTTTTTGTGTGTTCACATACATAATGTCATAAAAGTCACCAAGTTTCGTAACATTGCAATGAAGCTGTGATTTTTAAAAATTCAAAACATACTTTTTGTAATCAAAATTTATTGGTGTGTATGTGTATAAAAGTGTGTTTGTATGTGTGTGTGTGTGTGTGTGTGTGTGTGTGTGTGTGTGTTGGCATTTTTTTTTTTCATTTTTTACAATTTCTTTAGGGGGTCATTTTTGACCAAAGAGCAAAAGAGTGACTCATTTTTTACGACCACTTAAATTGCTCATATCATGACCTCAATTTTTTTGTGTGTTCACATACCCAATGCCATAAAAGTCGTAATTTTCTGAAGAAGCTGTGATTTTTAAATATTCAAAACAGATTTCTTTAATCACAATTTATTGGTGTTTTTGTGTATAAAAGTGTGTGTGTATGTGTGTGTGTTGGTGGGTGTGTCTGTTTTGCACTCTTGATGTTTTACAGTGTCACCCCTTCAATGCTGAGCACTTTTTTTCTGCATTGTGGCCGATTTGTAGATTGTACACACAAAAATTCTCAAAGTTTTTGTGTTTTTGTCAATTTCCCATTCATTTCCTATGGTCGGTCATTTTTGACCGAAGAGCACAAGTGTGACTATTTTTTTACGACCACTCAGCTTTCATAGAAAGAGAATGAAGAGAGCGTGTGTGAGTCCTGTGTGCGGACAAAATAGCTCAATACGAGAGGCAACGAGAAAATCACATCGTAATGTTTTAAAGAAGAGTGGTTTGATTAAAGTGGTGGAAATAACTGTTGATGGGCATATTTTATTATATTATAACCCTAAATAAAGCATCTCACAAAGGTATTGTTTAGGTTACATTAGGCCTATATTTTATTATATTATAACCCTAAATAAAGCATCTCACAAAGGTATTGTTTAGGTTACATTAGGCTGATATTTTATTACATTATAAGGCTAAATAAAGAATCTCACAAGGGTGTTGTTTAGGGCTCATTGCCATTAAAAGTTTAAAACCCCTTGCTAAAAAAAACTATTAGAAATTCATAAGGAATAAACAATCTGTCACGGTTTGATTCGGTTTGGTTTTGATCTTCTGTTTGCATTCTTAGTCACATGTCCTTGGTTTTCCCGCCACTTTTCTGTTACCTTCATTAGTTCATCTTTGTCACCTGTGTTTTGTTAATCACCTTCATCTGTATCACCTGGTTTGGTTAATTCATGTCTGTATTTAGTTCCTTCAGTTCAGTCACTCTTTGGGAGTAGTTTCTCTGCCTGTTTGTACCTGTCTGAAGTTTAATTTTCCCCAAACCATCTCAGTGTAACAGAGTACTTTTCTTTCTTACTATATTCTATTATTGGAAAGAATTGAACTGTCTTTCATTTTCTTTAATTTATTTATTTTTGAGCAGGGACAATGCAAAATATACATTAACCTTAAAAAGGAGAGATGCATTTTACCAGGTTGTAGCACTTGTGCTGATTTCCACCTGTAGTCTCTGGGCAGGCTGATGTCAACAGATATACATATTAATAATCCATTTATCCCAAAAACAATATATATGGCATTCATTTACAAATACACTCACACATACACATCAATTACAATACATTTTGGGAACATGTTTGTTTTAAAAGAAGCCATTTTTTGGCCCGATGTGGAAAAGTGTTGATTTACACATGTGGTCAGTTCTGTTGGCAACTTGTTCCACTGTTTGATGGCCACACATGAGAAAGCTAAGCTGCCGAAAACTGTTTTACACCGAGAAATCGTGCACTCGCCCCGAACAGTCGACCTAGTGGCTCGAGATGTCATTTCTGAGCTCCGTGAGATCAACTTTTTTTAACAGAGGGGTTGCAGTACTATTTATGATCTTAAACAAGAGACAGATATTTGAATATATGATTGTTTTCAAACCTAATATTCTATGTTTTTTTAAGAATATGATAATAATGAAATAACCGAGATTTCTTGTCATAAACGTTAGAGAAGTTTTATACAAAGATTCCAGGGGCCTTAATGCTGTTTTACATGCTTGTGAAAAACTCGTCATGCCGTATCGAAAGTGTGGAAATATCATCACATTTAGATGTAAATTAGATGCACCTATGGTCAAAGAGTTTCTATATCTAAAATGTGCTATATGAATTTAACATGTTTGTAATCTTTTTAATATGTTTTTTGAAATTTAGATTTGGGTCTAGAATGACTCCTAAACATTTAATTTGGTCTACCTTTTTAATTTCCTGACCCTCAACTGATTTTGTTAAATGAATTTTTTTTTTTTTTTTTAGCCAAATAGAAATCTTTTCCATTTCCTCAGTTAACTTTTGAGCAACATCCTTAACAGTGTTACCATGAATATACACCATTTTGTCATCAGCATGCATTATCATTTTAGCATTAATACACACACACGGAAAATCATCAATATAAAGTGAAGACAACAAGGGCCCTAATATAGAGCCCTGCGGCACACCCATAGTGCATGCTCGTAAGAGAGATGATACATTATTTATAGATACACTCTGCTGCCTTGCACTGAGAAAAGATTTAATCCAATTATTTGTACTTATACTAATAGAGAAATGTGTTAATTTATCTATCAGTAGTTCATGGTTTACTGTGTCGAAGGCCTTACGCAAGTCAAGAAGTCTTTCGCCCCTACAACTCCTCCGCTATCCAGATTTTATTTCCTTTTTTAAGTAGCAACATGCTGTATCCGTTGAGTATCGTTTTCTGAAACCAAACTGGAGAGGATGCAGCATTGTAATCAAGATGTTTCACAAGCTGTGCTACAACTACTTTTTCAAAGACTTTGGAGATTGTGGGAACGATGCTTATAGGTCGATAGTTAGAGACCTGGGGCCTCATTTATAAAACTTTGTGTAGGATTTGTGTCAGAAGTGGCATACGGATGAAACATAGGGCGTGCGTAAGCACAGAAATATTCGGATTTATAAAACCGTGCGCACGCAAATCCTATGCATTTTTCCCTTAATAAATCAAAATCAATTCTAAATGTAGTGCAGCTTTTGCGGCTTCATGTCACGCCCATAGTTGCCCATAAATAGTCCATGAAACGCCCACAAGTTAAATCATTCTTGGCATGATTGTGTTTATGGGGTGCAATATAACATGTATTCGTGGTTTTTCTTTTTTTAAAAGTCTTATTTTTCATAAACTTCACCTTTATTGTCAGCCGCGCGCTCCTCTGTCCCCTGAAAGAGCGGTTGACTTCCTGAGTCTATGAAACCACTCCCCCAGAAACAGGCAGTGGGCTCTGATTGGTTAGTTTGGGCCGGTGTGTTGTGATTGGCTAAACTGTCGCTCACATTGTCCGGAAGGTTAACGCCCATTACCTTTACAGGCGAAATGTGCCTGCGCTCCGGTCCAGATGCAGATGGTCCTGTAGTGGGACTGTGAGCAGAGCCGGCCCGAGGCATAAGCGAACTAAGTGGCCGCTCGGGGTTATTTTTTATTTTTATTTTTAGATTACTTAAACAAGTGACATAAATCAATGAATATGACTAAATGAATCATTCAAGACAACAAAACTCTGATTTAATGATCAATATACCTGCCTACAAGTTACAACTGCTGCTGTGTCTTGCATACACACATACAACGAGCGCCAGAACATCATTACCGGTATTATAGGAACAGACTTTGTTGGATTATGTCATGTAATATCTAACAAAGTCTCTTACGATAATAATAAAGCTTTTGAGGACAGTTACAATGTATTGAGACAGTGGAGAAATAGTAGGCCAAATATTTTTAGTTTTCAACAATAGGCTTGTTGAAGCCTTGCTCTTATGTTTCTCAGTTTTGACATAATTTTAGCAAATAATTTATTTTATGTTTTGAGACAGTTTTTAAGACTGTTAAACTTTTTTTTATTTAAGTATGCATCTATTTCTTTTTATTAAGTATTAATTTTGTTGTAGCCTAATACATAACCGTAGTGTGTTCATTTATAATGTATCATTATTGCGTGACATTTGTGTCAATAATCGTCAAACACAGGTGACTCTGCGTCGTGGGAGGTGCCCCCAAATCAAATTCTGCTTAGGGCCCCCAAAAGGCTCGGGCCGGCTCTGACTGTGAGAGAGCTGGGACGGACGGAGCCGAGCGGTGAATAAGTGGGTCAAGTTCAAATGACAAACACCTGTCTGTGATTTGAGTGATTGGCGTGAGGAGAGCGCATATAAGCGGGCCGTGCGGACAACAGTTTGAGAGAGAGACTGGCCGCTCGTGCACGTATCCTATGGAGTCCTGTTACCGAACACGGGACATTTGAAAGCTGTATTCAGCAGGAAGAGTTTTGTGTTCAGTGGGAGGAGTATTATCACCTATTATTTATTTTTGCCTTTGACATTCTGAGTTAACTTTATTTGAGCGCGACCTCGCGCTGTGAAGAGTTGTGTAAATAAAAGTGCACGAGTCCCAGTATTCGCCGACCCTGTGTCTCCTTTCATCACCCACACATAACAAACCTGTTCTTACATCACAAAGTGATGATAAAGTATACATGATAAATACATTTATAAAATGAGTACATATACAAATTCAGGTCCAAAATGTTTGTATGCGTTTGTCGTAGACACAAAATAGCATAACTAAGTGGATATAAAGCCAGCGCTGGCATTTGACAAAACTAAAACATCACATCTGGAATTATACATGCAAATACATTTAAAATGATGAAGTCTTAGCCTACTTACAGGTTGTGGCCCAACAACTGCTGCCTCTGGTTTTAAAGTTGAAACTACTTCATGTTTTAGTAACAGTTTCTTGTTGAATCCGGTGTTGAACTCGTGGAGATTCTGGAAGCTGTCTTCCGTAAATGAGCAGCACAGAGAGCTAAATTACCATCATCATTTTCAGGAACATAATCAAACATAAATTGTATCCATTGTTGACGAAGTACAGCGTCTGTGGGAAGCCTGAACACAGAAGACCTGACAGCTGCGTGAACAACTCACTCGACGAGCTGGAGCTGCTGAAATGTGGTCATGCTCTTTTCTGCTTATTCCGGAGGGAGGGGTTGATGCAAATGTGTGGGTTAGTGACGTACCATAACCCAGCTGTAGTCCCAATCCAGTCGTTTTTGTAGGCAATTAAACTTCCTGATTTTAAAAGACGATATCTCTGCTTACACTGAACTTTCAGCGCTGCAACTTTGCAGATACTGTTCATGCACCAACAGCAACATTACACACTATTTAACATGAAAAAAGTGAAATCGCAGTCAACCCCCCCTTTAATATTCATCAATTGCAAAATCATGTTAAACACAGAGAGGAAATAATAAAAATATAACTTCACTCAATGTGAAGTAGAAGTTATCGTTGGCGAGGTGGAAAAGAGGAGAGAAATGTTGTTTGGAGGGCACAGTGTGGACAACCAATATGTCCGTCTAATGGAGCAGATATATCAATTAGATCGTCAGTCAGATAGATAGATAATTAGAGAGATATATAGCCTAGATAGATCGATAAATAGGTGTATTATTTGTCCACTGGGGAAAGTTGTTTTCATTGTAAAAATGTCTTCATCAGCTCCGGAATCATGGTATTCATGCATATGCCTTTAGTTTGTTTTATTTTTGATAAAATAACGTATGACGTGTCTCAACCATTCAGAAAGCTGCAAGAAATTACATTTGCCCTGAACTATTTCCCATTTAGATTATAAGCGACATCCGTAGCTTGTCAGATGCAGAATTAAATGGTTGTAAATAAAATGCCCCATCACAATGCGTATAATGACGCACAATGGCTGATCTTGAGTTCTTAGAAGATGTGGCGATTAAATGGAAGGATTCGAAGCATCATCTTCACAACAAAAGGTGTGGAAAAAATATATTATTTATTGAAGAATTCCCTCATTGTGCAGTTTATTTCAGTTAGGACAGTCTTGATTTCGCCCAACTCCTTGGCCCTCTCTAATTGAATTAATGACTAGACGCTTTTTTGCCTCGACTTTGAAGTCCGACCATTTCTTTTTTATTTCGGCTACAGTCCGAGGTTGTGAGGCTCAGCATTTACGGCGTCTGTTACCTTTTGCCACTCAAGTGCCTTTTTGGCATTAGTAATGGCGAGAATATCAGTTTTGTACATTATTTCGTTCTGTTTACCATCTTATTTATGAGGATGAATTGTATAAGCCAATATTATTGAAGAACATGTTTCTTTCTTTTTTTGGAAATGTGTTAATTTTCATTTCTGTTACAGATCGATCAAACGGGTGTTCGTGTAGGCTGTTAATTGTAAGACTTGCTTTGTGAAGTCTTCGTGTTATTTATGAGAGGCAGTATTGCCATTTATTTCACACAACCGTCTACAGTTTCACACACTTTCACGTGTTTTTTCCACCTGCCGACGGTGTCGCCATTTCTCATTTCACCCGTTTTTGTGAGTACGCCTGGGTCAGAGCTGACGTGAAGGACCGCACATTTTACCGTCAAGTTTGCTTTTTATAAACACCAACTATTGCGTAGAGAGCGGCGTAGCCTTCTTTTGTGCGTACGCAACGTTTATAAATGAGGCCCCTGGAGCTTATCTCCTGACTTGTGTATAGGCTTTACTATGGCCGTTTTCAAAGCTGTAGGGAAAGTACTTTCATTTATAGACTGATTTATAACTTTAGTGAGCATAAATTCATGTACAATACAAAGTATTTACAATACACTTACAATAAGTACTTTACTCTACTTACAATACAGTCTGTCTGGGTTGTCAGTTCACAACGAGGCTCTATTTAAATTTGTCACACATGGTCTGTGAGAGGCAAGCAGACGTCCGGCAAAATCACAGTCTGAAAAATAGAGTCAGAGATCCAACCACTCCAGCTCCAGGACGTAGATCAAACTCAATTATTTCATTGGTCAAACTGAGGCTCCATTTACCTACATGAAACTACACTGTTTAGACGCTATTGAGGCTCCTTTTACATGAACATCAAGTCCATACGCAAGCTCCCAATTTTGTCCAATCATCTATAGTTCATTCGCAAGCTCACAGTTGACAAACAAAACATTGATAGTTCATAGTCTTGTGTCATAAAATGTGACACAAATTGTAAAGAATCAAATGTTCAGCCACTCCAGCTCCTCTTCCTCCCCATGAAAAGTCCTCTTCTTGATGCCGTGGTCGAAGCAGATCTTATCATCTTTCTGAATGTCCGTGGTGGCCTGAAAGAGCAGGACATGCCTGTCTCCCCCCTGAAGCTTCACTATGCAGTGGCATGGCTGCACGTTGTGCTTCTTCTTTGAGTGTGTAATCCATCTCCCGATGGTTTCCAGAGACGGGTGGCACTCACAGGGGAAAGTCTCCGCATCGATGCAGATTTCGTCAGCGCCATGTTTGAAGAAAAACAGGTTGCCCAGCTGGTCCTGCGTCTCTGCCATCTCCCTGCCCTCAGCACCTGTGATCACCTTTCCGTGGAAATCACACAGGATCGAGCCCTTCCCGAAGGCCTTGGTTGCAACAACGCCTGTGGTCAAAAAGAGGGAGTCATTAATGTGCTGTTCATGATGTTATTATATTCATTTTATTTATGGATTTTACTGTGCTCATAAGACAGTTGTACATACCTTTCTGCTCCCCAAAGGCCTTCACAACCAGACCCGACCATTTCTGCCTGGTCACCCCCTTGATGATGCCCGGGTCACTCTCCGCCTGTGCTCTGCTGAGCGGCCTCCACTTCGCCATGATGTCCTGTGGACGAGGATGATTGGCCGTCCAGCCCTCTGCATCTATGACTAGGATATTCTGATGTTTACCGTGTGCAGAATTTTCAAAACTCATCGGAACATGAAGTTTAAATCCAAACCAAGGCAATCCGAGAAACCTGCGGCTGTTCAAAATACGCCATTATTTCACCGCAGGGTGTCAGTGTTCGTCTACACTAGTGACCGCGACGCTGAAATGTGTGAACAGATAAATAACATCAGTACGAAACACAAACATTTCTTTATTTGGATTAAATATTGTGATCATTCAGTGTCATTTTTCAATGTCAATCGTTTTACTATTACATGTTCATGCCCAAAATGCTTAATTAATATTCAGAGAAGTTGACTGTCATTCTCCTCTAACTGTGGGCGTTCTGATCGTAGGCACCTCGCGATCATTCATTCATTCAACTATTTTAAAAAGACAGGAATAAGCACCAATGTACTTTTTATTAGTCAAATTCATTAAAAAAATGTAAACTCAAGTATAGAATATGAGTAGGCTAAGAGAAAAATACTGTTGTTAATGAGAAGATAGAAGACTGCTGCAGGTTAGTGGATATATATATTTAGCCTATTTATTATTCAGAATGGAAGAGTTGGAAAGAAAATATATTTATAGGAACATTTCAGCAGGCTCGAGATAATTAATACAGAGATCATTATTCATTGTTTTAATCAATTGGCATCCATAAAACGTAGTGATAATCTGCATTCTCATGTATGGACATGCGATGAACACTCCCGGAAACTCCCGGTATGTAATAAGTAAAACGCGGAAGTAGTTGTGCAAGTAGTCCATTGTTTACACATTTAGCTTACCAGGTCTGACATTCTTTGATCCCTGCCGACGGTAAAACCTGTCCCAGGCTTTGACCATAGCGTCCGGATAACGTCCACGGACACAATGTACACTAAAAAGTAAATGAATCGTTTACCCAAGGTAAAATTATAGAAAAACTATTTCTTTCTAAACAAAATGTCCTTCTTATGCGTGGATTCTTAGAAATATAACATGCAAACTTCCAATTACCTCATTTTACACTTATATAAGCTATAAAAAATAAAATAAAAATAAAAAGAGTAGAAGCATACTTGTTGAGCCCAATAAAGCCATCGGTCTTGTTCGTCTCGTTTATTTTAAGGCTATTTATCTGCCTGTAGGAACATTAAAGATGTGTTGAATATTTACACACCACTCATTCAAATGCATAACATATTTGTTGAGATATGCCAGAGATCCTACTTAGAAATGATGATTTCATGGAGGATTTCACGAAACGTTTTCTGATGTTGACCGTTGACTCGATGACTTCCTTCTACAGGGATGATCTATGGAAATTACACTTAAACATCACTTCAGTCATTTTTGTATGTTTAAGAAATAATTCTGCTTAAAAATCAGTGACTAAACATCTATTTACATAAATAGATATAATATTTAAAATACATTTTGAACTTATGTATGTGTTAGGTGCATTAAGTCACCCTGTGCCCTGTAAGACAGTAAATAGTATGCTTCTACAATGAAATTGTATATGGATAAATTGAGCACATACTTTGAGAGCGATGGCCTCATTAGAACCATTTGAAATCGAGAAGACCTCTGCAAATGTCCCCTCGCCGATTTTTAAACAATGGTTCATGCCAGCTGGAGGGACACAGTCAAAAAAACAAAGTGGTCCGCTCTGCTGGCATTCCCGATATATTCTATCGGCATCGCTGATATTCTCATCACATGAAGTCTGGAACACAAAGGCAGAGTAAAAAAAAAAAAAATGGGAGAAAAGAGACATCACCCAGCTGGCATTTTAACGTTGATTCACCGGTGAAACAACGTCAGGGATCAAGGTTGGATCAACATTGGATTATGTTTCGATTTTGCAAATCTAATCAACGTTGATTTTGCAACGTTTCACCGTTGACATCATGAATGTTGTTTCACTGTTGATGTCGCGACGTTGTTTCATGATCTCTCCTTTCAATATTGGTGAGTAAAAGTTGTATGTCGAAGTTAAACCAACATTTAATTATGCTTCGGTTTTGCAAATTGAATCAACGTTGCTATCGTGATATTGTTTCAGTCTTACCTTTCAACATGGGAGAATACAATTATACATTAAATTACAACGTAGTTTGAATACACGATCATAACAATGCTAACTGATTTAGTGATTAACTGTACATACTGTAGTCTACACTAAGACATTGTTTAATGTCAAATGACTGACAGCAATGGCTTAATTACAAACACATTTAATAAAGAGTTAGCACATGCTCAAGATTGTAAAACAAGTTTTATTTTGGAAAACAAAACAAAAAAGTCTAAAAATACTTTCTACATCTGAAAACTTTAACTTGCAGTGTTTTCAAAGTAATGTTAAAGTAAAGTACAAATCTGAATGGAATACTTAAAAGACAGTTTTTGTTCAATTACAGTAAAACTTAGATGAAATACATTTAATATTTTAAGTGTACAGTAACAGTAGAAAAACTTAGCATCTCAATAAAATGCGACAGCCTTTTGCATTGCTCTAGTAGAGTCCCAGCTTGAGGTCTGCTCCGATGCCATCGCTTCCTCTTGCTCCCTCTTCACTTCTTGTCTGCTCTCTGTACGATCCTGTAGCCCATAAATAAAAGCAAAAACAGTTAAAACTGAATACAAAATTATTTACAAGATTTTCACTTTACTGTTCAATAACAGTCGAGTTGAAAAAGTATACAACACTATCCAAGGCATGTTATGTATTCAGATGTAAATGTACAATATCAACCATAATTAACAAGCAGTTCTTCAGAGCCCTAAGGTGGAATTGATTGCTGCTTAATATTAAAGGTCACTTTTAAATTAATTTTTTATATGTTTTATCTCACCTCAAGGGCATCCAAGATGTAGGTGTCTTTGTTTCCACAGTATTTTCAATTTTGACATTTTTAGGTCAAACCGTTCTTGTCTGTCAGTCATATAATGGAGGTCTATGGTCACCACCTCAAAGAGCAGCACAGAGAAGTCCAGATTAAACATGATTTAATGACTCGTAAATGTATATAGATAGACAGATTGAGAGATAGAGAGAGTTTGTCATTGCTATACCATAGGCATGTAGGCATACATTTTAGAAAACATGTCAAGATAGGCTACCATACCATCCTCACTTCTCTCCCAAGGCAGGATGTAGTCCTCTGTCAAATTGGAAGCCAATTCCCCATCAATCGTATCCTCTGCAACAGTATCGTAGAGTACAATCTTTTGTCTTAGTGTTTTTTAATTCTCTTATTTTTCTTCTCTTTCTTTGTCTGGTCTGGTTGCTATCTGCAAAGTGAAACAATAAAACTCTAAGGAAAACAGAGTTTTTGTTTGTTTGCATTTGGAATGTGCCATTTCAATATTTGTCAACCAACCATGCTGACGATAGAGGTCCTGCTTCTTGCGTAGCAGGGACACTATGATACTTTCTATCTCAGCCCTGAGATCCTCTGTTGCTCCCTGTTGTGTTGCGCTACCTGGCTCTGAATAGGTAACACAGTCAAGCGATAGTTTCATTTGAAAGATTCTGATCACCTTATGTAGTTCATATTTGAACAAAGTAACTAACAGTTGTATTTCTGAAGAGTCCGAGCACTGTGCATGATTTACCTGTGATTGCCCACTCCTGAACATCACACACCCACTGCTGTGCTGTTTGTTCAGTGATGCCATTTCTCAGGCTGAAATCACTGAAGCTGGCAGCTTCCACCTTTGCCCTCTCTGAGATCTTTAAATGACACACACACACAAAAATTCGGGATCAAGAAATTCATTAATCTACAGTTTAGAAATCAGTGTATGAATGAGCTTATTACAGATGTCCTTACCTTGATGTATCTGTTGGCCAAGACCTTGTGAAGGTTTGCTGTTTTTTTTTTTGTTCCACCCCATGGCCTGTTGAGTGAGCATATTTTCTCTCCCTGATTGAAAAACATAAATCTGCATGAGTGATTGGATCAGTTTAAATGGGAAATACCATTGCAGTTAGACATGACTTAATACAACAATTACTTTAGTGAGAGGAAAACATGAAAATGACATTTTAGAAGTCAGAAATACCTCCTCACGGTGTATGGTTTGTAATATGTCATACCAACCTGCCTTTGTCATGTATTTAGTGACAAGAGCTGCCCTGGAGAGGAAGCTGTTTACCTACATGTAAAAACAATACAGAAATTAATGTATTCCCATTACTTAACACAAAAAAAAAATACACAAAACATGTAGCCATATTATTAGTATATTTTTTTTTTATAATATCTGATCGTTAATTAGCTCTCCCCTTATAATGCCATGGAAATTAAAACGAACACACCCTTTCAGTGGTCTCCATACACAGAAAAATCGGGCTTGATCTTGCCAATTTGGTTAAGTTGGGAACAACCTTGGTGTGATGGCTAAGGCCACACTAGAATGAACATTTGCATTGGTTCTAGTTTATTTTTATTTTTTATTTTTTTTTGTATGTAAGAATGTATATTTTTGTTTGGTCTAATGAATTAATGTTCTCTGTTTTGGTCTATTTATGAATTTCTTTGCAAGTAATTTGTTTGCTTTAATTTAATTTACCCATACCTTGGAACTGAAAAGTTACATTGTCTTTGCAGTGGTTTAAACATCAAGGAGTAACAAAATCTACTACCATTTATTTCTAGAGTGCACGCTAGAGTAAATGAAAGAACCACAACCAAAATATGGGTTTAAAGTTTTATTTAAGTTGGTTATATGTTTCTTACCCTTGGTTTCGCCGGGATCCATGACTGCAGCATGGAACGGTTTGGAATAAAAAGGGTGCGGCTTTTTCCTGGTGTCCTTTATATAGCTCATGGAGGATCATGGGAAATGTAGTTTTAGGACAATAGGGGTTGGGTTGTGTGTTAATCCACATGTGTTTAAAGGAGGTGTTTATGTATGAATGTGTAAGTGTATTTTCTTTATGGCTTTATGGTAAATATTATTCTTATGTTCATTCAGGTCCGTGTATTGTTGTATATATTTTCCCCCTTTTTTATGTTTAATGTAATGGAATGAGAAGTCTTGTGATTTACCCCTGTAATTATCCAAATGGTTTGTTCTGGGTTGTTAAAAGTGCTTCCATGTCTGTGGCTGAGTTAGTTCTGGTGTGGGATCCCTGGTGAAACATCTGAGACCCAGAACTCAGTAATGTGCTGTGGTTGCCTCATTTATTAGTTTGTTTGTGTTATTTTGTTTTTTTTCCCTTTGGGTTTTTGCACAATGTCTGGTCAACCCTCAATTGTTACCATCAAATAAATGACACTTTATTGACTCCACGAATGTCTCCTGAAAATTTAATGGAAAGAACCTGACAAGATGGTGGCAGCGGTGGTTTTCTGTCCAGGAGGAGACTGCCTGTAGAGAGCAAAGTGCGGAAAGGATGGCGCCTAAGAGAGCAGTACGCGCTGTTGTTCCTACTGACGTCGAGAGCGCACCAGAGGAGGGTGAGAGGCCGATGGAGGATGCGAAAGGTGGGGCTGAAGAGGAGTCGGAAGGGGATGTACTGGAGCTGAAGCGGATGTTTCAACGGTTCATGCAGGATCAGCAAGAGAGAGAAGACCGTCAGATGCAAGAAGCAGCTCGACAAGAGACGAGATGGAAATCTCTCCAGCATCATTTCCGTCTTCTACAGGATGAGGTCAGCCAGCGAACTCCGTTGGGGGTGCGAGACAGGAGAGCTGCTGAAGTAGGGGAATCGCCCGGAGCTTCAGGCTCCCACAACGTGAGCCATGGTTATGTGCTGAAAGAACCAAAGATGCAACAGTTGAGTGAAGCGGACGACATCGAGCATTATTTAACCACGTTTGAACGGATTGCTGAGGTATGCAGATGGCCAATGGAAGATTGGGCCATTAGACTCATTCCATTGCTGACGGGCAAGGCGCGCAGTGCATATGTGGCCATGGATGTTGCAGACGCAAGTGACTATGTGCAGGTAAAGGAGGCTATTTTGAAGAAGTATTCCATCAATCATGAAACATATCGACAGAGATTTCGTTCTATAGAGGTGCTGGAAGAAGAGACCCCTAAAGAGCTGTATGTTCGACTGAAAGACTTGTATCAAAAGTGGGTGAGACCGGGAGAGAGAACGAACCAAGAGATCGGAGAAATAATTGTCCTTGAACAGTTTCTGCGGATGCTTAGCCCGGAGCTACAGACGTGGATTAAGGAGCACGGCCCTTCAACAGCTGAGGAGGCGGCACGTCTAGCTGATGTTTTCGTGGCGGCACGACGCAGGGCTGAGCCCTGGAGTTTCACTCGCTGGAAGACAGCGCGAGAGGGATCTTCTCGACGACCGATTTCAACATCTCAGGGAAGCAGGTTGGCAACTGAGGCAAGTGTAAAACGAACTGAGAACTCTGGTGTTTCTGGTTTAGAGACAATTAGGTGTTATAAGTGTGGTCAATTGGGTCATAAAAAGCCAATGTGTCCACAGTTGACAAAAACCCTTACTAATACATGTTTTGTACCTCGGGAAACCATACCTGAACCTGCCAACATTCCTGTTCCAAAGCAAGTGATAAGAACTGTTGAGTTAAATGGGAAGAAAGTCACTGCCTTGATCGATACAGGTTGCACGCAAACCCTAGTGGAGTCAGAACTTGTACCTGAATTAGGTGCTTGTGGTAATGCTCCAGTAATAGTGAGATGTGTTCACGGGGAGGAGCGTCAGTATTCTGTCACTGATGTATATATGGGCATAGCAGGGCAAACTTATGTGATGAGGGTAGGACTTGCACAGAACTTACCATACCTAGTTATTTTAGGCCATGATTTTCCTGCGCTGATAGATTTATTGCCTCATGGGGATAGTTGCAATGTAGTTCTGACGCGAGCTCAAAGTAAACAGAATGAATGTGAGGAAGAGGAAAACTCATTGTTGTCGTTACCATTTTTTGATTCTGAGTTGTCTGTGAATCAATGTAAAGAAAAGAAATCTAGGAGGGAACGAAGACAGGAAAAAATTAAGAGAACCGTAGTGCAGGCAAGAGACTTAAAAGAACCTGACAAACTGTTGAATGCTGATCAGATTCCAATACCTGAGGATTTAAGGCAGTTGCAGAAAGGGGATGCTGAAATCTCTAAATTGTATTCCCAGGTGGTAGAGGCAGCTCAAACAGGGTCGACTGTATTCATATTTCAAGGGAAATCTTTTTGTCTAATGAATGACTTACTGTATCGTAAAATAGGGGATAAACTACAGGTGGTATTACCTGTTAACGTACGTAATACTGTGATGACGCTGGGGCATTCCATTCCGTGGGCCGGACATTTGGGTAGGCGAAAGACGCATTCTAGGATAAGTAAGCATTTTTACTGGGTGGGAATGTCTAAGGACATCGCTGAATTTTGTAAAGCTTGCCCAGAATGTCAAAGCAGCAACATTCACAAACCCCCTAAGGCACCGTTAATCCCCTTACCAGTCATTGAGGTTCCCTTTCAGCGGCTTTTGTAGGTCCGTTAGAACGAAGTAAGACAGGCTACAAGTATATGTTAGTCATTTGTGATTATGCAACTCGGTTTCCAGAAGTGTTTCCGTTAAAAAACATCAAAGCTAAGGCTATCGCATCATGTCTGGTTCAGTTTTTTTCTAGAGTAGGTATTCCAAAAGAAATACTGACCGATAGAGGAACGAATTTCACGTCTCAATTTCTGCAACAGGTCTATCAGCTGTTGGGAATAAAAGGGTTAAAAACAACTCCCTATCATCCGGAGACGGATGGGCTTGTAGAGCGATTTAATCAAACGCTAGTGCAAATGCTTCGCAAATTTGTGAATGAGGTGGGGACCGACTGGGATCAGTGGCTACCATATCTCATGTTTGCTTATAGGGAAGTTCCACAGGCCTCCACCGGGTTTTCGCCTTTCCAATTGATGTATGGCCACGAAGTGCAGGGACCATTGTCTCTTGTGAGAGAACTGTGGGAGGGGAATTCGGGGACGCCAACCAAAACAAATGTTATCGATTATGTGTTAGCCATGAGACAAAAATTGCAACAAATGACGGAATTTGCTTCTGCCCATTTGAAAGAAACCCAGAAAAGGCAAAAGACATGGTATGATAGGAAGGCGAAATCGCGGTCTTTCGAGCCAGGTCAGAAAGTTCTCGTGATGCTTCCTACATCCGAAAATAAACTTTTGGGTAAATGGCAAGGGCCGTTTGAAGTGACTAGAAAAATAGGAACCACTACTTATGAGATAGGGACCCCAGGCCAGACACGATCGCATCGGGTGTTGCATATTAATTTGTTGAAGAAATGGTGCTCGCAGAGTGAGAACGCAGTTGTTAATTTGATCCGACTCGTGAAAGATGAGGAGGAGGCGGAAGAGCAATATTTACCTGGTAGTCAATCGTTGCTGCAAATTGACTTAAGTCATCTTTCGGTAGAACAGCGAGCTCAAATTGAGCAATTGTGTGATCCAGAGCTGTTTAAAAACCAGCCAGGCTATACCACAATTACGACGCATAAAATAGTGCTTAAAGAAAATGCACGTCCGAAACGCATGAGTTATCGCATCCCTGAACGTTTGCTGACCGCTTTTGAAGAGGAAGTAAGGTTGATGCAGCAAATGGGCAAAGTGGAATCGTCAAAAAGTGAATGGTGCAACCCGGTGGTATTGGTGCCAAAAAAAGATAATACCCTCAGGTTTTGTATCGATTTCCGCTATTTAAATTCTGTCTCCAAATTTGATTCGTATCCTATGCCTCGTATTGAGGAGTTAGTTGAAAAACTCGGAAAGGCTAAGTTTATTAGTACCATCGATTTAAGTAAAGGATACTGGCAGGTGCCTCTGGACTTGGAGTCGCGAGAGCTGACCGCTTTCCGTACACCGAGGGGGCTAATGCATTTTCGGGTGTTACCGTTCGGCTTGCACGGGGCACCCCCGACTTTTCAAAGATTGATGGATACGGTATTGGAAGGTTTAGGAGAATTTGCGGCGGCTTACTTGGACGATGTTGTGATATTTAGTACATCCTGGGAGAATCACCTTCAACATCTTCAAGCAGTTTTTCAACGAGTTAAAAATGCTGGCTTAACCATTAATCCAGCAAAATGTTCATTAGCTAAAACCGAGACCGAGTACTTGGGGTACGTATTGGGGAATGGAGTTATTAAGCCTCAAGTGCAGAAAATCCAGGCAATTCAATCCTGTCCACTTCCAGCTACAAAAAAACAAATTAGATCATTTCTTGGTTTAGTCGGTTGGTATCGGAAATTCATTCCCCATTTCTCAACCATCGCGGCACCATTAACCGATTTGATTAAGAAGACGAATGCTAACAAAGTGCAGTGGACTGCGCCCGCTGAAGAAGCATTTCGTGAGCTAAAAGGGGTGCTGAGTAATGAACCCGTTTTACGTAGCCCTGATTTTGAAAAATCATTCGTTCTTCAGACAGACGCGTCCGATTTAGGGTTGGGAGCTGTCCTGATGCAGGAAGAGCCTGGAGGAATGCATCCTGTGGTGTATTTGAGTCGGAAATTGTTTCTCAGAGAAACTAGATATTCTGTGGTGGAGAAAGAATGTTTAGCGTTAAAATGGGCTCTCGACTCATTGAAATATTATTTGCTTGGCCGAGATTTTGTAATCGAAACAGACCATAAAGCTTTGAAATGGTTGAATAGAATGAAAGATACGAATTCTCGCTTGACCCGATGGTTTTTATCTATACAACCTTTTCGCTTTACAGTGAAGCATCGGCCGGGGGTCGAAAATATAGCAGCCGATTTTCTTTCTCGCTCACCGTGCGAGAATGCATAGGTAGGGGGAAATGTGATGGCTAAGGCCACACTAGAATGAACATTTGCATTGGTTCTAGTTTATTTTTATTTATTTTTTTTTTTTGTATGTAAGAATGTATATTTTTGTTTGGTCTAATGAATTAATGTTCTCTGTTTTGGTCTATTTATGAATTTCTTTGGAAGTAATTTGTTTGCTTGAATTTAATTTACCCATACCTTGGAACTGAAAAGTTACATTGTCTTTGCAGTGGTTTAAACATCAAGGAGTAACAAAATCTACTACCATTTATTTCTAGAGTGCACGCTAGAGTAAATGAAAGAACCACAACCAAAATATGGGTTTAAAGTTTTATTTAAGTTGGTTATATGTTTCTTACCCTTGGTTTCGCCGGGATCCATGACTGCAGCATGGAACGGTTTGGAATAAAAAGGGTGCGGCTTTTTCCTGGTGTCCTTTATATAGCTCATGGAGGATCATGGGAAATGTAGTTTTAGGACAATAGGGGTTGGGTTGTGTGTTAATCCACATGTGTTTAAAGGAGGTGTTTATGTATGAATGTGTAAGTGTATTTTCTTTATGGCTTTATGGTAAATATTATTCTTATGTTCATTCAGGTCCGTGTATTGTTGTATATATTTTCCCCCTTTTTTATGTTTAATGTAATGGAATGAGAAGTCTTGTGATTTACCCCTGTAATTATCCAAATGGTTTGTTCTGGGTTGTTAAAAGTGCTTCCATGTCTGTGGCTGAGTTAGTTCTGGTGTGGGATCCCTGGTGAAACATCTGAGACCCAGAACTCAGTAATGTGCTGTGGTTGCCTCATTTATTAGTTTGTTTGTGTTATTTTGTTTTTTTTCCCTTTGGGTTTTTGCACAATGTCTGGTCAACCCTCAATTGTTACCATCAAATAAATGACACTTTATTGACTCCACGAATGTCTCCTGAAAATTTAATGGAAAGAACCTGACACATAGTTTTTATTTTTGTAAACCACATTTAGTCTCGTTTTTATTCGTCAACGATATTGCATTATACATTTAGTTATAGTCATCGTCACACGACCAGCATTTACGTTGCGTCTCGTCTCGTTTTCGTCACGTGATAAAGGTTCGTTGACGATGATATTTCGTCATAATTTTCGTTGACGAAAGCAACACTACCCACTTCCTCCTAGGGACACCAAATTTGAATCTCGTTTAGAACGGGTTGAGAACTTTCCGGGGAGACCAACCACGGCCCCGTGGGCCGCCAGGGGCCAGAGCTAGAGCTTAAAGGGTTAGTTCACCCAAAAATGAAAATTCTGTCAGTATTTACTCACCCTCATGTTGTTCCAACCCCGTAAGACCTTCGTTCATCTTCGGAACACAAATTAAGATATTTAAGATATTAAGATCGCTCCTGCATACAGTCCATAGGCTTCTTGAGGGACTGGCTCTTGCTGTCCCCGAAAAGTCATTAAAGACATCGTTAAAATAGTCCAAGTGACTACAGGGGCTCAATCTTAAGTTTATCAAACGACGAGAACACTTTTGTGCGCAAAAAAACAACAAAAATAACGACTTTATTTCAACTATTCGTTTATTTCTCCCTCTGCGCGAGTCAGGTTACTAGTTTAATAGCGTAAGCTTCTGTTATTGTACGTCACACGCATCACACACACATGACCAGCGTCGGCCAATAGTGAGCCTACGTGTGACGTAGCTCTACGCAATCACACTACGTTAAATGACTACAGGCTCATGGAGAAGGAAGTGAATAGTTGAAATAAAGTCGTTATTTTTGTTGTTTTTTTGCGCACAAAAGTGTTCTCGTCGTTTGATAAACTTAAGATTGAGCCCCTGTAGTCACTTGGACTATTTTAACGATGTCTTTAATGACTTTTCGAGGACAGCAAGAGCCAGTCCCTCAAGAAGCCTATGGACTGTATGCAGGAGCGATCTAAATATCTTAAATATCTTAATTTGAGTTCCGAAGATGAACGAAGGTCTTACGGGGTTGGAACAACATGAGGGTGAGTAAATACTGACAGAATTGTCATTTTTGGGTGAACTAACCCTTTAAAACGCGAATTTTCATGTTCGAAAACTCAACGGATCCAGCCGTGGGTGGGCTCTTTAGAAGCGTCTATTTGAGCTGAAAAGAATGGAAAAAGTAGCCCCCTTTGGCCGCGTTTTCTTGGAGATATAAGCCGAAAACCGTCGGGCGCGTTCTAAAATGGCGGCCGCATTCCAAAATGGCGGCCGCCTAATTGCGGGACAAAATCGCCCGTATCTCGGGGACCCGGGCGAGTTGGACATCATGGGTGGGCTCTTTGGAAAGGCCTTATCCGCCACTGTAATCTATTCGAGTGTGGGGAAGGTGGAGAAAGCAGCTCCTGAAAAAAACGTCCTTTCCCCTCCATTGAATGTGGATGGTGACTGAAAAATGTGAATGGTGACTGGAGTTTTCACCTCTACTGTACTAAGCACACTCTATTGAACATCACACTAGTTTTGATCATTGTATTTTAATTAAAATCCACACATTGATGTACATTACAGCCATAAATGATGTATTATTAGCCTCAAAAAACGCCAGTCCACTCTGGACAGTCCTCTCAGTTGAAAGTGGCCTAAAAACTCCCTGTTGACTTTGGACAGTCCTCTCAGTTGAAAGTGGCCCAGAAAACCCCTAATACCGCCCCCAGTCCACGTCGGACGGTCCTCTCAGTTGAAAGTGGCCCGGACACCGCCCCCCCCCCAGTCCATGTCGGATGGTCCTCTCAGTTGAAAGTGGCCTAAACCCTCCTGCTGACCTTTTCCAGTCCACTTTGGACGGTCCTCTCAGTTGAAAGTGGCCCAAAAACCCCCTGCTGATTTGACGACCTTTTCCAAGTGGCCTCAAAAAGTTTTTCTTTGAAAACTGTTTTATGAACCACCTCCACTGTACTATGTACACTCTATTAAACACATAATAAAACACACTAATTTTCAAGTTAATTCAGTGTTTAGTTTGCATGAAAATGAGTGTCCTCGAAACCACTATTTGGCGGGACAAATCGTGGTTTCGTGGACAAAGTGGTTTTTGAGCTTTTATTTTAATGAAACATGTTTAACAAGACTCAGTGGGGCCCCCTGGAAAAGTCTGGTGGGACCTCGTTCAGTGGTTGAAAGGTCAAAAAAGGATGAAAAAAGGCCATTTTGAAACTGACAGGGGTCAAAAAGGTCAAACCATCAAAACGAGCTGTCATACAGACACGGAAGGTCGCAGGACCCTGAAACTCGGCAAGTTCCGTCATCTGGGGACCTTGAGGCGTCTTTGAGGGCCCTAGCCGCTTTCTAAGCGTTTCATAGCCCCCGTTTGTGATGAGCCCATTCATTGTGGATGACGACTGAAAAATGTGGATGGTGACTGGAGGTTTCCTTTGTTGTTGTTTTATTAAACCACCTCTACAGTACAAAGTACACTCTATTGAACACATCACACTAGTTATGATCATTGTATTTTAATTAAAATCCACACATTGATGTACATTACAGCCATAAATTATGTATTATTAGCCTCAAAAAATGCCTTTCCCCGCCCATACACCCAGCCCACTTTGGACAGTCCTCTCAGTTGAAAGCCCCCGCTGATTTGACAACCTTTTCCAGTCCACTTTGGACAGTCCTCTCAGTTGAAAGTGTCCTCAAAAACAGTATAAAAGAGCACTGCACAGGTCAATCTTTACAGCAAGAACTCGACATGGCGATTGAAGACTGCCCGATCTGCTTCCGTCCCTACCACCAGCTGAGCCAGCACCTGACCAACACTCACCTCGTCAAGAACAAGGAGGAGAGGAGACTGCTGCTGGCCCTTTCTTCCGGGAGGGTGGACGTCCGGAAGGGCACTTGCCCGGTGCCCGCCTGTGGTAAGTCCACCACCCGGATGGACCGCCACCTGAAATGCCACAGCGAGCTCACGCCCTCGACTCGGAGGAAGACGCTGGCTTCCATCAAGAGGAGGAGGATAATGGTGGACCTGGTCAAGCTGAGGGCGAGTAACCCTGAAGTGCCGCTGGCCTCGACTCTGGACCAGGAGGACGTCCCGGGGCCTGTGGAGGAGGAGGAGGAGGTGGCGGACGCCCCTGCTCTGCTCTGCACCAACCCCGCCTGCCTGTGCGTCAGGGACCAGTTGGCGGACATGCACTGCCAGGTGGAAACCCTGAGCAAGGCGCTACAGGAGGTCTCCCGCCGCTACAAGCGACTGAGGAGGAGGTCGAGGCCAGCCCCCTCTTCCCAGGTAGCGAGGGTGACGGGGAGGCTCCTGTCTGCCCTCCGGTCCCCCGAGAAGGGAGATGGTGGCGGGGACGAGGAGGAAGAAGAGGCCTGCGCCGGGCCTTCGGAGGAGTGGGACGACGGGGTCCCCCAGCCTCTCGCCCCTGCCCAGCCATCTCTGCAGCAGGAGAGGTATCCCTTCCCCGACCACGTGCCAGCTCTGAGTGAGTACTTTTTATTCTATTTTATTTTAGGATTGCTTTTACCTGATAATTTATTTTACTTGCTTAATTTTTTGTTTAAAGTGTGTAGCTTTTCTGTTGTTACGTTTGTCTGTAAAGCGCTTTGAGAAAGCAACTTTTAAATGCTTTTTTAAAAATAAATGTATTATTATTATTATTATTACTTTGTGGCTTCTCCCTCTGCGGACAGTGTTTTCTGACCCCCGTGTTTTTGTTCTGACCCTGTATGTTGTTGTGTGTTGTGTCTCTCTTTTTGCAGACGTCCAGCTGGAGGAAATTTCAAGACCGGCCCCCTCCGCCAGCCCCCCGGACCAGGAGCAAGGACCAGGAGCAGGACCAGGACTAGGACAAAGACTAGGACAAGGACCAGGAGAAACCGTCCACTTCGGTAAGTCTGACTTTTGGCTGGTCTATTTAAACGTTTGTCTGACGAGTGTTTGGAGTGTTTGCTCATTCTTCTTTCCCCTCTCGCTCTTTGCAGGGCCAGTCCAGCCCGCCAAAGCGACGACGGCGGCGTCCTGTGGTCCGCCTGTCACCAATGAAGTCTCCCCACAAAGTTGCAAAGAAGCTTCTTTGGTCGGCGGTCCACAGGACCCAAAGACTTAAGGCCGGTGCAAAGAGGACGCGGAAGCCGTCGAAAATTTCTTTTGTTAAAAAAAAAAGTTTGTTAAATTTTAATGTTTTTTTTAAATCAGTTCTTGTAATCATTTTTTTTCTAATCAGTTTGTGTGTTCATTTATAATCAGTTAATAATCTTTTCATTTCTAATCAGTTCAGTTGTTTTGTAATCAGTTTTTGTGTGTTCAATAAATGTTTTAAAAGTTTTACTTGTTTGCTTGGGTTCTTGTTCTCACAAATGTTTGAACAGTTACAATTGTTTTTTGGGATGCTAATTGGTGGACTCGTTCAGGGGTCGGAAGGTTGAAAAAGGGCACAGTGGGTTATTAGACAAATGGTGGATTCGTGGACACAATGTTTTTAAGCTTAGCTTTCAATATTTTGGGATAAAAAACATTTATCTGCACTCAGCGGGGCCCCCCGAGTCCGTGGAATCAAGCGCCATTCCAAAATTCCACCATCCACGAACCCACTATGTGTCCAAAAACCCACTATTTTTGAAAAGTACTAACACCAGCCTTCATGCAATAAGCTGCAAATGGACACAATCCCGCCTGCAATCTATTGAATGGGTTTTCGGGTAGTATATTTCAAAAATAGTGGGTTATTGGACAAATAGTGGGTTCTTGGACAGTGGGATAGATTGTAGGTGGGATTCTGTCCATTTGCAGCTTATTGCATGAAGGCTGCCCAGACAGCAAACTGACTACGAAATGCATCCGCCGTGGAGGTTCAGTGAACTCCGGAACGGATCAAGAAAGCGGATCTGAAACTGAGTTCACTTGCACACCACAGCGGATACGACACGGTGGCGGCTCGCGTATCCGGTCCGACATCGCTGCGGTCCCTTTACGTATCTGTACATAAATAGGTACATCCGCCCCGGCTTCGCTTTGGATCCGCGAATGAGCCACATATCCGCTCTAGGTCCGTTTTGGACCCGTTCATATGAGCATCGTATCCCGCCCGGGTCCGTTTTGGACCCGATCATTAAATTCCGTCTGCAATATTTTATTTGTGCAATATGCAATATTTTGTTATGTGATACATTACATTTGGTTGATGCATTTTAACCAAAGCCTACACAGTTTGCTTTTTAAGGCAATTCTCTCAACAATTATATTTTAAAAAAAGGTAGAGTACAATAATACTTACTTATTCAATAAATGCATCAGTGAGTGTTGTTTTCAAACAGTTCTAAGTGCTTTAGAAAGACTATTGTAAGTAGTGATACAAGAGGAGATGTTCTCTGATTATAAATGGGTGATTCTCCAACTACAGGCACTTTTGTGTCCTTGGCCTTTTTTTGTAAATAAATAAACAAACAAATGCACAAATACATTGTCTTTATGAAGTTCATGCTCCATCATCCTAGTAACCACCAAATCTGGCCCCTGTTTTCTTTTTAAAATGCTTTTGCAAGGCTGTTTATTAGCAGATTTTGCAGTTGTATGCTTGTCCCCAGCCCAGACTGGCCCTCTTTGAATGTCAAAAATACATATTAAAGAATCGATTAAATTTTTTTTAACATGTTTGTCTTAAGGACTAATAAAATAATATCTTACTAATCGAAATTCCATATGTATATCACAATTTTAAACTAATTTTGGAATAAAATAAGTCTGTCCCCAGGTTTTCCGTCATTTCCACCTCCCTCAACAAAATCCACCTTAATACATCCCAGATAGCAACTGACTCCGGAACGGATCTGCCGCGGAGGTAAGAACAAGGTCCAGAACGGAGTCCACTTGCACAACGCAACAGATCCGGTGTTCTGTCGATCTGTCCTACCTTGTCAGATTTTCCTACCGTAGCGCAAAATTAGCCATATCTATCGGTTCATCCTACCTCGTCGTAAAATCCTACTGAGCGTTTCTGCTTCGCGTCTGTGACTAAGTTACATAAAATATTTCTGTGTAACTTTGCCGAATTTTCTTATTAGGCCATGTTACGGTGATTTTACAGTGCAAAGTAACGTTACCTCTTCAGATTGTCCTATGAAATAAACGATAGGATGATTTTACAGTGCAAAATGCCTCATCAGATTGTCCTACCAGTATGAAATAAACGAGTAGAATGATTTTACGTTAATGGTTTCATGAAAAAAATGCTAATATGAATTTGCTTTGTATGAATGTGAGAGTAAACAGTTCTCATTACTGCTATATATCTTTGTATAGTAATAATTGACAAAAATAGTGAAAAACTTACCTCAGATGAAGAAGATCTCGCGCAAGTAGTAAAATATTATGGGCGTGTTGTTCAGCGTGACAAAAATGACGTATTATTGATGTGCGCATGCGCAGTAAGCCTTGGTAGGACAATCTGACGGGTAGGATGGAATGTCAGAACACCGGAACAGATAAGGATTGCGGATCCAGACTAGATCCGCGGCAGACCCTATCCGGATCCGATCTGGACCCGTTCATTTCGGTCTGAAAACCTTTCAGATCACTCATTCAAAACTAGTAATCTGGCCAAAACTACAAAAATATTTCAAATCTATTGGTGGACCAACATTAGATAGACTGCCCACTAAACAACATGATGTCCAAAAGATGTCTTTTCAAAGTCTTTGTCACAAAAGTCGGATGTTGAAAAGACGTCCACTGAGGAGCCAGAATTAAAGTTTTTATGACGTCTTTTTTTGACGTGTTCTGCACGTCTGATATAGACTTTCATCGAACCTTCGTACAAGGTTAAAAACTAGTTCAAATGTATCAGCATTCAATTAAAACTCATGTTTATATCAATGTAATTTCCTTACATTGTTTAGATAAGGTTTAGATGTTGATATGTTTCATTTTAAGTAACCATTGTGGTGATCAGTGTTTGCTTTAGTTGGTCTCTTGGTCCCAATTTTTCTTACTTTAACTTTTTTTTTTGGCTGTTGTAACTGTGTGTTTGTATAACACCATTGTTCTGACAGAGAAAGCCAAGAAAAAGTAAGATTGACTGTTATCAGCTCCTTGTTATATTGTAATAAAATACATAAATTGAAAAGTGGTGGAAATGACATCTTTGAAATCGCTCTTCAGAAAAACTGTTAAAAATAATAATATTCCATGGAATTCTAAAACTGCCCACTATTATATTGTGTTAGAAGACAAATTAATGAAGCTAGGAAGATTGTTCCCTTTCGTAGTCACTTCGAGTTACGTCAGAAGTGACGGAGATTGGGGGATTTCGCATAGAAAGCCAATCCTCTTCGAGTATTAAAACACGAGCCAATGGCATGCAATGCCTTGGGGCTGCGGAAATTTGCATAGCGTACTCCGCCCTACTCCGTGAGTATAAAAGGAGGAAGTGAACGCAACCGCAGTATGTTTTCGCTTCGGAGCCAAGAGAACCTCTTCACTCCTCAAAGCTGATTCAAGACTCTTCGAGACGAGCGTCCTCTTCAGTGTTGGTGTGACGGCGGTACCCAGCGAGATTCTGCATTGCCTGCGATCTGTGCAGTGGTTTGCCAGACTTTGCGCTTCTCCCTGGTAGCCTCAGCGCTGAAAGAGTGAATTTCTCTCCTCTCTGTAAAAGAGCTGCACGCGGCACGTCTTTTTAAAGATGGTTCGCCCGTGCCCTTCTGGATGTGGTAGATTTCTATCGTCATCTGATGGTCACGAACGCTGCTTTGTTTGCTTGGGCATTCAGCATGCAGCAGCAGCGTTCGTGGATGACTCATGTTCCTTCTGTGGGAGCATGACCATCTCCACACTGAGGTCGCGGCTCAATGATCTCACTAGAGTGAGAGCCCCGGTCCCCCCTACTCGATCGGCTTCCTTTTCGAAAGGGGGCCCGTCGACCCGGGGACCGGGCGATCTAACGGTGACGGTGTGGGATAAAGCCCCGACGATTCCTCGGGCCACACCTCCCGCCTCAGTGCGTGAGCCAGCGGGCGCTAGTTCGACTCGGTCGGTTGTCTCTTCGGCAGCACCGGCTGCTTCGAGCAGCGCCCCAGATGATGATGCGATGTCTATCACAGCATCACTAGGCGGGCTTGATTCCTCGGGAGAGGAAGATCCGGCTGCGTTGCCTCCTTCGGGAGTTCCAGCGTTGTCCGTGTCAGATCCCGAGATGACGGCCATGCTGTCTCGAGCCGCTGGGAGTATCGGGCTAGAATGGAAACCTCCATCCTGCCCCGACCTCTCACGGATGGATAATTGGTTTTTGGACAAGGCTGCCGCTGCAAAGCCACGGCCGACTCCAATACCTTTTTTCCCCGAGCTGCATGCGGAGTTATCGCGCTCTTGGGGGGCTCCTTTGTCCACTCGAGAGCGCGATCTCTCCCCCGCCTTTCCCCCCCTCGACGGCGGGGCCGCCCGTGGGTACACTGGGATGCCCCCGGTGGAGCGCTCTGTTGCGATGCAGCTGTGTCCACAGAGCGCTTCCACCCGTGGTCCTCCTAAGCACCCATCCAAAGCCTGTGGGTTCTCGTCTGCTATGGCGGCGCGATCCTACAGAGCGGCGGGACAGGCGGCCTCCGCTCTGCATGCTATGACCACTTTGCAGGTCTTCCAAGCGAAGTTGCTCAGAGACATGCACGAGGGCGGGACTGATCCGACGGCATTTAAAGAACTGCGGTCCGCCACTGACCTTGCTCTCCGGGCAACGAAAGTGGCTGCTGGCGCCGTTGGTCAGGTGATGGCCACTAGCGTGGTTCAGGAGCGTCATCTGTGGCTCAACCTGGCGGATACGCGGAGCGCTGAGCGGACTCGTCTGCTCGACGCTCCGCTATCCCAGGTTGGCCTTTTCGGCGGTGCGGTCGAGGACTTCGCCCAACAGTTCTCCACTGCCCAGAAGCAGACGGAGGCCATTAAACACATCCTGCCCCGACGACCAGCTGCTGCCTCCACCCAGTCGTCGGCACAGGTGCCTCCCCCTGCTCGCCGCCGAGGACGCCCCCCTGCGGCTCCCCTCCCTCCCGCCCGGCCCCAGCAGCAGCCTTCACCCGGGCGCCGGCGTCGAGGAGGCCGCAGGCCGGCGTCACAGCCCCCTCAGGCCGCTCGCCCCGCTAAACGCCAGGCCAAGCGAAGATCCTGACACGGGCAGCTCAGTGTCGATCTCGAGTCTTTCCCAGGAGGCGTTAGCAGGCCTCCTCCTTCCCCCGGTGGAGGGCCGGGGGAGAATCTTTTGTTCTCAGCTCCCCTGAACTGGTTAAAGAAAGACTTGACATCCTCACTGAGCTCACAGACTGGAGTGAGTGCCCCCGATGCCCCAGTGTGTCGGCCCACTCACTCCTCTCTGTCTCGAGGGCGCGGAAGGGTGCGTGTGTCGTCCCCGGGCTACACCAATCCCTTCCCCCTCTCTCGCCAGACCCCCGGCAGAACGGACCCCCGTGGAACGCTCCGCTTTCCCTGGTCCCTTCTGTCGGGGAGCGGGCTTCGACGCATCCGAGCGGGGTAACTCCTGCACGCGTGCCAGTCGACCCGCCACGCTGCCCCTCCGGGGGGACGTCTGTGGTTCACATGACCCCGTTGGCTCACTTCCTGGAAGCCTGGCTAGCGCTTCCCGGGGTATCCCGCTGGGTCATCAGAACGATCAGATTCGGCTACGCGATTCAGTTCGCACGGTCTCCTCCCCGCTTCAGGGGAGTTCGCTCCACGATAGTCGGTGGCAATGCCCCAGTCCTGAGAGCGGAGATTGCGACCCTGCTGGCGAAGGGTGCAATCGAGACGGTCCCTCCAGCCGAGGTGAGGTCCGGGTTTTACAGCCCCTACTTCATTGTCCCCAAGAAGACCGGTGGGTTACGACCGATCCTGGACCTGCGCATTTTGAACCGTTCTCTCCATCGACTACCGTTCAAAATGCTCACGGCCAAACGCATTTTCGAATGTGTTCGGTATCAGGATTGGTTTGCAGCGATCGACCTGAAGGACGCGTACTTCCATGTGTCCATCTTACCTCGACACAGACCGTTTCTTCGGTTTGCCTTCGAGGGCCAGGCATATCAGTACGCCGTTCTCCCATTCGGGTTAGCTCTGTCCCCTCGCGTCTTCACGAAGATCGTCGAGGCAGCCCTTGTTCCCCTTCGCGAACACGGGGTTCGCATCCTGAATTATCTCGACGACTGGCTGATACTAGCACACTCTCGAGCTCAGCTTTGCGAACACAGAGACTTGGTGCTCCGGCACCTAGCCCGTCTGGGCCTTCGGGTCAACCGAGAAAAGAGCAAACTTTGTCCCGTGCAGGGGATCTCTTTTCTCGGCGTGGAGATAGACTCGGTCGCCATGTCCGCGCAGCTCACGATCGAGCGCGCGCACTCACTGCTGACTTGTCTTCGTCAGTTCGAGGGCAAGAGTGCGGTTCCACTGAAACTTTTTCAGAGGCTCCTGGGGCATATGGCATCCGCGGCCGCGGCAATGCCGCTCGGTTTGCTTCATATGAGACCGCTTCAGCTGTGGCTTCGCGATCGAGTCCCGAGGTGGGCATGGCATCGCGGCTCGCTCCGAGTCCCAGTGACTCCGGCATGCCGGCGAACCTTCTTCCCGTGGTCGAACCTCAGCTTTTTACGGACGGGCGTCCCTATTCAGCGAGTCTCCAGGCATCTCATCGTCTCCACGGATGCATCTACCACGGGTTGGGGTGCCATGTGCAATGGGCATGCAGCCGCCGGCTCCTGGACGGGGGCCCAGCGCCTCATGCACATCAATTGCCTCGAGCTGCTGGCAGTACGGCTCGCCCTGCACCGCTTCAGAGCGTTGCTCAAGGGCCAGCATGTGCTTGTCCGCTCAGACAACACTACGGCTGTAGCGTATATCAACCACCAGGGGGGTCTACGCTCGCGCCAGTTGTCGCAGCTCGCCCGCCACCTCTTGTTATGGAGTCAGAAGCACCTGAGGTCCCTTCGTGCAGTTCACATTCCTGGAGACCGGAACTGGGCAGCAGACGAGCTGTCTCGGGTCCGTCCTATCTCCGGCGAGTGGCGACTCCATCCCCAGTCGGTCCAGCTGATCTGGAAAGAGTTCGGGGAGGCACAGATAGATCTGTTCGCCTCCCGGGACTCAGCCCACTGCGCCCAGTTTTATTCTCTGACCTGGGGCACTCTCGGTTCGGATGCGCTGGCGCACAGCTGGCCACGGGGCCCACGCAAATATGCGTTTCCCCCAGTGAGCCTCCTTGCACGGGTGTTGTGCAAGATCAAGGAGGACGAGGAGCAGGTCTTGCTGGTAGCCCCCTATTGGCCCACCAAGACGTGGTTCTCCGATCTCATGCTCCTCGCGACAGCACCTCCTTGGCCTATTCCTCTGAGACAAGACCTACTCTCTCAGAGACGGGGCACTCTGTGGCACCCTCGTCCCGATCTTTGGAGGCTGCACGTGTGGCTCCTGGACGGGACGAGGCAGGTTTGAGTTCGCTGCCACCTGCGGTGGCGGCAACCATCACTTCCGCAAGAGCGTCGTCCACGAGACACCTTTATGCGTTGAAGTGGAACCTCTTCGTCAATTGGTGCTCTTCTCGCGGAGAAGACCCCCGGAGATGTCCGATCAGTGTCGTGCTTTCCTTCCTGCAAGAAGGGTTGGAGCGCAGGCTGTCGCCCTCCACCCTTAAGGTCTATGTCGCGGCCATTGCCGCTTCTCATGAAGCAGTGGAGGGTAAGTCCTTAGGGAAGCACGACCTGGTCATCAGGTTCCTGAGGGGAGCGAGGAGGCTGCATCCGCCTCGTCCTCCCCTCGTACCCTCTTGGGACCTCTCAGTAGTTTTAAGTGCTCTGCAGAGGCATCCCTTTGAGCCTTTGCAATCAGTAGAGTTAAAGTTTCTGTCCATGAAGACAGCACTCCTGGTTGCATTGGCCTCCATCAAGAGGGTGGGGGACCTGCACGCATTCTCCGTTGACGAAGCGTGCCTGGAGTTCGGGCCGGCTTACTCTCACGTGATCCTGAGACCCCGGCCTGGATATGTGCCCAAGGTTCCCACCACTCCCTTCCGGGACCAGGTGGTGAACCTGCAAGCGCTGCCCCCGGAGGAGGCAGACCCAGCCTTGGCACTGCTCTGTCCGGTACGTGCTCTCCGCACCTATGTCGACAGAACGCAGTGTTTCAGGACCTCAGACCAGCTCTTTGTCTGTCATGGAGGGAGCCAGAAGGGAAGGGCTCTCTCAAAGCAACGGCTGTCCCACTGGATTGTGGATGCCATTGCTTTGTCTTACCAGCAGCAAGGCCTTCCGTGCCCCCTTGGTGTGACGGCCCATTCCACTCGGAGTGTAGCCTCCTCTTGGGCTTTAGCGCACGGCGCCTCGCTAACAGACATCTGCAGAGCTGCAGGCTGGGCGACACCCAACACCTTCGCCAGATTCTATAATCTGCGAATTGAGCCAGTGTCCTCTCTCGTACTCGTTCCGGCCGGTACTGGACCCGCTCAGGTGTCTTCGCTTGCTCGCCACTCCACTCCCTGGACTGGATAAGTGCGATATTTCTCAGTTCTTCCATTGAAGTCTTGAGTCCTCCAGCACCGACAATGTGGGCACCACTGCTGTTGCTCTGGATGCTAGCTAGGTGCCTCCATGCGCATGGTTCCCCTTGGTAACCGTCTCATGTGTATTATCCACTGTAAGCCTCTCTGAGCATGTGTCTTCCCTTGGCAAGCCATCTGCCACCCCTGGAGTTTAAATTATTAGCCACCTGCGGTTGGTACTCCAGTGTTCCATATGCGTTCCTATGTGGCCATATGTATTCTTAAGTCCTCCCTTTAGTAGGCAACTGGTAGCATGTCCCCTTCGGGATATGTTTCCCAGTGTACCTTGGTAATCCTGGGTCAAAGTCGGATCCCCAAAAAAAAAAAAAAAAAAAGAGATAAAGCTCGGGGGTTCAGTCTTTCGCAGGGCGCTGGAAGACAGCTTGAAGATGGCGTGATGGCACAGACCCCCAATCTCCGTCACTTCTGACGTAACTCGAAGTGACTACGAAAGGGAACGTCTCGGTTACGTATGTAACCCTCGTTCCCTGAGTAGGGAACGGAGACGTTACGTCTCCCTGCCACTTCTGCTGTATCGCTGGGTAGAGGCCGAGTTCAGTCTTGGCTCCTCAGCGAAGACATACTGCGGTTGCGTTCACTTCCTCCTTTTATACTCACGGAGTAGGGCGGAGTACGCTATGCAAATTTCCGCAGCCCCAAGGCATTGCATGCCATTGGCTCGTGTTTTAATACTCGAAGAGGATTGGCTTTCTATGCGAAATCCCCCAATCTCCGTCACTTCTGACGTAACGTCTCCGTTCCCTACTCAGGGAACGAGGGTTACATACGTAACCGAGACGTTTTAAGTGTCTTTTAAGAGAGTGAATTTTCCAAAAACTCACAGTGCCAAAAGTGCTCCTAGTTGGAGAATCACCCAAATATGCTACAGGCCACTGGAATTTGTAAAGGGCATGTCTCTGAATTGGAAAACAAAGTGTAGCTTGCGACAGAATATTTAAATGAAAACTGAAACAATTTGAAAGAAATAAAACATTTTATTTAATAAAACAACACATTAAAAAATAGCCTAATCATCGGCTTCAGCCTGGTTAGACCGGTTGGTCAGGCACCTCCTCGCCGCACCACGGTCTGCAGCCAAGTTGAATCTTATGGCATGGCATTGAATGCCTGTGTCTGTGGCTGTGCGACACAAACCATTTGCACGTAAAGCACCTGTAAGCACAAAATTAGGTTTTAAATTCAGCATGCAATTGGTAGGCTACTTATGACTTAAGCCAGGGCTGCCCAATTATTGGCTGGAATGAATCAGGGTTGCCAGATTGGGCATCTTTTGACTTCATCGGCTTGGGAAAATAAGCTGGTGTTACAATTGCTGCATCTCAATTCGCTTACTTATACTATGCCCTGAAAGTATATACTCTTTTTGTGAAGAAAAAGTACATACTTGTTACGAAACTGGAGACGAGATAAGATTCAAGTGCAGCTTTATTTAGAATCATCAAACAGGCAGGGGTCAGGAAACAGCAAAACAGGGATATCAGAGAGTGAGCGCAGAGAGTCGTCAGGTAACAGGCAGGAGATCAGGGCAGGCAGCAAACAGGCAGAAGTCAGGAAACAAACCAGGATCAAAACCAGAGAAACCAGAAACAGGATATACGCTCAGAAATTACAAGCCGTGGCAATGTAATACTTCGCCCTGAGTTCATGTTTGAGTGTGGCTTATATGGAGAGTCTGATGAGGTGCAGGTGTGTGTGTAATCAGTCACTGGGATGAGGCTTTATGGGAAACAGAGTTCTGGTGGAAATGATCAGTTCTGATGTGGAGTGCCCTCTGGTGATTCTCTGGGGCACTCCAACTGGTGATCGTCACATAGCCCCACCCCAAAGAGCGGCTTCCAGACGCTCAAAACAAACAAAACTGTCCAGGTGGGCGGTGGAGCGAAGGCGGATCTGGGGGTGGGATGGAGGGCCAGGTCCGTGGAGCAGAAGAGGAGCAGGTGATCAGAGCGTATCAGGCTGAGCAGGCGACCAGAGCGGAGCAGGCTGTGCAGGCGAAGGCCAGGGCGGAGCTGTCGGACCCTCGGGCGTCCAAGGCAAAGCAAACTGTGGGCATGACCAGGGCAGAGCAGGCTGTGGACGTGGCCAGGGCGGAACTGTGGGACCCTCGGGTGTCCACGGCGGTGAAGACCCCTCGGGCGTCCACGGCGGTGAAGACCCCTCGGGCGTCCACGGCGGTGAAGACCCCTCGGGCGACCACGGGGGTGAGGACCCCTCGGGCGGCCACGGCGGTGAGGACCCCTCGGGCGGCCACGGCAAAGCAGGACGAGACGAAGGCCATGTCTGCATCGCCTCCATGGCCCTCACAAGGGACCTACTGCCCCCCCCCCAAACAATACTTGGAGAAATCCACAGGGAGTTAAAGCACAGCTTGAAAAGGCACAGCTTGAAAAGAGCTTGAAGGGCACAAGCAGGGCGAGGCGCATAGGCGGGGCCGGCAGGGCGAGGCGCAGAGGCGGGGCCGGCAAGGCGAGGCGCAGAGGCGGGGCCGGCAAGGCGAGGCGCAGAGGCGGGGCCGGCAAGGCGAGGCGCAGAGGCGGGGCCGGCAGGGCGAGGCGCAGAGGCGGGACCGGCAAGGCGAGGCGCAGAGGCGGGGCCGGCAGGGCGAGGCGCAGAGGCGGGGCCGGCAAGGCGAGGCGCAGAGGCGGGGCCGGCAGGGCGAGGAGTCCTGGTATGCTCACCGAAGCCTGGCGAACCGAACGAGCCCTCCTCCTCCTGCGGCGCCGTTTCACTTGAACTGAAGACTCAATCACATGAACTTAAGACTCATCATGACTCACTTGAACTGGATAATCATAATCATTCACTTGAACTGGAGATTCATCACTCGCGAGGCTTGAGTGAAGAGCATGCTCGTCAGGGCTGACGGTGAGCGCAGGCTCGGCAGGGCTGACGGTGAGCGCAGGCTCGGCAGAAGTGACGTGAAGCGTCTCTGGCTCGGCAGGGCTGACGTGAAGCGTCTCTGGCTCGGCAGGGCTGACGTGAAGCGTCTCTGGCTCGGCAGGGCTGACAATGAGCGCAGGCTCGGCAGGGCTGACGGTGAGCGCAGACTCGGCAGGGCTGACGGTGAGCGCAGACTCGACAGGGCTGACGGTGAGCGCAGGTTCGGCGTGGCTGACGTGGCGAGGCTCTGGAAGCTCTGCAGAGATGTGGCGAGGCTCTGGAAGCTCTGCAGCGACGTGGCGAGGCTCTGGAAGCTCTGCAGAGACGTGGCGAGGCTCTGGAAGCTCTGCTGAGACGTGGCGAAAGTGAGCGATGGTTCTCTTGGTAGCACGAGCTGACATCAGCGGGGGGGTCAGCCACGCTGGAAACAAGTCCTGGATGGCCATAGACCGATCCGATGGCTGGGTTGGTGGGTGTGATGTGGAGAAACTCAGTCCGAGGGGATACTGTGGGTTCACGGAGTTCCTCATCTACCATACCCACCGTATACACTGAACCGCTTAACAGAAGGGCCAGTGCAATATAGCTCTCTAATGTCCCGTTAGGCTCATGCAAGGGCATGAATGAACTGAGCGGTTCTGATAGCCCTCCTCGGAAGAAGATCATCAGGCAGTCCTGGCTCATAGAGGTGAAAGGTGGTAGCTTGATAAAATCTTCTACGTACTCCTCAATCAAACGATTCCCCTGACGGAGACACAGGATTTGGGCTGCTGTGTCCATGGCTGGTATCGCTGCTGGATCTAGGTATGGCGAAGTATTCTGTTACAAAACTGGAGACGAGATAAGATCCAAGTGCAGCTTTATTTAGAATCATCAAACAGGCAGGGGTCAGGAAACAGCAAAACAGGGATATCAGAGAGTGAGCGCAGAGAGTCGTCAGGTAACAGGCAGGAGATCAGGGCAGGCAGCAAACAGGCAGAAGTCAGGAAACAAACCAGGATCAAAACCAGAGAAACCAGAAACAGGATATACGCTCAGAAATTACAAGCCGTGGCAATGTAATACTTCGCCCTGAGTTCATGTTTGAGTGTGGCTTATATGGAGAGTCTGATGAGGTGCAGGTGTGTGTGTAATCAGTCACTGGGATGAGGCTTTATGGGAAACAGAGTTCTGGTGGGAATGATCAGTTCTGATGTGGAGTGCCCTCTGGTGATTCTCTGGGGCACTCCAACTGGTGATCGTCACAATACTTATGAGTGTGTAGTAAATGAGTGTCTGTCACGTGCATCCTGTCACTGTAAACTGCCCTGTCAATCATCTCATCACAGTTAAAATCCTCCATTCAATTGAATTTGATTTCTTACCGTTTCGGAGGGAAATGTTATCGCACGTTTATCTGCCAGTTGTGGGTCTTTCATGCGGATACTCTCCTCATGTTTGCAATTTGAATGTAATGATGCATTTAAAAGTTAATGGCTAAACATATCTTTACAAAAGTTCACAATGCTGCTGCAGATCAAATTAAATGTGGATAACATAATAAATACATTTTCGTCAGGTTAGATACTGATAATTAATCACTCAAACCTCTTTATCTAAGGCTGTGTTTACTCTGAAACGATCTGAAGAGAGAACGCAAAAGTGGCGTTGCGTTTTCACTTTTTATTCTGCGTTTAGCCGAGTGTTATGGGTGGGAAATCCGTGTGCATATTGTTACGACCCTGCGTTCTGCTTGCTCGCCTACTGGGGGCGTAGTTGCTCAGAGAGCATGGGAGATCACGCACACCTGCTACCTGATTATCTTCAATTGTGAAGAGGATAAAACCTTGGATCAAACATCTCCTCTTCACTTCGTCCATTGGACCGACAGCCTCTGGCGAAGTCATTTGAACCTCTTGATTTACAGCCCATACCAGCCTTCTTTTACTCCCCAACCGGATTATGATTTTCCCCTTTTGATTTGAAACCCTAGACTTTGTTATATTCAGTTAATTGTGATTTTTGAGGACAAGTAAAAACTTGCAAGTCATTTTGTTGTACTTGTATCTCTTTATGTACGTTCGAAACGAGCTGGCCGTAACAATATGGTGCAAAAGGCAGCTAGGTGGCAATGTGAAAGACTGCCAAACAATAACATCAGGTCTGCCTGCTTACAACCTTCACTGTCTAGCAGACTTTTGTGTTTTTACCCTTTACACGGGAGCGCGGCGGTGGAGCGGCGTTTTTAAGATTTCCACTTCTTTGCGTTTTTAAGCCCTAAAGGGTGTGTGGTGTGCGCGTGTGGGTGTCTGGTGCGCGTGTGTGGTGTTGGGTGTGCGTGTGGCATGTGTATGCATGTGGGGTGTGTTGCAGGGTGTGTGTCTGCGGTGTTGGGTGTGCATGTGTGGTGTGTGGTAGGTGATGTGTGCGCGTGCGTGCGTGTGGGGTGTGTTGCGGTGTGCGGTGGTGTTGGGTGTGTGTGTGGTGTTTATGTGTGTGTGGGGTGTGCGTGCGTGTGGAGTGTGTGGTAGGTGATGTGTGGTGTGTGCGTGTGGGGTGTGTTGCGGTGTGCGGTGGTGTTGGGTGTCTTCCACTACAGGTAATAGTTCTTTCAGTAGTTTAGTGGGTATTGGATCTAATAAACAAGTTGTTGGTTTAGAAGCAATGATAAGTTTATTTAGCTCCTCCTGTCCTATCGTTGTAAAGCGGTGTAGTTGTTCTAGAGGGGCCATAATTGAAGCTGAATCATAAGACACCATAGAGGATTGTACATTTATAATTGTGTTTCGGATGCTTTCTATTTTCTCATTGAAGTAATTCATAAAATCATTACTACTGAACTGTAACGGTATATTTTGCTCTGGTGATGTCTGTTTATTTGTTGGTCTAGCCACGGTGTTAAATAAAAACCTTGGATTATTTTGGTTATTTTCGATTAGTTTGCGTAGATGCTCAGCCCTGGCTGTTTTTAGTGTCTTTTTATAACGTGACATACTGTCTTTCCACGCGATTCTAAAGACCTCTAAATTAGTTTGTTGCGAGTTTCTCTCTTGATAGCATGCGTAGCTGTTGTACCATGGTGCTTTAGTTTTCTCTAACCTTTTTAATTGGTGCAACAATATCTAATGTACTAGTAAAAATGGTGCTTAAACTGCTAGTCATTTCCTCTAATTCATCTGTTTGTTTGGGTTCACTTAGCAGCTTAGATAGATCAGGTAAGCTATTTGAGAATCCATCTATAGTGGTTGGAAGGATTGTTCTGCCTGGTCTATAACGTGGCGCAACATGACATATTTCAGCAGTACGTATTATGCAAGTCACCATGTAATGATCAGTGACATCATCGCTTTGCGGTATAATATCTATATCAGTTGGATCGGTTCCATATGATATAATTAAATCTAGTGTATGATTTAGACGGTGAGTGGGACCACTGACGTTTTGTTTAACCCCAAAGGAGTTTAATAAGTCTGTAAACGCAGCCCCTAAAGCATCATTCTACGTGTATGTTAAAATCTCCAGCAATTATTGCTTTATCGACATTCACCAATAGATCTGAGAGAAAGTCTGCAAACTCTTTTAGGAATTCAGCATATGGCCCTGGAGGTCTATATACAGTAGCCAGGGCTAGAGATAATATGGATTTCCTTCTTACATCTAAGAGCGTAACATTTAGCACAAGTACTTCAAATGTATTAAACCTGTGACCTGTTTTCTGAGTAATATTAAAAATATCTTTATAGATTGTTGCAACACCGCCGCCATGACCGATCAGGCGAGGCTCATGTTTATAATAGTATCCTGGCGGAGTAGATTCGTTTAGACCGAAATACTCATTTGGTTTAAGCCAGGTTTCAGTAAGGCACAGAACATCGAAGTTATTATCTGTGACCATTTCATTTACAATAACCGCCTTAGGTGTGAGCGATCTAATGTTTAGAAGACCTAGCTTTAGAAATTGTTTTTGTTCACTGATATTTAGATTTTCTGGTTTGATTACAATAAGATTTTTGCTAGATCCTGCACTAGATTTATTGTTTGGCTTCACTAAACGAGGAATAGACACAGTTTCTATATAATGTTCCACACTATGCATATTAGTTAAGTTTGGACCGCAAAGGCTGTGATTTGGACTTTGACTTACTAGTCATCTGGTGCATAACGTCTTGGAGATGTTGTCCGACAGCACAGCCGCTCCGATTCTGCTGGGATGGAGTCCATCTGCACGGTACAGCCTGGGTCTCTCCCAAAACAGATGCCAATTATTTACAAAGAGCAGCTTCTGTTCATTACACAATGACATTAACCATTCATTTAATGCAAATAGTCTACTGAACCTTTCCTGTCCTTGTCTGTACGTGGGAAGCGGTCCAGACACGATGATCGCTGCTTTAGGCGCTGTGCTGCGTACCGTCTCGATCAGGCTCCTGTAGTCCTTCTTCAGAACCTCCGTCTGCCGCAGCCTGATGTCGTTCGCTCCCGCGTGCAGCACAACAGCTCCGACACGCTCGTCACCATTCAGGATCTCGAGAACCTGTGCAGCGACATCAAGAACACGAGCACCAGGAAAGCAGTGAGTGCGCACCTTACCTTTCCCCCGAAGGCTCGCAAAGAGGGGAGAAGCGGTTCCGGGTGGAGATCTCGAAGACCGGGAGGGGCGGAGAGGCAGCTCTGGTCCTGGCTCGTGTCTTCCGCTGTGTGATCCATGGTCCATGTTGCTGTTTCGGTGCCGGAGTGAATGAAGCCCGAGATGATCGCGTCCTGGGCAGAGTAACATACGGAGTAGACGAAGTCGGACTCAAAGAGTTAACGTTACTAACCACTGATTTGTGAGCGTCGGCGCGTGATGCTTCAAGCGTTGAGCGCCGATCCAACAGCTCGGCTTGCCTCATTCGAATGTCTGCCCTATCAACTTTCGATGGTACATTCGGCGCCTACCATGTTGACCACGGGTAACGGGGAATCAGGGTTCGATTCCGGAGAGGGAGCCTGAGAAACGGCTACCACATCCAAGGAAGGTAGCAGGCGCTGACGAAACTACAGCAGGTAGTGACGAAAAATAACAATACAGGTCTCTTTCGAGGCCCTGTAATTGGAATGAGCATATCCTAAACCCATGGACGAGGACCCATTGGAGGGCAAGTCTGGTGCCAGCAGCCGCTGTAATTCCAGCTACAATAGCGTATACTAAAGTTGCTGCAGTTAAAAAGCTCGTAGTTGGATGTCGGATGCCCTAAACTGGGTGTCCGGTCCTTGGGGCCCGAAGCGTTTACTTTGAAAAAATTAGAGTGTTCAAAGCAGGCCGCCGGTCGTCACTGAATACCGCAGCTAGGAATAATGGAATAGGACTCCGGTTCTATTTTGTGGGTTTCTGGAACCCGGGGCCATGATTGAGAGGGACGGCCAGGGGCATTCGTATTGCGCCGCTAGAGGTAAAATTCTTGGACCGGCGCAAGACGGACGAGAGCGAAAGCATTAGCCAAGAATGTTTTCATTAATCAAGAACAAAAGTCGAAGGTTCGAAGACGATCAGATACCGTCTTAGTTCCAACTGTAAACGATGCTGACCCGCGATCCGGCGGCGTTATTCCCATGACCCGCCATCGTATAAGGGAGGGATTGCACAATTGAAACTTACAAGATTTGATGGTAACTACTTTTTGCCAATGGGAACCCCTGTTGGGGATCCCTGATTGACTGGAACTATTGAGTGCCTGGGGAGGCCTCCACCTGGTTGATAACCATGAGAGGTGGTCTTGCTCCTCCCTGCCTGCACTACGATATAAGACGGTGCTTCCCTCTAAGCCCGTTGGCCCCACTAGATCCCTTGTCTGTATAGTGAGAGGAATATAACAGCACCTTACTGGAAAACTGTACTAGGCAGACACCTCTGGTGTACGGGAACCAGGGAGAGCACCTCTCCCTCGGTATATGGCTGTTAGGGTGTCCTGGCGGATTGGATGATGATGCACCAGGGAAGGCCGATGTCCGGTCATTGACCATGAGGGACATCCTGCTCCTTCCCGCTCTGCGTATCGACGGCCACCTGAGGATTTGATGTCGGTTAATTCTGGCATCATACAGGCTGGTAGGTCTCCCTGTATAAAAAGCTACCCAGTGGAAGCCTCTGGATCGGGTGACCACAGTATGGCTAGATCCCCTCATGGTCTCGGAGCCAGGGATCATGGTGGTGGTGGTGGCTCAACAGTTTTACGAAATTATGCTACGGAATTTGGTTTACGAGAGTGCTTGGTTGCCCTGACTCGCCTTATAGTAGGGCAGTCAACGGTAACCGAGAGCGCAAACACAGTAACAGGCCAACTCGGCGGTTCAAGCCCCAACCCCGGGGAGCAATAAAGTGCTCGGAATGTACAGCTAGTTTTGGAACCAGGAGAGCGCTGAGTATACACGAACTGCACGTCCACCCAGATATTCGCAATCGGAAAAGGATCAAGGAAGTGAGAAAGGGGGAAGGTTCTGGTAGAAACCAGACGGAAGAGGAGGCAGGAGCCCAGACTACCTTGAGCAGAGTATGTGAGCGGTGCGGAGCGGAAAGAATTTGCGCTCCACGCTCAAAGCATTTCATAATTACTCCGCTCAAGCTCCGCTCTGGGTATTCAATTTTCCGCTCCTCGCTCCCTCCCCACTCCGTCCTTAATACGTCTCGCTCCGTTTTCGCTCCATGGTAAAACTTTTTTTTTTTTTTTTAAATAACACCAACCTCTGGCTCTGATCAGAAGATACATGTAAGTAAACGAATACGCATTACTAAGAGAAGAACATCCACAAACTTTATTGGAATTTTGAACACGCCCAAACGTCAAATCATTTACCTCACTTTTATACAAAGCAAAATAAAAAAATAAGTTTGGAATGAGGCTAAAAAAAATAAACTATCAAATAAAAAACATATTAAATAAAAATATCAAATGCAAAACTTTACATTAAATAAATAAATAAATCCCAAACGAAAATATAAAGTAAAACAAATTTCCAAACGAAAAAATATAGATCTCTTTAAGCCAACATTTATATTAGGCTATGCTAGTATCGAGAAATAGCCTAATATGAACAGGAAAAAATGCTGGCTGGTTGAACATTTTTTTTAATAAGCAAAGCTATATCTTCTCCAGTGCTGCGTTAACTTTCAGAAAAACAAGCTTTTGCAGAGTGGCAGGTGCCAAGCACATGCGATTATTGCTGGACATCAGACCAGCAATAGAAAACACCCTTTCCACGCTGGCCGAGCCGCTGGGAATGCTAAATATGCGTCTTGCAATTTGTGAAAGTTGTGGGAGTACATTGGAATTTTCTTTCCAGAAGCGAAGGACGTCGTCAACTTCGGTGTTCAATCTTGGCATTCCAAGGTATTGCTCGACTTCTCCCTTTACGTCTAGCGTTGTAGAAGACGAACAGGTCACAGTTGCGTATGACTGGAACATTGACTTGATTTTTTTTTGCGCTCGATGGCTCAGGGTCAGGGACAGTCACAGGGTCAGCGACAAGGGAAGGGGATGTTCCTCTTTTATTTACGCTGCAGAGAAGTTCTGTTTGACGAACTAACAACTCCCGGATCTCAATCTGTTTGCCTTGAACCTACAAGAACAAGACAATTATGATTATTTTGCCCTTCTGTATTATTATAATTATTATTTATAATAATATTAATATTAATAATAATAATGAGTTTTCATACAGCTCGTACAGTCGGCTCGTCCAAATATCAAGGGCCAATGAGAGTCCATTGCAGTTCTCTAGCAGAATGCGCAATTTATTCTCCAACTCTAATAAAGCATGTGGCATGAGTGTGTCACGGACCGTGCTGTAGCAAGGTGGAGTGTAGCCAGGCTGTGCAATGTTCGCAAAATAGCGCATCCCTTCTCTTTCTCCTTTGGTGAGTGGCTCATAGTCCATGTAGATCATTTTAAAGAAAGCCTGGTCTAGTTCACTCTTCTTCTCCTGTGAAATATGTGCTTTTGTCGTTCTTTGTTGAAAGAAGCCTTTAAATGCACTGCTCTGTGTCTCTTTACATGTTTGCTGTAATTTTTTCTCTGCAAATAAATGTAAATTGAACATATTATGGCGCTAAAATTAAATGCAAATAATAAGTAGCCTATGCTGCAAATTATTTACAAATGTATTCATTCTGCCTGAGTGGTTTAGGTTGTGCAACTGAATAATACCGACCTTCAGATTTTTTTTCCACGTGTGAGCGAAAAACGTGACCGTGTTTCCTTGACACATGCCTTTTAAGATTCCACAAGGAATCTTTTGACGTTGTGATCACCTCCCCGCACTCGCTTTCTCCTTTGTCATCACTACCTTTTACAATACATTTATATTTTTTCACCCCTTCTTCACGGTAATATTTCAGAAACTCCATCTTTCTGTTTTTCTTTAACTGTGTTTATTAACAAATTATACAATCGTCCATCATATGGAGTTGCACAGGTGGAAATAGCGAGGGGTTCAGTGAAAATATCATTACAGCATGGGTAAAATTAAGTAAATGATATATACTTCATATAAATGTTTGTGAAAGTACTAGTAAATCAATTCAAATGCAAACAAATGCAAAATATGATTAGAAACATTTTGAGCACCCCTCCTTCACCGCCTCACAGTGGTTTGGTCCTATCTCGTGATTCGTTATTGAGCGATAGTGGAGCGTTTTCGGAGCGGGAGAAAATCACAACGCTCCGACATTTAAAAAATCCGCTCTTCGCTCCTGGCAAAATTACGCAACTCCGCTCCTCGCTCCGCTCCCACTCCGCACCGCTGACCTTGAGGGACTGTGAGGAAGTAGCCCCTCCCGGGGCAGCTCAAGTGGGACTTACGAGTCCTGCAACGAGCAGTGAAGCACCGTTTGAGCCTGTTGCGAGTTCATCGATCCTTCCTAGACAGCCGAACTTGCCAGAGGGAGGCCTCCTTCGTCTGCTTAAAGAGGTGGCCCGCAAAATGGTGAGCGAGGTGGAAGGCGATGGCACGGAGGACATCCACGTAATAAGAGCTTGTCTGGAAGGCAGCGACCAGTTACCCGAGCTGGTTGAAGCGGCAACGCAAAGGATGCTCCGGGGCTGTAATCCTAGAGTGAGAGTCATTCCCACAAAGCGGCACGGAAGGGCAATACCAGCGTCAAGGGCAGTCAGGTGGTGCCAACATAAATCGCTCGCCAAATGTCGCGCATTTCACACCGGTCAGTCCCTCTTTAAAAAGGACCAAGCCCGCCTAGTAAAATCAATCTTGGACGGTGGCAAGGTGGAGATCTGTCCAGTTCCAATAGAAACAGTTTATAACACGTTTCGGGCAAAATGGGACTCACCAGCTCCCTTCGGCGGGCTCGGTCGATTCGACGTAAGGGTGGGTGCTGATAATACTCACCTAGTGGGAAGCATCTCTCAAGGCGAGATCCAACAAAGCCTACAGCAAGTATCGAACGCATCCGCACCAGGCCCAGACAGGATCGGGAAACGGGACATTCTCAATTGGGACCCTAGGTGCGAGACCCTCACTTGTCTGTTCAACATGTGGTGATTCACAGGTGTCATACCAACTAGTCTGAAGAAAAGTCGTACGGTGCTAATCCCTAAGATTTCAGACCCAGGAGCGGTGATGGAGATTGGTAGCTGGAGACCGATCACCATCGGGTCTATGATCTTGAGGCTTTTTACCAGTGTGGTTAATAAGCGAGCCCAACAAGCATGCCCGATCCACCCTAGACAAAGGGGGTTTCGCCCCGGGTGTGCGGAGAATATAGAGGTGCTGCAAGGCCTCATCCGCCACTGCAAAGAAGAGCGGAGCCAGCTTGCAGTAGTATTCGTCGACTTTGCACAGGCTTTTGACACCGTCTCACATGAGCACATCCTGTCAGCTCTTGGGCGGATGAACGTGGATCCACATATGGTAGAAGTAATCCAGCAAATCTACACGGACAGTACGTCATTTGTCGAGGTCAGAGGTGAGAAAACCCCCGATGTTACAGTGCGGGTTGGTGTTAAGCAGGGAGACCCACTGTCACCCCTGCTTTTCAACCTAGCCTTGGACCCCCTCATCCAAGGCCTTGAATGCTATGGCAAAGGATACACTGTCGCAGGTCTTACAGTAACTTCCCTTGCTTTCGCTGATGACCTTGTGCTGATTGGAGGATCATGGAGTGATATGGCACAGAACCTGCGGCTTCTGGACGAATTCTGTCAGACCACCTCCTTGCGGGTTAATCCGAGGAAGTGTTACAGCTTCCTTGTCAGGCCCTGCAGTGGTGCATTCACGGTGAACAACTGTGCCCCATGGGGTCTGGGGGCATGGCCCTGCAGCAAACAAGTATTGCCGACACAATCAAATACTTGGGTGTGAAATTCAACCCCTGGGGAGGGGTTGAAAAGCCTGACCTGGGGGTGGCTCTTGACCAATGGTACCTGAAAATCGGGAAATCACTACTTAAACCCTCACAAAGGGTGGTCCTCCTAAATCAGTATATTATACCCCGGATTTTCTACCAAGCTGACCTCTGTGAGGTTAGTGACGGTGTACTCCAGAGCCTCGATAGGACTATCAGGAAATTTGTGAAGAAGTGGCTCCACCTTCCACAGAGTACCTGTGACGGGCTAATTTATGCAAGGAACAGGGACGGCGGCCTGGGAATCTGCAAGCTCTCTCGACAAATCCCATCAATCCAGGTGAAGAGGCTTTACAGCCTTTATCACGCTGCAGACGAGTTGGTTTGGATCATGATGGATAACTCTCGTATGAGATCCAAGTTTAAGGGGGCGTTGCGGAGAGCCGGTGGAAAGGAGGACTCCCTCCCACCTCTGGGTGTGGAGGATTTGAACGCAAGAGGAGACACGACCGACTCGTTGACAAGCCACCACCGGGTGTGCCCAGTCCCGAGTGACTGGAGAAAGGACGAATTCCTTAGATGGGCAGGCCTTCCAACTCAAGGAGTGGGGATACTTGGCTTTCATAATTCTGTTGCCAGCAACGGATGGTTGGGTAATCCCATCGGGTTTACCCAGAGATTGTATATAGCAGCCCTTCAGGTCCAAACCTGCGTTTACCCCACTCAAGAGTTTCTACACAGAGGCAGGGCCAAGGCGGGGGCGGCCTGCAGGCGCTGCTCATATAGGTCGGCGTCCTGTTCGCACATCTTAGGGCAATGCCCGGCTATCCAGGAAGCCAGGATTGCTCGGCACTCCAAACTGTGTACTTCCATGTATGGGAAGTCCACTGGGAATGGGAGTTCAGAACCCTCCAGGGGGAGCTGCGACGACTTGACCTGGTGCTCATCTGTGATTCTAAAGCCTTGGCCATTGATCTAACGGTGCGTTACGAGTATGCTCCTGACTCCCTCACCAGGGCTGCGCAGGAGAAACTTGATTACTACGGTCCCCACAGCGAGGTAATTGGGTGAGAGTTGGGTGTTGACGAGGTGGAGGTCATTGGGTTTCCCTTAGGGGCAAGGGGCCTATGGCCTACCAGAAACTACAGGACGTTGACGGCAATCGGACTCAGTCGGGCAAGGGTTAAGTCCTTCAGCGAATTGATGAGTCGGAGAACCCTTCTCTACTCGTTGGATTTGTTGAGGGCTTTTCAACTGTCCCTGAGAGCCTAAAAGTGTGCTGTGGATCAGTGAGGGCGGCCAGGAAAAATTTAAAGTAGTGTGGTGGGTCAGGCGTCCCATCATTATTACTTACTGACGGTTCGGTCAAAGAGAATTATACCGTCAACATAACAAGCCTGCTGGCCGGGCGCAGCTGGGAAGCTGGGGCGGACTCAACCAGTCCTCCCGGTGTCAACTCAGCTCCGTCCCTTGTTGTCTCGAACTACCTTGATGTGGCTTCACAGCAGTGGTGATCACTCCTCCGCATGGTAGACCTTGGGGCAATAAGTCCGGTCAGCACCCGGCGGGTGCGGCGGTGCCCATGGATAAGATGACTAGTAGGGAAGTCGCCCTTCCAAACGTCAGTGGACTGTGGTGTACGGCCCCATCCACGGGACAAGTGAGGGCGGACAAACCAGTTGTTTATGTTGGTTGGCCTGTGCTGACAAGGGGTGCCGGGAAAGGAACCACCAGGAAGTAAATAATGAGCGGAAATCCCAGAACTAGGGGGATATCGCTGGAGTGATGCCAATTCCTGGCGTGGGGGTTTAGCTACCCCGCGCTGGGGTTGGGACGGTCTGCCGGTCGTGTTATCCCCCAAAACCCGAAAGATGGACCTCTGGAAACAGCTGTGGAGCTTTCTGTGGACGGTGTGCGGGGTAGGGGCGGAAAGCCATTAGCTGGGCTCTCCCTCTGCGGGGGTTCTCCTGCGGCAGGGGGACAAGGAAACAGTGGTGGCTGGAAGTGTCCTGCTTACCGCATTCTGGGCCACAGACGGACCTTCTCTGGTGTCATCCTTCCCGGGCCAAAAAGCGCTAGGGACAGAGGGTGGGTATGCCGGGGCAGGGCAGCTGGCACCCTACTGATCCGGGACGGTGTGTGGAACGGTGGAGTTACCCCCCATGTGATAAGTTCAGGATGGTATGGAGGTGCCAAAGGGAAGGTAAATGAGGGCCTGGTCAGCTCCTCAGGGTTTTTGCTGTTCTGCCTTGTCATTACAGATGCGGACCAGGACCGTAGCAGGTGAAATTAGGTGCGAGGAGGCCGGATCTACAATATTGGAAGTGGGACGGTGGGGCTCAAATCTCGAAATGATATAATCCACATGCCGCGACCCGGAATGTAGTCTGAAAAATGGCTTCAAAGGACGAATTGGTGCGGTTCCTTGGTTCATGCGCTGCTAGTCGGTGACGTAAGTATCCCCCGGTCTTGACTATTAGTTATAGTCAGGCATTTTTAAATGCCGCATCTCCGGATGCAATAGTATGGAGGACGGGCCGCCTCAAAACCCGGAAAGTCGCCCCCCGGGTATCGTACCAGGTGACGATATCTGACATCAATTGGGGGACGTCGGAATCGGTAGCCAAATGCCTCGTCATCTGATTAGTGACGCGCATGAATGGATGAACGAGATTCCCACTGTCCCTACCTGCTATTTAGCGAAACCACAGCCAAGGGAACGGGCTTGGCAGAATCAGCGGGGAAAGAAGACCCTGTCGAGTTTGGCTCCTGCACGGATGGTGGGCTGGATCTTCGGCATGATTCACCGGGGAGGCAGCGGTTTGGATCCGTGGAGAGTGCATGTGCAGCTGCAGTTTTCGCCCCTGGGCTTGGTGGTGCTTCTGTGTGGCGCCTGGGTCTGGACGGTCCGAGGTTTCACTGTGGTTCGCCAGTTAGTTATTAGTCTTATATTGACCACCATCGGCTAAAATAGACTTTTATGATAAGTTTAAGGAAATGCCAAAGCAGTGAGATTTTAAAAAAGGAGGTTATAGTGATGGGTGATTTTAATCTACTCTGGGACGATAACAGTACAAGGAAAAAACTGCTGCAAATTATGGATGGATTTAATCTTGTCCAGGTGACCAACACGGATCACAAACAATTGTAGCACCCTAATTGACTTAATCTTCACCAATCATCCAGAACGGATCACAAAATCTTTCAATATGTTGTTAACTGGTCTCTCAGATCATAACATGGTGCTGATAACAAGAAAATTAACCAGAAAACGATTTGCAGCTTATTCCGGAAAAAAAAAGGATTTCATCGGTATTCCGAGGAGCAAACAAGAACAATTTCACACAGCAATAAGAAATATGAATTGGGACACTTTATTAATGGACAATGAATTCGAAATAATTAGTCAGAAATTCACTGAATGCTTACAAACAAAAATGAAAGAATTTGCAGTGGCAATTAAACACAAAAACAGAAAGCATTCTTTTCCCTGGCTCAGTGATGATATCAAACAATTAAAGGGGGGGTTGACTGCTTTTTTTCTTTGCATGATTGTGTTATGGGGTGCAATATAACATGTATTCGTGGTTTTTCGTTTTTAAAAAGTCTTATTTTTCATAAACTTCACGTCTATTGTCAGCCGCGCTCTCCTCTGTCCTCGAACGAGCGGTTGACTTCCTGATTCTATGAAAACACTCCCTCAGAAACACGTCGTGGGCTCAGATTGGTTAGTTTGGTCCGGTGAGTTGTGATTGGCTAAACTGTCGCTTACGTTGTCCGGAAAGTTAACGCCCATTACCTTTACGGGCGCAACGGGCACGTCATGAGCACCGGTCCAGATGTAAATATGCGTCGAACTGCAGTCTCAGTATGACCCAGAATCAGACCGAGAAAGCCGCGATGAAGAGAGTCAAACAGAACCTCACCACACACGGCTCTTAATAAACGTTTCTGAATGATAATTTGCTATATTTTTTAAACTTTATACACGTTTGTTTAACACAATAGCATCTGACTGGCAACAATAGCAACTGACTGGCTACTAATGTTATACTCAAACAGCGGTGGCAAGTTTACGTTCTTGATCAAATCGAAAATAACGTCATAAAACATGAAAAATACATTTACAACATTAGCACTTATACAAAATTCATGTTTGTACGCGTTTGTCGTAGACACAAAATAGCAGAACTAATAGCCTAGTGGCAATAAAGCTAGCGCTGGCATTTGAAAAAAGCTAAAACACAAGGCTAACGTTACGTCTGGAATTACACATGCAAATACATTTAAAATGGTTAAGTCTTAGCCTACTTACAGGTTGTGGCACAACAACTGCTGCCTCTGGTTTTAAAGTCGGAACTGCTTCATGTTTACAGTTTCTTACTGAATCCGGTGTTGAACACGTGAAGATTCTGGAAGCTGTCTTCCGTAAAATGCGCAGCACAGAGAGCTAGATTACGATCGTCATTTTCAGGAACATAATCAAACATAAATTGTATCCATTGTTGACGAAGTACAGCGTCCGTGCGAAGTTCGAAGACATAAGAACTGAGAGCTGCATGAACAACACACTCGACGAGCTGCTGGAGCTTCTGAAATATGGCCATGCCCTTTTCTGCATATTCCGGAGGGAGGGTTGATGCAAATGTGTGGGTTAGTGACGTACCATAACCCAGCTGTAGTCCCAATCCAGTCGTTTTTGTAGGCAATATACTTTCTGATTTTTAAAAGACGATATCTCTGCTTACACTGAACTTTCAGCGCTGGAACTTTGCAGATAATGTTTATGCACCAACAGCAACATTACACACTATTTAAAATGAAAAAAGTGAAATCGCAGTCAACCCCCCCTTTAATGAAAGACAATGCCCTTAAAAAGGCCATAAAGTCAAAACTATCTTGTGACAGACAAAAATTTGCATCTTTATAACAATTATTAAAAACTGTCATGGAAACTCAAAAGCGATTTGGGAACAGATCAATAAACTAACAGGTAACACTGCATCTAGTCATAAACTAATAACTAAAGAACAACTAAAGAACAATGGGATGCTTATGCAGGATCCATCTGCTGTGGCACAGACACTAAACAACTATTTTGTTGATTCAATTGATACCATAGCCGAAAGTTTCCCTGTGAAATATAACAACTTACCAGTTATTAGTTTAGATTTGTTAATTGAGCCCCCACTATCAGAGTATGTGAGCGGAGTGGAGTGGGAGCGGAGCGAGGAGTGGAGCGGCATGATTTTGAATGGAGCGCGGAGCGGATTTTTTAAAAGTCGGAGCGTCGTGGTTTTCACTCGCTCCGAGCGCGCTCCACTACCGCTCTATCACGAGGACAATTCATGCCAACGGCTTATTATAGAACTGCATTTTTAGTAAGGATTCACGTGTTAAACACATTACGCTAGCATGATACAGATGGATCACTCAAATCAGAAAAAAATGTGAGGGTTATGATGACGCCGATGGACATGAGTGGCTGCGGGAGGTTATAGTTATCAAGCCTGTACTGAATATGAGCGGGCACCACGATCTCATGAAAGTGCGAATCTATAGCACACATTTTATTTCTCGTGCCTATTATTATATGCCAAAAAATTGTTTGTGCGTGCAAATGACGCACACTAAACCCCTTGGTTAGGATGAGTGTGAAGTGCGTTCTTGCCATTAAGTGCGTATCGTAGGCTATGCCCACGAGAAATAAAATATAGATAGCCTACGCACTTTCATGAGATGGGGCGCTGGATCGGGTGGGGTGAAAGCACATTTTAAACAGGTAACACTTATTCACCAACGCAATCGCTTTCTCACTAATGCATTGCATTCAAACAAATGTAATCATACAGTCATTTTAAATGAGCATGAATCTGTGAGAAATGTAGCGACCCGTAGATAAATAACTGATGAAAACGTAGTTATTTTCTTCTTTCCGAACAAAATGTGCTCTGCAAAAAGCAGCAATGATATTTAATTTATAATGCTGATAACCTGTAATAAGCATAGCATGTCATAGGAAAAGTTTGCACACTATCCAAATCCAATAAACAACATTGCAACTATTCTCCTAACGTTGTTTTTTTATTTATTTACTATGCCTATGTATCTATTATGATGAGGAGACATTTTGTGAGATTTTAAAGCATTCTTAAATACTTTATTCGGAATTTCCTTGGGGAGCGAACACGGAGCGGTGTTTCTGATATCAGTGAGCGAGGAGTGGAGCGGGAGCGGTAAATGGTGAACCCGGAGCGGAGCTGGAGCGGAGTGATTATATAATGCTTGGAGCGTGGAGGGGAAATTGTTGCCGCTCCACTCCGCTCACATACCCTGGTTTCAAGGCAGCGAGACCTTTGGTGCGACCTCCATATGAAACGAAAAGCTGCAAAGAACGCCTGAATGGGGCGGATCTCGTAATCTAAAATCTCAGATCCCTGACTGGGCAGAGGAGATTAACAGCACATCACTATCGGATGCTGGCAGAGCCGATAGGGAAATGACCTGTGCTCAACGGGGTGCCGACCACTTTGGGAACATAGCCATGTCTAGGTTTGAGGATGACTTTTGAGTCATTTGGGCCAAACTCAAGACACCCAGCGCTAACAGATGTAAATGGCGTTTAAATCCCCCACCCGTTTTACTGATGACAAGGGAATCAGAAAAATGGTTTTATCATATAAATAAATAGTTAAAAAAAATCATATATTGTTTGTTTTTTAGATTATGTCTCTCACAGTGGACATGCACCTACGATGACAATTTCAGACCCCTCCATGATTTCTAAGTGGGAGAACTTGCAAAATAGCAGGGTGTTCAAATACTTATTTTCCTCACTGTAGATTGTTTGGAAATATTTCTAGAGAAACCCAGTAGATTGCTAGCCAGTGCTCATTGTTACTCATCATACAAATCACACCACAAAATGAAATATTTAATCGAATTTGCCCTTAATTCGTTTCATCTCCACTGGATGGGGAGGTCAGTCGCACACGTGACAAGTTCATCACAGAACAAAGAAACTTTATATCTCATTTGCTCCCAGGAGACGTAGTTTTAGCAGACAGAGGTTTCTTGGTTAAAGAGTCCAGATGCCAAGCTGAAGGAAAGATTACAGCATTTACTCGTGGAAAGAAGCAGTTAGATCCTGTTGACTTGGAGAACACCAGATGTCTAGCCTCTCTTAGGATAGACACACGTTGAAAGAGTAATAGGAGATCTCCGTCAAAAGTACAGTCTTGCAAAGCACTGTCCCTATAAGTTTTTCGGACATAGACAGAGAAAATGATGTGACAAGCTTGACAAGATTGTGAGCATGTGTTGTGCACTTATAAATGTGCCTGAATCTGTGGTTCCAGTGATGGGGACGTACAGTAAAGTGAACTGATGTGACTGGCTACAGATGCGCTCAACAAGGAAATAAACCTTTTTGACTCTCACTTCTTGCTTCCTTGTTGTGACATTACTTTTGATCATTTTAATCACTCGCTATTCGGATGCGATCACAGTCTATTTCCAGATCGAGCTTCACATCCACCCGTTCCAACTGAGCTCCACCCAAGCAGATATTTGTTCTGGTGTATTTGATATGACGGACATACCCATGTTTCATATCCTTGTTTGGGGAAGAGAAAAATATTGGTTTAACAACTGATTATTCATAAATAAGAGAGTACAGCATCAGCAATTACTATTTACTCATTTCACAGTCTCCTCACTAAGGTTTTTTTTTTTCTTTTTGGGGCATTCATTACTTTTCGGCAGCTGGGACATACCCACTGTTTTGGGACCCTTTTCATGCCAAAGAAGGTTTGGTGAAACTTTTTAACTGAACAAAAACCTGACGCACAGACCAACATGTTCCCTGCATCTGTCTCAGTAGCAGTAGCGCCACTGTTGTTGACTATGATCAGCAAATGCTGCTGGTTTTGGTGCAGAAAAACACTTGTCTAGCATCTCTGGAATGATACATTTTTTAAAGAAGTCACAAGCCCAATCAGGAGTGACACGTTCAACAAAAGGTGAAGTACTTCCTCTTCAGTCCACTGAATGAAATCACAATATGTTTTGTCAGTAACAAATAGCTGCATCTGCACTTGATAATAGTATGCAGTCTAACTTATCCTTGCACATCTTTGTCAAGGCAAAAGTGTTCAACAGAATTTGCTGCCTCATTAACAGAAAGGTCCTTTACAGAAAATGGGCACTTCATTTCTATGACACCTGAACCCCAGCGGCTGCAGGACACATATCCATCAGGTGAGGCCCCAATAAATGAGTGCAGGGGTGAAATCCTGAATCCAGACATCCGTGTGTGAGAGGCGATGCTGCATTTCATAGTATTTTCTTGCCAATTCCTCGTGCTGATATCCCCATCTGAAGAAACAACAATAACATTAGTTTTGGACAATAGTAATGCCTCCTCCCTGCTCTTTCAAAATGATACTACTTGGTTTTACACTCCTGCTTTTTCAGAATAGGACTTCCTGGATTTACCCTCCCTGTTCTTGTACATACATCACATTCACTTGATTGTACACCATCTGGACATGGCAATTTTATACACAGGAGCAGTTACACACATTTTACTCTAACCCTTCTGTGCTCATGAACAAACACCTGGTAGCCTTAATGATAAAACTATGTGTCTTTGGGTGGCATATTTGTCTTATCAGAGACACTGTAGGCTTTCTGATATCTGTCTTTGTGTCTGCTCTGAAGGTAGATCCTGTAACCATACCACTCCTTTGCTCAAACCAGATTTTGGGCTTGAACTGGGTTCGGGTAGCCTGGCTAACATCAGACCCAAGTCTCATTGAGATTCATTCATTTTCTTGTATTTGAGGCATGGTTTACGAATGCCCAGAGCCGTTTATTGGGTGCTAATAATGTCTATCAAATGCGCCTGTACGTCTTGCCAATCGTTTCAATTATACCAGATGACGTATGTAGGCTGACAAAAATTAGACAATGAAGAATACGGTTCAGAGATTTATGTGTACACAATGGCGTGTATCTAATGGCCGTTTCACACCGCATGCGTGAGTGGCGTGTATTTTTGTCGGCGTGTATGTTAATCAATGAGTGCATTCACAGCGGAAGCAGGAACAGCGCGTGAGCGACAGTGAAATGAGGGTTTCGGCGTCCAATCTGTTTTTTTCTGCACTGCTTATGCTCAATTTAAGTGAAAGCGAAGCGTACTTGATGGACAAAAAGAAATATGATTTCACACAAAAAGTGCCCAAAATGCACAGAATAAGCAGTCTAGTGAGTCTTAAAAGAACTTGAGTAGACAAATGAAATAAAATAAAATACTCAAAAATATTTATAGAAGATTTAGGCTACCTATTAAAAACTGTCTGACGTAATGATAGCTCATTGGCTCACACGTTGGAGCCGCCCGCGCCATTGGATGTGCAGTTGCCGCAATGAGAGAGCCAGACACTCACTGTTCGAGCTGTGCCGCTGCAAAATGTGTTTTACATTTTAAGCTTTAAGCTTCTGAGGTTGCGTTAGTAACTGAGTACGTTTTCAGCATCTGCACACACACACACACACACCAGCATCATTCTGCAGTCTCACTGTATGAGGACAATCCACATGATCTTTATCTTCAGCTCCTCTTCAGAGTCACACACTGAATACACACTGACACTGATTACATTTGAAAAGAATAAATTTTTATTAAATCATAAAACATAGAATCCAGAAAATATATTAAAAAACACACTTTTAAAAAGAACCCTAAATTAAAAGGCGGAAAAAAGAACCCTAAATTAAAAGGCGGCTTACTCTGTGGAGTTTAATTGTGAACAAACAAATTATGATGATATTTTTGGCCATATCGCCAGCTCTATTATTGAGTCATGAATCATTTGTGTCCTAATACAAAACAAAAGGATTGAATGTATAATAAATACAAACCTCAGGATGTCAGTCATTTACAATATCCAGCATCTTAGATAATAGTCCAGAAACAGGGTAATATAGCAGATGCACTGTTGAAATGTCTATTTAAGAGGTTTTAAACAGGATTTAGAGATATATGTGGTATCCCGCTCCAGTGCAGTAGGTGTCGCTGTGACACTGTTCAGCTGTTCCAAACCCTCCTGGAAAACACACGAAGAACAGCAAAACTAAAGGAACACCTGTCCACACCTAAACCCATAGATATACATAATAAAGGCTAGATGTCTCGTCTGCTCTGCTGGCCAATGGGGGTCCACATCCGCACCTGGCGGCCATCTTGCCACAGTCAGCTCATAACATTGTGTTTTAATGGTGCATCTGCTTTCTAAATAGCCATAACTTGCTCAATTTTCTACCGATTTTCAAACGATTTGGTTTGTTATAAACGTCAGAGATGTAGTTATGACACTACATGCTTATGAATAATTATAACCATGGACTTCCAAATGAAAATAACATTGAATAAAACAGATAGGTGCAATAAATATACACGCACAAGGTATTTATGTTATTTATATTAAATCAATATACAGGGTACTAAAACTCTTTTACTAAAACTAACACTTTTTTTATATGAATATTACTATTATAATTAAAAAAAATAGAAAAATTACATGTTTATTTTAAATTCTTCAGGGTTGGTGTGTTTTCTAGGCCCGATTGTGGTCACAGCCTTGATAACTTGCTCAAGTAGCCGTGATAGATTTCATTTGTGTCCGTGCAGATCACTCACCTTACATCAGGAACCACAGAGCCCGCCAAAAAGCTTGCCTGTGACAAGATGGCCGCCAGTGATGACGTTAGAGACTCCGCTGTAAGACATCTAACCTTTATTGTATATCTATGCCTAAACCTGTTGTTCACTGGATCTGATCTGATCTTTGATCCAGGAAACATGTCTACAGATGTCAATTTTGCACAATGCTTACCAAAATGTAATTTATGTGGCCATTTATGTGTTTAATCCACAATCCATCGAGACCAGCAAGAGATTCTGAGAACGATGCGCGCGGACTGACAACAAGCGTTACTGAGTTTAAAATACTGATAAATTCTCTTCTTAGTGAACAAGACTGCAAGTAAGTGTATTACATTCTCCACAGTCATTTGTAATTATTAGGATCTTCATATTGTATATTAAGCGAGATTTAAATGTGAAGTTACAGAAGGCTGTTCATTATTTGCTACTCAACTAAAGGTTTATGGAAAACAAATTTAAAAACAAGTTTTTGAATATTTTCTCCATTTTTTTCTTGTTAGGCTGTTGTTTTTATGATGTGAAATCGAAAGTATTTTTGAAGCAAACATTTACAATAGACAGACAGATGAACCCTAACGTCAATCAACAACAATCTGCTGTTATTAAACTCAATATTTCAATTCATATATAACAATTGTGATTTGTAGTGTGTGTGTGTGTGTGTGTGTGCGCGTGTGTGTGTGTGTGTGTGTCGAATTGTTGCCTACCAGTGGCAACGACAACTTTGATGCGATGACTTGTGATGACAAATTAAACAGCTGAGAAACAACTTAAAATCATATTTTTTCTATTTTTTTTTTTAAATATTTATATTACAATTAGTGTACTAGATGCTCACATGGAGAAAAGGGTTTCAAATGAGGCAAATTAGAGTAATTTTGTGGCCAAAAAAAGATCATTTCCATTTGTAATGCCATGGTTTACACAATAGGTGCCTGTATGGCTCTTTAATAAATAAACATGTCTCTGCTAGTCTAGTTATTCAAAAGAATATTGCAGGTCATAACTGCTTACCGTACTTATTTTTAGATTTTGCATTTGAATAAATATTTAGACATGATCAAACACTAGATTTGTCAAATAATACATTTAAAAAGTTAATAATTAACAGTCCACTGTTCGCTATAGAGTTTCCTTTATTGTGTGTGTGTTCAAGAGAAAGTGTTTGTTATATCTTTTGCTTATATGATTCTAACATCTCGTTTCTTGTCTTTAGTGAGAGAATTTGAGTTTTTAGCTGTTACTTGTTCATTATATTAGTCTATAACTGCGTCATCTTCAGAAGTGATCTTCTGGAGCCAATCCAGACAACGTTTGTGTATCGTATTATGTTTAGATTACATTACCTATTTATTCAGTATATAGTGTTGTTTCACGTGAATACCCTGTTCAGACAGTATTCTTATAATCAAACACAACAACACAGGGCAAGAAAGAGTCTGAGACAAACAAGTTCTTTCTTAAATTGAATACAAAGTCCACACTTGAGGAGTAGGAACTACTCGCTAGTTATTAACTAACTCTGGACTTTGTTCCGTTGCAGCATTTGCTCTTAATGCAGAAAGTGGCGAGTTGGTCATACGCTATTTTCTAAAGAAACAGGGACAATACATTTTTTTACGTTTTTGTTTTGTTAATTGTTGTCGTTTCCCAATATTATTATTAACATCTATAATGATTATGATTTAGTTTTATTATTAGGATTTATGTTTTGGTTTTAATACAATTCACCGCACAGGCAAAAAAATAAAATAAAAATAAAAATGAAAATCGCACAATGAAATAGTTAATTATCAATTATAGCAAGCAGTTCAAAACAATGTTATAAAATTATGACTTTACTAAAACACATTACAAGAATAATATAACATAAATAAATTATAAATACAACTATTTACCAAATATTTTATAATTGCATTTACCATTCATATTTTAATTTTTACAAGTTGTTTATACAAAAATTACAACTTTTAAACTTCAAATGTTCAAATGTTACGTTTGTGCTTGAACATGACTCTTAATATCCATAAATGGGCTTGTTATTTTACATTATAAGCTTTTTATGTGTATTCTGCATATTTTTATATTTAGTTAGATGTGTTGAAATTACTGTGTTTTGCAGAACTTTTGTGGACGTTTAAAATGTGAGGCGCTGTTATAAAGCACATAAATGACCCTCGATCACAAAACCAGTCACGAGTCGCAACGGTGGCAATTGCCAACAATACATTGTATTGGTCAAAAAAATAGATATTTCTTTTATGCCAAAAATCCTTAGGATATTAAGTAGATCATGTTCCATGATGATATTTTTCTGATATATTTTTTTGATAAGTTTCCTACCGCAAAAATAAAACATAATACATTTTTGTGAGTGAATGCAGGAAAATTGCGAACATAAAATCACAACTTTAAAGGAGATTTTCTCAATTTCTCTTTTTTTTTGCAACCTCAGATTCCAGATTTTCAAATAGTCGTATCTCTATCAAATATTGTCCTATCCTAACAAACCATACATATTTATAGCTTATTTATTCAGCTTTCATATGATGTATAAATTGACCCATGTGACTGGTTTTGTGGTCCAGGGTCACATATAAACAGTGTTACTTAAAATTACACTTAAAGGGTTAGTTCACCCAAAAATGAAAATTAAGTCATTAATTACTCACCCCCATGCTGTACCAACCCCGTAAGACCTTCGTTCATCTTCAGGACACAAATAAAGATATTTTTGATTGAATCTGAGAGCTGGATCAGTCCTACATAGACTGCCTAAGGGACTGGCTCTTGACGGCCCATAAAGTCATTAAAGAAAAGGTTTAAATATTCCATGTGCCTACAGCGGCTCAATTATAAGTTTATCAAGCGACGAGAATACTTTTTGTGCGAAAAAAACATAAATAACGACTTTATTCGACTTTTCTATTACTTCCTAATGGGCACATGCGCGAGAACTGAGACGAGGACGTTCTCCTTCTACTACTTTTTGTTACCGGCTGCTCCGTTTAGGAGTATTACCGCCCCCTACCGTATAAAATGATGATCCATATATAAGGCGCTCTGGATTATAAGGAACACTGTCGTTTTTTGAGAAGATTAAAGGCTTTTAAGTGCACCTTGTAGTGCGGAAAATACGCTAATTGAAAAGCGTATGTACAGCGCGCATCTTCCTCTGCTTGTAAACAGAAAATTTTGCGCTTCCAGCTATATCGTAGTACCCCAGAGTGCACTCTGGACGATGGGGCGGGGCGACACTTTTGGGCGGAGCGACACGTGTCGCCCCGCCCACCTTAACGTTTATTGGTTTATAATAAAGATGATCTTATTGGTGCAGAGAAGTGTTACGCTATTACAGATTATTGGTGCAGAGAAGTGTGACGCTTTGGGCCGGCTGGGAATGCGGAAGAACACAACAGACGAATAAACTTGTTGATTTTGCGGCCATTAAATGCGATTCCACAATATCCCATTGAAGTAGAAATACAAAGAGAATAGAAATAATGGTCTAATTCACAATCACTCCCTCAACAGCTTTAGATGGTCCGTTACCTCTGCATTACTCACTGTTTTTGCTGCCGCTGTTGCCTTTTATCGCAAACTGCCCCCTGGGGGGTCGGAAGAAAATGGCAAAGGCGGGAACAGGAAAATAGGGGCAGGGCGACACGTGTCGCTCCACCCAAAAGTGTCGCCCCACCCCATCGTCCAGAGTGCACTCTGGGGTTACTCAACCTGTCGCTCACTGGAATTTCATCTATGATTCAGAAAACATGTCTACAAATGTCGATTTAGCACAATGCCTACCAAATATAAGACTGCAAGTAAGTTTATTACATTCTCCATTACAGTCATTTGTAATTATTAGGAACTTCATATTGTATATTAAGCGAGATTTAAATGTGAAGTTACAGAAGGCTGTTCTTCTGCGACTCTGAACAGAAGAAGAATCTGACAGAAATTACAATCTTTTGAAGTTAAAACACAAAATGTTTTATTGAGAAACGTTTGTTCAACACGAATATGTTTCTAAAACGTTTTCTCCCATTTCCTCTACCGTGTTAGGCTGTTGTTGTTTTTTATGTGAAATCGAAAGTATTTTTGAAGCAGACAGTAGACAGACAGATGAAGCCTAACGTCAATCAACAACAATCTGCTGTTATTAAACTGAATAGACAATAATATATATCAAATTGAGTTTAGTTTTCCAGCTCAGTGTACATTTCTGTTCCCCAATTAATTCATATTTAGAGTCGGTTAAACTCATTAGCCTAAATAATCAAAAACTATTTTATTTGATAGTTTGTTTTTGCTGTTGCTGTTGTTGATAAGTCTTTATTCTTCAATAAGATGTTGTTGATGTGTGTATGTTGTGATTTGCAGGTGATGCTGAAGGATTGAGTGTTTTCTGATCAGTTTTCAGGGTCAGTTTAGCTGCAGTATGTCAGAGGAAAGAGGAAAGGACTCTCTCTCTCAGATGAGTCTCTCAGAGAAACACAGGTGAGACTGCGTCTGTTTTCACACTCTCACTTTAAACTCCACTGGAGTATTTGCGCTGTATTTGCAAATCTTAAAGTAACTCTGCCAGTGTCCACAAAGCCCTGTTTGCTCTATAGAAAATATCACAGTTAATAATTTGTTAATAACCTTCTAGACGCTGAATTAATCCAAATAAATTACTTTAGTTTTTAGATCATAAAATTATTTATAGACATTAGAAAACAACTATACACTTAATTTAATTCAAGTATGCTAACAAAACTGTCACACAGACATTTCTGCTCTCTATTCTGTCAATAATCAAAAAATGTAAATGTTATTTTAAATTATGGTCAAGTATCTTATAAATCCCCAACATGTTAAATCTCACTCATGTATATAAAAGAAATTGTTAAGCCTAATGTGAGCCAGTAAAATGATGGTTAACTATAAAACTGTTAATGGGCTCTATGCACGGCGGTATTTCCAGTGAAGGTTTAAGGATGCTCAATAACTCCCGCCGATCGTAGAGTCCAATGCAATACCGAGAATTTATATTGAATTTTATACTCCATGGTTATAGTAAAGAAACATTTGTCACATAAACAGATAAAACAGACCCTTAATTGTGCTTATGCTTCTTTTTAAAATTATATTAAATAAACATAACTATATATAAAATTACTTCTAAACCTATGAAAGTTTCATTTCAAAGACGGGAGGAAAGGAAATTTTGAAGACTCTGCCATAATCCCGTTTTCCTCGGTTTTCCTCCACTTTAATCTCCCCAACCGGAAACAGACGAGCATCCTTATGTCAAATGCGGAACTTATGCGTGCATATAGCCCATTGTGTGAGTGTGTGTGTTTCTGTGGAGGATAAGATGAAGACACAGATGTGTTTCAGACACAGTTGATCCTCCTTTACTAAAGTGTTTTCTCTCTCTCTCTGTTCTTTGTGTCATCAGTGTAAGATCAGGCTCACATGTGTCCAGCTCTGTGTCTCTGAAGAGTGATCAGTCTAAAGAATATCCACCAAACTTCAGTGAGAAAACACCATCATCTAATAAAAGGTATTGTGTGTGTGTTCAGAGCCGGATTAAATAAAAGGACTACACTAGGCAGACTGCATTTTTTGGGCCCCCCTCTATCTATGTTATTTATGAATTGAAATCTGAAACTTTCAAAAGTTACTAATTAAAGTAGCTTTTACATAGCCTAGTCTTTGGTTACAAATTGGTTGTTTGTATGCCAAAATAAGTCATGTGTTGTATATTAAACAGTCTATCAGACTATTTTCTGATTTTCATTATTCATATGTACACGGAGCTATATTTAATGCTATTAAATTATCCTCATCTTATCCATTGGGAGTGTCATTGTTAAGGCAGTAGAACCAGTAAATAACCAATAGGCGTCAGTAAACTATGTAAACCTGTTTTCATTTAATCAACACATTTAAGATTTTCAGCAAAATACAATAGCTTACATTTATAACTGTTGTAATTAATATGAAGGCAAACATGACCCCTTCACATTCATCAAGACCAGTTAGAAACTGTCCAACAATAAATAATAATAAATATAAGGCCGAAGATTTAAACTATGGAAAACTAAAGGTATTCAGACTATTAAAGACTTGTGTATGGATGAAATACTTCTTACATTCAAGAATTGTGTGATAAAAACCAGATTCCCTCAACTTTTTTTTCAAATATTCACAGCCTAAAAGTTTTATGTCTTCCGGGTCTACAGATATTATGTACATTCCCAAACTGTCAGGAAATAATTGGAAAAAGAGGTGAAAAGGACCATTTGTCAAATTATTATTTATCTAAAGAGTCTGCTGTAGACAAATTAAACACATGGAGGAAAGACATTCAAGACAAGAAGAAATAGGGGGATTTGAATGGACTGAAGTAGGCGCAAAAACAAATTATAAACACGCAGATTAAATTATTACAGTATGGTGACAAAGGTTTATATAACACCTGAAAAACTCAATCATATGTCTAGCAATATTCCTGATATATATACAAAATGCCAAAATAATAAAGGAACTGTAACTGTCTATGGGAATGTTCTGATATACACAAGTTCTGGAAGGATGTCGTAAACTGTTTGTCAGATTTTTTAAGAGTCTAGACTCTTTTTTTATTTATTATTATTACATTTATCTCCTAAAATGAATGCTCATTCATTGCATTTTTACAATGGGGTAATTTTGTTCTTAAGAATTTACACAACACAAGGAAGCTTGATTTCAATCTTTGAATAAAATTGAAAAACTAGAATATAGATAGCCTACATATAAAGAGAAAAAGTTATTGCTGAGGTCTGACACCAGTTTTCAGAAATAGTCCTACAGAGACTGAATAAAGTAATCAAATGTAAAATAACACTGGGTAGTGTTTTAGTCCTGAGAACTAAATTAAATACATTGTACATTAATTCCTGATTCCTTAAAATGAAAGCCATGTTTTGTTGAATTTGACAACCAGATTAATGACAGACCATGGCTGCTGTCACTGAAGAGCTTGTGCACAGATCCTGTAGCCACTAACATAATGTCACGTGCGATGTATGCTTATTTAAAACCAGATGTTTAGAGGATACACACCAGTCACCAAGACTGAAATATACATAATTGTCGCATGTTTTTGGCTGTTAACGCGATATAATCCACGAAAATAACTGTTGTTACCCACGAGCGTGTGAGCCGGTTTGTATGTGTGCAGAAAAAAACATCTCTCAGACAGCGCGCAAGTCTACCAAATAGTTCAAGATCACCTGAATGTTTAAACTGGTAAGACTTCAGACGTGCAAAATGGTAAACTGTAGTTACTCATGATGCAATGCTGGCCCATGATGCAAATGACAATTCTGTCTATCCCGACTCCGAAACGCGATTGCCGCCTGAACGAGATGGGACATTTGTTTGATCAGCCAAACTCACATAAGAATATATATGGTTTAATCTGAACAACTATCATAAAGTTTAATACATATGTTTAGTATTAGTTGAAATGTCTCAGTGTGAATGGTTCAAGTGTTCTATTTCCAGATAAGTAAAAGAATAGGTAATACGGTTTTTAAGAGTTTAGGAATAACTGGCACACAAAGGAATGTGGTCTCGACTTCCAAAAGGTGAATGCAAAACTTGTGAATGCTAATTTCCACTGTTCCTTTTCAAATGGTCAGCCCAGTAATTTCTACCCCAATAAATCTGGCCGATGCTTCACATGTGTGCAGAGGGAGAGATGGTCACACACACACACTCATGTCTGACCGCAGTAACTTTCCCACTGTAAACTCATGTTCTACATATCAAAGATGGTCTGGATATATAAAGAAATGCAACGGAGAGCTCAGGGCTCTTTTCTGTACTCAGATTAGCCCGTGTGGTTGAGGGTCTCGTGACTCTCAGCTCACGTAGCATACAATGTTGGGTTCACATCTTTTCCTCTTATTCTGGACCATTTGATTATTTGGATTGATGATCTTTGAACTGATTGTGAAATTGACATCATACATTTAGCTGACATAATAAATTGTCAAAATAAACAGATTTTGACTTTATTTTCATTAGAGTTAAAAGGAATAGTCAAACATTAACATGTATTTAATGATGCACAGATATCATTGAAAAACCTTTTCATTTTATGGAGTCAGATGAAGCGAGTTAATACATAAGTTAAAATGTATTGCATTTAATAAAAAATCCCTTCGAAGAGACGAACACGGATGAAACCTTCACCTCTAATCGAATACCGCCATTGGATCGATTTAGCAGGCCTTACAAACCGTAGTTATAAATGAACAAATGCACAGCTATACTGCATTTAATTACTATTTGCAATATTAAACCTTTTCAAATTTTCTTTGTGTCATCAGTGTAAGATCAGGCTCACATGTGTCCAGCTCTGTGTCTCTGAAGAGTGATTGCTCTAATGAATGTCCACCAAACTTCAGTGAGAAAACACCATCATCTAATAAAAGGTATTTTGTATTACTCATTTTGTCACGTGTTGACTGTTTAAAAGTTGTATCAGTGAATACCAATCCTGAAATATGTTTAGATCAAATATTTGTCAGAGTTTTCACAGCTGATGCTTATTTCTCTTTCTGTAAAATATCAGTTAGTATTTTATTTTACTAATGTGATTACAGGCTTCAATATGAGACATTAGACTCAGACCTTCAGACTCACAGGAAACACGAGAATTTCAAAGACAATCTTCTTGGGATCTTCCAGGTAGGAAAACATTTTTATAAATGTTTAATATTTATAACAAACAAATATGTTATTGAACAAAGAAATTTAATTAGGACTTATTTTTCCTTTTAAACACATTTTAGCACAACTTGGTTAGCATGTTATTCTTTTAACTGGATTTTTTATATACATGGATCATAATTATTGAATAAATTGTTGATACCAAATGTAGATGAACAATTTGGCTTAAATTGTGTATTCTGCCTTTTCTTTTACTTTTTTTTTTTTGTAGGATCTTGAGAGGAAAATAATCACATTTCTGAAGAATGAACTGGAGAAGTTAAAGAAAATATTACAACATGAGAACACACAACACTTTGTGAAGGACTTTAATGAGAACAGATCCAGTATCAAATCAGCAGCTCTTGATCTCACACTACATTACCTGAGAGAGATGAAGCAAGATGAAGCTGCTGATGCTCTAGAAGGCAAGAGACTCGTCATCATCTGTCTGATTGTCTCTTATAAATGTAGGAGAGAAAATGAAGAATAAAACTATCTATTTTCTGTTCCTGTGTTTAGATGAGCTGCTCTTCATTCATCAGCTGAAATGTGGCCTAAAGAAGAAGTATCAATGTGTGTTTGAAGGAATGGCGAAGCAAGGTGACTCCACACTCCTGAATAACATCTACACAGATCTCTACATCACTCAGGGTGGCAGTGAACAGGTCAATACTGAACATGAGGTCAGACAGATTGAAGTTGCTTCCAGACGTCATGAAGCACAAGAGATACAGGTTGAATGCACACATTTGTTTGAAGCGCCTGAACAAGACGAGGAGATCCGAACTGTACTGACAAAAGGAGTCGCTGGCATCGGGAAATCAGTCTCTGTGCAAAAGTTTGTTCTGGACTGGGCTGAAGGAAAAGAAAATCAAGATATCAGCTTCATATTTCCTCTTCCATTCAGAGAGATGAACTTAAAGGAGAAAGAAAAACTAAGTTTGATGGACCTTATAACTCAGTTTTTCCCAGAGACAAAAGGACTGAACCTTACAAGAAGGAATCAGTTCAAAGTGCTGTTCATCCTTGATGGACTGGACGAATGTCGCCTTCCTCTGAAGTTTGATTGTAATGAGACGTGGCGTGATGTATCGTCACCAGCCTCTCTGGATGTTCTCCTAACGAACCTCATGAAGGGAAATCTGCTTCCTTCTGCTCTCGTCTGGATCACCAGCAGACCAGCAGCGGCCAGTAAGATTCCTCCTGACTGTATCGACCGGCTGACAGAGATACGAGGATTCAGCGACACACAAAAGCAAGAGTACTTTAAAAAAAGATTCAAGGATGATATTCAAGCCAACACAATCATAGATCATGTTAAACAATCAAAGAGTCTCTTTATAATGTGCCACATCCCAGTCTTCTGCTGGATTTCAGCCACTGTTCTCCAGAACATTCTGGAGGAGAAGAGAAATAATGATGTGAGAAACACTCAGGCTGATGAGATCTCTAAAACACTGCAGGAATCAAACACTGAAGACACTCCCAAGACTCTGACACAAATGTACACACACTTTCTCCGCTTTCAGATCCAGCAGAGCCGCCGGAAATATGATGGAGAATACACACCAGATGTTTCCTGGGATAAAGACACCATCCTTTCACTGGGGAAACTGGCATTTCATCAGCTGGAAAGAAACAACCTGATCTTCTATGACACAGACCTGAAAGCCTGTGGTCTTGATGTCTATAAGGCATCAGTGTACTCAGGCATGTGTACCCAGATCTTTAAGGAGGAAACAGGGATCGTTCTTGGTACCATGTACTGCTTTGTTCACTTGAGCATTCAAGAGTTTATTGCAGCCCTTTATGCACATCTGTTTCTAGACATCAACAAGACAAGTGTGTTTGATCATGAGTCTACAGAACAGGAAAACAGAAATGAAACCATGATTGATTTTCTCAAGACTGCAGTGGACAAGGCGCTGGAGAGTGACAATGGAAACCTGGACCTTTTCCTTCGCTTCCTCCTCGGTCTGTCACTCCAGTCCAATCGACAACTCTTACGAGGTCTGTTGACACAGCGAGACGGCACTGACCAGAGCAACGAGGGGATAGTTCAACGACTCTTACGAGGTCTGTTAACACAGCGAGACGACACTGACCAGTGCAACAAGGAGATAGTTCAGTACATCAAGCAGAAATTAGCAGATAATCTTCCTGCAGAGAGATCCATCAATCTGTTCTACTGTCTGAATGAACTGAACGACCAAACTCTGGTGAACGAGATTCAGACCCACCTTAGCAAAGGACGTCTCTCATCTGGTGACCTTTCACCTGCCCAGTGGTCTGCTTTAGTCTTTGTGTTGTTGACATCAGAGGAAGAGCTGGAGGAGTTTGAGCTTCAGAAATTCAAGAAATCAGACGAGTGTCTCATTAGATTATCGGCAGTCATTAAAACCTCCAGAAGAGCTCTGTAAGTCTTTTAATATATTTTGTCATGTTTTACTCTCATCTGAAAAATGCATTTATCCCTATAAACATGAAGCTATACCTTTAAAGCTGTTTGTGTGTGTGTGTGTGTGTGTGTGTCAAGTCAAGTCACATTTATTTATATAGCGCTTTTCACAATACAGATTGTCTCAAAGCAGCTTCACAGTGATAACATGAAAGTAGTACAACACAGATCAATAATATTGTTAAATATTAAATATTAAGTAACCCCGACTAAGCAAGCCAAAAGCAAGGCGACAGTGGCAAGGAACCAAAACTCCATCAGATTGGATGGAGAAAAAACCTTGGGAGAACCCAGGCTCAGTCGGGGGCCAGTTCTCCTCTGGCTTACATTCATATTGTTTATATATAAATATTAAATATAAATATTGTTTATCTATAAAACGGCGCCATGACATATCGCAGGCTTTGAGTCGTCTCTTTACTGGCGTTGTGTGTGTGTGTGGAGACATAAAATTGTTTGGATGTTTGTTTTGTATCATATGATACACCAGACTTGTATGACTCGTATATAATTATATATGCTATCACCTACTTATACTTGAGGAAGAAAAATATCCATATTTTATTTATATTACCCAAACTGGGGGGAAATAATGTAATTTGATACTAAAATAAAATACCTACATCTCACCACATCATATACTAGTTGTCCTTCAGTTTCTCCCAGTAATTATATATTTAAATGCTTATTTCTATGAGTACTTCTGTAGTTTAAAGGGTTAGTTCGGTATTTTACACTTAAAGCCCTGTTTTAAGATCGTTTCTGATGAAATAGAACGGTTAAGATTGAAATTTGGTCAAATGCTGCTGTGCCGAGAATTTTAGGTTTGTGTGTTAGCACCCTCCACCTACACAATGGTTGTCTATGTGCACTGGAACAATCATTCATAAAACGCATTAAACTTTAGTTTACTAAGACGTTAAAACTCACTGAGGGGTCTGGGGTGTTCACTGATATGCTCACACAAAAATCACTGCAAAAGATGCTTTCCAACAGGTTTTATTGTAGTTTTTGCAAAAACAGTATTGCAGTAGACATACAATTTAAAAGAAAAGAAACACAACAAATTAAATGTATTTTGCTATTACATTATATCTTCATACAAAAATAAAAACTTTGGCCAGCTTTCAAATACATTTAATTTAAGTTTAAATTAAAATTGAAATAAAAAGCTTTTATATTTAGCTTTAAAGTGCTGTAGTCAGATCAAACAATCATGCTAAATGAAGTACTTAACCACCAGTCAACCTGGTACTTCATACTATTGTGGTGCGCGCACAGTCTTCACTCGGACGCACGTCTTCAATCTATCGCCGTTGTGGAAACTCTATTCTTTCCAATGAAATCACAAAATAAAATGCACACAAAGGTGACCCTGCTTGATATAGACCAGGTGTGCCCAACCCTGCTCCTGCCAATCGACTGTCCTACACAGTAGGCGTTTCTCAATAACAAGTACGCAGACTTCGGACTTGCGTCCTTGGTAGTTCAGACTTGCCAAGTTCGACTCAGGAGAACGAACTCCCGAGGATGCGAGGACGCAAGTCCGGTTCTTCTGCAAATGGAACAGAGCGTACTTGATCGCGTCACTCAGCACGCTCTGGCTACTCTGGTTATCTCTTTATATAGCCTATATTTTAGGCAACAATAAAACGAAATTTGCAACAACTCTGCATCTTTTCGTCAACAATAAAACGAAATATGTTATAAAACACCACTCTGACTCTTTTCATTACCAAAAAAACAACATTAGCCTAAACAACATTTAATTAGACCAAAGATAGACTTATACACAAGACGAATTATAAGGTTTATCCACTATAGAGAGATCAGAGCCGGCGGCAAATGTCAGAAGCACTAGCCGAGGATAAGCTGTTCCAGTCGGGGTTGATCTCGCTGAGTGTCCGCTGAAGGCTTGGATGTCAGAACTCCGAGTCTGAAAACGTCTGATGCATTTTTCAGATAGGCACTATCTTTATAAATAAACTACAGATTTGAGATTTAAACAACGACATTCTCGCCTGAAACACTCTTAAAATTACATTTCATGACTCAATAACAGTAGTATTTTGATATTTCGCGGATTTTCTCCTCTCCTATTGACGCTTTTTGGTTGGTGCGAGGTGCATTCTAGGTTACCTGGCTATCTCAAGTCCACACAAGTCACCTCTCGATGCATCCTCGGTAAACGGGGCGGATCAAGAACACATCCGGGGATTTGAAGTGGACTTGGCTAGATGTGAACTTTGAATTGGAACAGTACTTCGGCAGCGACTGATGACGTTTCACAAGTCCACAAGAACACAAGTACAGACAAGTACGCATATTGAGAAACGGCTAAGGAGCTGGCTGAAGTTCAGGAAGTAGTGCAGCTGGGCATAAAGCCAATTGCAATACAAATGTGAATCAATTTTTGTGCACACCCCTAATATTAAGTGTCCCCAATTAAGAAAGACAGAGGCAACACTGGCAAGAACCTAAACTCTATCAGGTGACATAAATAGAGAAAATATACTATAGATATAACAGCTTCACACAAATATTTTTTCAAACATGCTTCATTTTGTCTTGGAAATTTGTCACTGTATAAAAAACACTATTGTTGAGGAAATTGTAGTTTTTAAAGGTAAATGTTAGTTTAACTCGGCCTCTTTGCTGTATATGCTGTTTATGTGTTAAATAAGTGGAAAATTTCATTCATATTAGTATATAGAAAATGTATTGTATGTGTACAATCTAATTCTGTGTTGTGACTTTATTGTAGGTTAAATGATTGTAACTTAACAGACAAAAGCTGTTCATCTCTGGCTGCAGTTCTTGGATCAGACACCAATCTGAAAGAGCTGAACATGAACAATAATAAACTGCGGGATTCAGGAGTGAAGCTGCTCTGCACTGGACTGAAGAATATAAAGTGTAAATTGGAGATACTGAGGTAAGTTGAGCCACAGGAGTCACATGACTAGAGTGAGGTGCGATGACTGACCGGGCGATGCCGGAGGCAAAAGCACAAGATAACTTTTTTGAAAAAGATTTATTTATTTGTTACAACGTGGGTATACCATATCAATCCTGTCATTGTGCTATTTTATTGTTGTTGTGTATAAAGGATTATTATGCTCTTAGGGCTAATTAATACCCGGTGGCAACCACCAAAGATTGTCAGATCAGAACAGTAAAGGATGTCCGTTTAGGAGGAGCCAGATGCACACACCACTCACAGACCACCAGGGCTGGATTAACCATTAGTGCAACTGGGCTCTTGCCTCAGGGGCCCATGACATCTAAGGGGTCCTGGGCACCAAGGGCGGAGTGGCAATCGGGAGAGTCGGGAGTTTCCCCTGTGGGCCGGTTGTGTTTCGAGGCCGCGAGGGCCGATCTGATCAAATTTATTTATTGCAAGTTGGCCATGCGCACTTGGGGCCCAAGCGAGGGGAAGAATTTTTTTTTTTACTTTTTAGATAACGGAGCGTATATTTGCACTAAGTGTCTGTCTTTTTAGCAAAAGAAGCTTGTCACGAAATAGCTACGGTGGCGCAGGTCGTAGGGCTTGAAGCTTTTGATGCTCTCGACCCGAGTTCGAAACCGTCTTTTTCTGAACTCTCTCTTCTCCCTTTTCCCAACACATATGAGATGTAAAATGTATACCTTAACATAAAGGTCTCTAGCGCTATATTTTGCCAACAAACTAAAATCGAAACCATATGGCTTTGTGCCTTTTTAAAACAGCACACGACTTTAAAGGGTTAGTTCACCCAAAAATGAAAATTAAGTCTTTAATTACTCACCCCCATGCTGTACCAACCCTGTAAGACCTTCGTTCATCTTCGGAACACAAATGAAGATATTTTTTATTAAATCTGAGAGCTGGATCACTCCTTCATAGACTGCCTAAGGGACTGGCTCTTGACGGCCCATAAAGTCATTAAAGAAAATGTTTAAATATTCCATGTGCCTACAGCGGCTCAATTATAAGTTTATCAAGCGACGAGACTACTTTTTCTGCGAAAAAAAAACATAAATAACGACTTTATTCGACTATTCCATTACTTCCTTATGGGCACATGCGCGAGAACTGAGACGAGGACGTTCTCCTTCGACTACTTCTTGTTACCGGCTGCTCACGCCCCCACCAGGGGAGAAAAATAATCCAACCGTCTCCATTGATTTGCATTGCGAGAGGCTGCCTCCTTGTCATTTATGACTTATAACAAAAAACAAAACAATGTTTAAAAGCTGTTGTGAGACAAAGAGTACAGCAAACAAGCCAAATAATGCAGAAATTGTTTTTTTAAAGCTGATGGCTACTACTCTGAGAAGCACGCCCATAATTCATAATTTAACCTGAATCTATTTTATCTGAAATTCTGTACGTTGATTTATTTTATTTTTTGTATCTGAATTTGTGAGCATTGAAAAATATTCATCGAAATTCAGGTTTTTAAAATGGAAATTTTCATAGGCCTGTTTAAAGGTGCAGTGTGGGATTTTTAGCGACATCTAGCTGTTCGGTTGCAAGTTTGCACCAGGTTTGCACTAAGGGCTTAGCCCACTGCTCACCCCTCCCTTTCGAAGAAGCTACGGTTGCTAAAACGGGACAAACATCTCGTCGGCTGAGACAGCAGAGAATAGCCAGAGTAAGCCAAGAGTGTGTAACATTGTCATTGTTTCTGTACCACAATCCATTATAAACCACATCATGGATACAGTTTACAAAGCCATAGTCAGGTGAGGATCAAGGTTTTAATATATAATTTAGTATAATAATAGTGATCAGCTGATTGTCTCACAAACGTAACCAGCAGCACATTTCTCCCCACATAGCAAACCCATCATACAGCGAGGGAGAAGAACCACATGAAACTATGCAGCTATATATTTTTTCTAACAGGGTAGTAAAAGTTTAGCTGGCTAATATGAGCTGTTACTGTGGCTGAACTGGTTAAAGCATAAAGCCTTGTTTAAACTCGACGCGTCCGCATGAGCCCAAAGGTGCGCGCGGCAAAAATGACATGATTGTAACAGCGTGCGCATTTCCGCATCCCATAGACACCATAAACTACACACAATAGGCTTTTTCTCTGATTTTGAAAACTCTTCGCGATCGACTTAGATCTCTTACAAGATCAACGGGTTAGTGATTCCTGTAACATACTGTTTTACGATCAATGACATGAGTACTAATCAGCTGTCTTACGAACATAACAGCACATTTATCCCCACATAACAAACCCATAATACAGCGAGGGAGAACTAAGTTACATGAAACAATCCCAACTACATATTTTACACTACTCACAAGGGAAAAGTCACTACTCACAGAGTTTATGGCTAGTTTCTAGCTTTCTGCTGCTTCTCTTTCAAGGTAGTGGTGAAACGCGTTCTGTAGCACTGTTTGTTCGCGTTCGGCTACGGTAGAAAGATGACGTCACGATATGGCGACCTTCATAGAAGGGGATTCCCGCGGTTATGGAGATATACATGTCTCATTCTAAGGTAATAAAAACATTACGGTTTATTAAGTAAGTTCTTTATACACCACTGAAAACATAGTTATGGATGTCATATTGCATTTCTGTTACAGTTTTTCTCAATTGTTTACACACAAATTCTGGTACTTGAGACACAATGACCACAACATGTAACTCATTCACCAACCCCCTGAACCAATTCTGCTGAACTACAAGCACAATTCCTGCTTTACACTCAAATTGCAGCTCTAAAACACACTTTTTTCAAAACACTACACACAAATTCTCTGTATTTGGCACAATTTTCATGCAGAAAATCTCTTCTTTTCACGAGGAACACACTGACATTCAAATATTCACACTGACTCGTCACATGGACAAACACACGTCACACAGTTTTACAATTAGCGATCAGAGCTTTAGTATAAAATACCAAAACCGAAGAGAGGATGCAGCATTGATTTTTACTGTAACAGCATAAACATTTTTTCTGTTGTTTTGTATGTAGACCACTGTATGTGCAACTTTGTGTTGATTGGGGAGTATGAAATGTGCGATCTATTTCCCATTGTTTTTGTGGGAAAAATACAGTAAAATATATTTGTTACCGTGTATTTCTGGGTATAAAAAACAATATTCTCAAATATTTTACAACACACTTATGTATGTAATGTCTGTAGTAAGTGTAACCCTGAACAAAAGGCCCAATTCATTATGATGAATGGAGAAGAAGTGTTTTACATTGATCATAGTGTTTTACATTGAGCACATCAGTGTTGAACTAGTTCTTATAAATGTCTATTCATAAAATGGTTTGTGTGTGTCATTTGAAAACAAAATAACATTTTGAGAATATATAACATCGTTTTGAATGTAAAGTTTCATTTTGCACTAGAATTGAGGGGTTTTGCCGATTGTGTGTGTTTTTAGATTTGTGTGTAGAGTTCTGAGAGTATGAGGCATACTTGCAGGAAATGTGTGTTAACAATCGAGAAAAACTGTAATAGATACTCAACTTTTTGACATTGCACATTGCACCTTTAAATTTCAGAGGTAAATTCGAAACAAATAAATTCAGACGCATGGTTTCCAAAGTAAAATAATTTCAAAGGGGTGAATTCCGAGCAAATAAATTCAGACAAATGTTTTTCAAAATAAAATTGAATACAAAACTAGTATTCAAAACTAGTAAAAGTATTCAGTGGCTGTTAAATTTCAAATAGTTATGTCTCTCATTTGCTTCCATACTTTTACATTACTGTATGACAATCGCGGGATAAGAGGCAAAGATCATCGTTAGTGTGTGTGTGTGTGTGTGTGTGTGTGTGAGAGAGAGAGAGAGAGAGAGTGTGTGTTAGTGTGAGAGAGTGTGTTAGTGTGTGTGTGTGTGAGAGAGAGAGAGGAGAGTGTGTTAGTGTGTGAGAGAGAGAGGAGAGTGTGTTAGTGTGTGTGTGTGTGAGAGAGAGAGAGAGAGTTTGAGTTTTAAAACGCTTTATTCAACAACAGTTATTTGTTATTTAACAAAAGAAAACACAACAACAATCAAAAACCAACAACAACACTACATGACTTTACCTTAAATCACATATAAAAAACAACTCATTGTCAAGTATAGAACACATACCAACATCACAACACCATTCAATCTCAAAAACGTTGATTGCATTCATCATCTTGTAATAATTAAAATCAACAAGAATTCTTGATTTAAACATATTCTTAAAAACTGATACAATATGTTGCCCATTTCTCTGTTCTATTTCATTCCTTCTGGAAATATAAATTGCTAATTTGGCTTGGCCAACAATAAAGTTAATCAATTGACACTTGTACTTCTGTAATCTACTATACTTGAAGCCAAATATAAAACATTGCTTTGTAAAAGAAATACCTAATAAAGAGAATAAAAATTCCAGAAGGTCAAAAAGTGGAGAAAGTCTGTGACAGTTCATAAAACAATGGAATATTGTTTCTTTCTCTAAACAGAAAGGACAATTATCATTTACAGTGGGATTCAATTTCGCCACAAAGGCATTTACAGCGATTGCACCATGTAGTATTCTCCACTGGAGATCGCCTGCTCTTTTAGTCAATGGTGGTTTGTATAGTACTCTCCACTCTGGTTTTAATTCCTCTACCACTCCAAACTTGTCTCTCCATACTGTGTCGATTCTACCTTTTAATGTATGTTTATTTATTACCTTCACAATACATTTATATAAGATCTTTCCTTTAACTGTACAAAAATCAACATTTTCATTTGCATTCAAACACAACAGAGGACTATTATGTGAGCATTCCTCAAGATCAGGTGTACTTCTGATATCTGGGAAGAGGTCATTATCATCAGGGACAATCTTACCCATACTGTAACTCTCAAGTAGAGCTTTTTCCTTGGAGTTTAAAACCCCATCCAGTTTGTTCAGAAAACTTCTAACAAATCTCACTGATCTTACTCCCAAATGTGTAGCAACAGTTTCTGCATTTTTAAGTCCAGGTCCTGCTTTTTTAACAATATCTTTCAATTGCAACAGTTTCTTTGACACAAGCAAGTTTTTTAGTCCTGGAAGGTCAACTCCTGACACATCAAGGCGACTTCCAAACACAACAGGTTCCTCAAGCAACCAGAAAAGAGATGTGGCTGACTCTGCCCATTCATGCTTAAAAAGTCTCCAAACTTTAAAAAGACTTCTATTTTTTTCCATCTCCATTTCAACAACACCCTCACTGACCTGTTTATCAGTAGTTGTCATTTTATCTAAATTAATGTCACTGCTCGAATTAACAGTGTCAAAAATCATGAGATCAGAGACAGAGATCAGACCTGCAGTAATCTCAGCCATAGTTGGTTTATTCCCAACCGACCCACCAGAACCACCAGCAGCAGCAGGGGCCACAACATCCTCTGTGACAGACACAGCTTCAGGAGGATTACTCCGAGTGTTGGTCTGTACAGTAGCATTTTCGTCTATTTTATCAGGACAAACACGTATCAGATGGCCAATTTTGCCACAGCCAAAGCACTTCATTATACTTTCAGACGTTGCATAGACTGTGTAATTAAAATCCTCAACTTTAACATTGAATGACAGGTTCAGCTCACGCACTCCTCTCACTCACTCAGCAAACGCTCGCACATGCGCACAAGAGAGAGAGAGAGAGAGAGACTGTTTTTGACACTTAAAGCAATTTATTCCATCATTAAAGTTAAAAAAATAAATAAATTTAGTATTCCGTCATAGTGACTATAACAAACAATTCACTCTGTCTCAGTGTATTACAGTTGTTTTACTATCAATGCCAACGGCAAGAGAATTTAGTTTTGCTGTGGACAAATCAAAATTAAGTCTCATAAGACACTTGAGTAAAGGCTCGTGTGTTTTGTGTCTTAATCAATCTTTCCCACACACATATAAATTATAACTCGTACTCATCGCTCTGTCCATTTCAGCAAATGACGTTTTGTGAAGGCCTCTCCTGTTGCTTTGGTGCTTTTCAACATGCGCGTGCACCCCCTGCTGGTAAAGCCGTCTAACAGCAGATAGAGAGTATGCTCAGTAATCTACTGCTTTTCCTGCAGTTTCTGGATGTCACCGTTGAATTTACTGTCGAATTTTAACCACTGAATTTGTGGAAGCGAATTTTCAAGGCGAAATCAAATGGACCGAAAATTGTCTGTTGAATATTATAGGTTGTATTTTTAAACAGTTTGAAAATTTTGGAAGTGAAATATGAAAGGTGAATATGAATTATTGAATTTTTAATAATGAAAAATATTTTTAATTGAAATATTCACAGCTTAAATATTCAACCATGTTGAGACATTTTAGCCCATAAAAATATAATCCTTAAAAATACAATGGATTAAAATGCAAGCAGGGTTAACACAATGCTTTTTTTTTTAATTGGTGCAATTCAACATGCTTTTTGTTTCAAAAACATTAGACATTATTTTACTTCCATACGCTTCTACCGCACATTCAGCCAATCACACGCTCTGAAGGCACACTTCTACCTCAGATGATGTATGTATATACATGCATACAAGAATCAAAAGTTTAAACTAAAACACTCAATATTAATTTATTCACTCAATATATCAGTATATATTTATATGCAATATCTCACAGAGTCTAATTTCACAATAAATTTCTGCAAACATTTTCACTTTAGTATTTTGTGATCTGATGAAGATGAATATCTCTCTTCCTCTGTTTTATTTGCTGATGAAGATGATGTGACTTTATAGAATAAAGAGTCTCTTATTTTCTTCATTCTCTCTCTCTCTCTCTCTCTCTCTCTCTCTCTCTCTCTGCTAATGTAGGTTAAGATACTGTGATATGACAGATGAAGGTTGTTCTGATGTGACTTCAGCTCTGAAATCAAACCCGTCACACCTGAGAGAGCTGGACCTGAGCGGGAATAAACTAGGAGACTCTGGAGTGAAAAACCTCAGTGATCTACTGATGAACCCACAATTCAAGCTGGAGAAACTACAGTTAGTGTCATTATACTGTACAGCAATTACAGTGTGACTGAAGTTTATTTATTTGAAGACAGCAGGGCTTATGTTTCATTGGTTATAGCAGTGCACTTTCTGGGTTTACCTATTGCTCACATTTTTTTCTATTTTATCTTTTCACAGTTTTTTATCTAGTTAATAAAGTGTAGTTTGTATTTTTTTTAATTCCCATCTGATACAATGTACTGATTGTGTACACGCAGAAATCTGCCTTTTCAACAGAAAATAAAGAAGAGAGACGTCAAATAAATAGTTAGAAATGAAAGAGAAGAAACAGTGTCTTCCAGCGCACAGAACTAGTGTGACTGGGTTTTAAAACAGACTATTGGAAACTAAATGCTGCTGTAGCTCTTCAATAAGATGATCATCATAGATGTGAACTATTGTTATTTCTCTGTCTTCAGTCTGTATAGATGCAGTATTACAGAGAAACAGAGTCTCATCCTGACTTCAACTCTGAAATCAAACCCGTCACACCTGAGAGATCTGAACCTGAGCAGGAATAATCTAGGAAACTCAGGAGTGAAGAACTTATGTGCCGTACTGAAGGATTCACACTGTAAACTGGAGAGATTGAGGTCAGTCACATTCACATACAAGAATCAAAATGCTTAAAATCACTTCAACTGTTTAAACTAGAACACATTAACATTATATTTGAACAAACATTTTCACCTAATTAGTATTTTGTGATCTGGTGAAATAAAGATGAAGATCTCTCTTCCTCTGTTTTATTTGCTGATGAAGATGATGTGACTTTACAGAATAAAGAGTCTCTTATTTTCTTCATTCTCTCTCTCTCTCTCTCTCTCTCTCTCTCTGCTAATGTAGGTTAATCTGCTGTAATATGACAGATGAAGGTTGTTCTGATGTGACTTCAGCTCTGAAATCAAACCCGTCACACCTGAGAGAGCTGGACCTGAGCGGGAATAAACTAGGAGACTCTGGAGTGAAAAACCTCAGTGATCTACTGATGAATCCACAATTCAAGCTGGAGAAACTACAGTTAGTGTCATTATACTGTACAGCAATTATAGAAGTGGCGGGCCGTGCATTTCACACCTAGGCCTTCTGTCCTACCTGAATTAATAACTTTTAATAGTGTATCAGCGTAAAGACTCTCTATAATTGTTTTTATTTTGCACCGGCAGTTATTGGGTTATGCGGTGAGTTCGGGAGAGGCCGGTAGAGAGAAACGAGCGCGTGAGTTCGGCTGGTGCGTTTGTAAAGTGGTTCTTGCGTTCCGAATCCGATTATAAGTTCAGAAACGAAGCCTCACTTATATTGTCATTCAAGGGTTTCAATAGTCCCTTTTCAGACGTTACAATAGTATGAATGTTTGAAAAAAATTAAGTTTCGATCATAAATTTATACAAAAAATTAAGAAGAAAATCATATTCACCACGGGGGAAAAAGCATATACTCACCAAAACTACAGATTATTTTTTTTACACAAAATCCATCCTTATTTCTTTCCTCAAGAAGACTTCAATTACTGTCGTACAGGTTCTAACTGCGTTTCAGTTCCAATAATGTCGTGTCTGTCTCGTCTTATTTCTAGCATAAATTTTAATTTGCTTTATGGCTGAGAGTTCCTGTTCGACAGAAGCATACAGTCACCGCAAAACATGACGATGTGTACAGCTGCCCCATGCTCTCACACAGAGTTTTGACCGAAATCAACGAGATCAGCGGGACTTTTGCCTTCAAAATCATTTGTGGCATATCTTACATTAATCTGTTCTGTTTTAACCCGGAGGGATCGAATAGAGTCCCGTTACTCTGCGTTTAGCTCAGGCTGAATAAGGGATTTTTTTCTGCTGGGGGTCGAGGAGGGAAAGAAACATTTATTTGTGGGTTGAAATCTATTACATCTACAGGAATATATTTTAGTTTATGCAGTTCGCTACAGATGCGGATACTACCAGTAATAGTACGCGCATCCAATCAAAGAACGAGAAAATACAAATGTTATTATTCGCCTGCTAGATGGCCCCGCTGCAGTCAAAGTGAAATCTGATTGGCTGATTAAATCTGACGGATTATCTGATTGGTTAAAGAAACAGTTTCATTGGCTTTCATTTTAAGCTACAGGCGCCTGCACTGTCGATACTGAAGGCCTCCAGGCAGATTTATTTGACCCGGCAACGCATGATGGCTGAAATATGATTGGATACAAGCTCTAACATAAAAACACAATACTGGAAGCAGCGCAACCAAGAGAAAAGCTATGAAATTAAGAGAATGAACTATTGGGAATAATTTAATATTCATGCAAAAAATATATTAAAGTGCAAGTCAGTGATTCTGATAGTGTTTAGGCCAGCAGAGAAGGCCTTGCTGGCCCTGATGGCCCACCACTGAATTACTGTGTGACTGAAGTTTATTTATTTGAAGACAGCAGGGCTTATGTTTCATTGGTTATAGCAGTGCACTTTCTGGGTTTTGTGTGCTTTTTTTTCTAGTTAGTTTATACAGTGTATTGTAATTGATTTCACTGCTTTAAAATTGAATCAATATTTTTGAGTGTGAACATTTTTCACCAAAAAAATGTAGTAAATCATATAAAACTTTTTAGAGTGTAGATAGTAATTGTTTAATTCCCAGCATCTGATACAATGCACTGATTGTGTATACACAGAAATCTGCCTTTTCAACAGAGAATAAAGAAGAGAGACGTCAAATAAATAGTTAGAAATGAAAGAGAAGAAACAGTGTCTTCCAGCGCACAGAACTAGTGTGACTGGGTTTTAAAACAGACTATTGGAAACTAAATGCTGCTGTAACTCTTCAATAAGATGATTATCATAGATGTGAACTATTGTTATTTCTCTGTCTTCAGTCTGAGTTATTGCAGTATTACAGAGAAACAGAGTCTCATCCTGACTTCAGCTCTGAAATCAAACCCGTCACACCTGAGAGAGCTGGACCTGAGCAGCAATAATCTAAGAAACACAGGAGTGAAGCACTTATGTGCCGTACTGAAGGATTCACACTGTAAACTGGAGAGATTGAGGTCAGTCACATTCACATACAAGAATCAAAATGCTTAAAATCACTTCAACTGTTTAAACTAAAACACATTAACATTATATTTGTACATTTTCACCTTATTATTTTGTGATCTGGTAAAATAAAGATTTTGATTTTTCTTCCTCTGTCTGTTTTATTTGTTGATGAAGATGATGTGACTTTACAGAATAAAGAGTCTCTTATTTTCTTCTCTCTCTCTCTCTCTCTCTCTCTCTCTCTCTCTCTCTCTCTCTCTCTCTCTCACTTCCGGTGCACGCTGGGAGCGTTTGGGTGTGTGGGGGTTTCGTTAGGGGAGAGGGTGACTGGTATTTACTTTTTCCTTATTTTCATCTTAAATTTGGGGTAACGGCTGATTTTGAAAGTAGGTCAAGTTGAGTAAAGTTTATTTTTTTCGTTCGGGACGGTGTTGGGATGGCGTCGTTCCCGAATGGGGGAGAGCCACCGCCACCGCCACCTGTGTCTCTACGTAATGGAGTCAGGTGTGTTCCTGCGCCAGGTGTGGAGGTGGAGGATGTGCTAGTCGCGTTTGGAGAGCAGATCGGGTTTGAAAACATTTTTTCGGCTTCGAGGATGAACAAGGCTGTTGTGATTTTTGTAAAGGAGGAAGAGATAGTTAATCGTCTCGTTATCAACAGAATTGTGGTAAGTGGCGATTTCATTAATGTTTCACCGCTGGTTACGCCGACGACGCGCATAACAATATCAAACGTGCCCCCGTTCATTAATAATGATGAGATTGAGCGGGGATTAGTTCGTTATGGGAAGTTTGCTAGCGCAATTAAAATGGTTCCACTTCGCTGTAAAAATGCTGCATTAAAGCATGTCATGTCGTTCAGGAGGCAGGTGTTCATGTTTCTGAATGAGCCAGAATTAGACATTTCTTTTAGAGTATGGCATGAAGGTAAGGCGTACATGATCTATGCAAACTCTGGAAGCATGAAGTGTTTTGAGTGTGGGGATGTGGGCTACAAAAGGATGGCGTGTCCACATAAAGCCCAGGACGGTGAGGAGACTGCAGGGCCTAGTGATGCGGTAGCAAACGAGTCTGAGACTGTAAAACAGTCTAATGCTGGAGAGAAGAGTGATGCTCAAGTTCACAGCGATAAACAAACGGATGTTGTTGGTGATGATGATGTGGTTGATAAAAATGAGTCTAGTGAGAAAGGTGAAAAATCGGGATTTGCTGATCAAAATGAAAAGGCGGAAATTCATGGAACTGTGGATGATGAAGTGGCAGGGACATCTGGATGTGTTGAAATGTCTGAGGATAAGGAGATAAGAGATGATGAGTCAGTCTCTGATATTTCTGAGATAGGTTCACAAGTTTTGGAGGATACTTACACGTTGCAGGAAATTAATAACTTTTTGGATGCAACATTTGGGAAAGTAGTGGAAGTTACGGATTTTTTTCCAGACACAGATAAATTCATTGGCTCAGTGTTGTCATTGCAGAGAAATGTCAGTTATGAAGCCTTAGATAAAAAAAAGAGATTTCGTCTGAAGAAAATGATAACAAGGTTAAGGAAGGAAAAAAAAAGTAAAATGAAGAAGTTGCACATGGTGTTTTCTAAACTTTGTATGTCACGTTTTTATCTGTCCTGTCTCTTTTATTTCCTTTTTCTTATGGGGCTTTTGAGGGTTGGCTCCTTGAATATAAATGGAGGTAGAGATAGGACAAAACTGGCAATAGTTTCAGAGTTTCTTAGAATTAACTGTGTTGATGTAGTTTTTTTACAAGAAACCCATACTGATACTGATAATGAAAATGAATGGAGCATGTGGTGGGGAGGGAAGCTCACTTTAAGTCATGGGACAAATAATAGCGCAGGGGTAGCTATTTTATTTTCGAAAAATATCAATGTTAATATTTTAGCTGTGGATGAGGTCATAAAAGGTATACTGTTGTTAACTAAGGTTGAGGTTGGAGGAATGGTATTTGTGCTAATGAATGTTTATGCACCAAATAATGGATCTGAGAGGATTGATTTTTTTATGAAAATGACAAGGTTAATTAAGACAATTGATAGTAATGTGTGTATTGTTGTGGGAGGAGATTGGAATTGCACCACGGATTTTACAATTGATAGAAATGGTGAAGAGCCACATACTCAATCAAGTAGGATGTTGGTAAATGTATTGCATGAATTCGAATTATTAGATGTGTGGAGAATGATTAATAAAAGATCTAGACAATATACTTGGCTTAAAGTAAATGATAATAGAGTCAGTGGTGCACGATTAGATTTGGGTAAAGTATGGAATAATCGGGTGACGAATGCTTCTGCTTTCTTTTCAGACCGGTTTTTCAGACCATCACATGGTTATTTTTGATTTTATTTTAAAAAATATGTCAAAACCGAGTTATTACTGGCATTTTAATGCTAAATTGCTACAGGACATTAATTTTTGTGACTCATTTATTTTTTTCTGGAAAAACTGGAAAATGAAGAAAGATTCGTTTGAGAATCTCAGTCAGTGGTGGGATGTTGGAAAAGTGAACATAAGAATATTTTGTCAGAATTATTCATCCCATGTTGGATCAGTGGTGAAGGCAACTGTGAAAAGATTACAAAGAGACATTGAACTTTTAGAACAAGGAATTTTTAATAATAATGAAGTTGTGCATGATGATGCTCTACAAAAGAAAAATAAAGAACTTGGAACTTTTCTACAAGAGCAAGTAAAGAAAGCGCTAATAAGGGCAAGATTTTGCTCTATCAAAGACATGGATACCCCTAGCACATTTTTTTTCAATCTTGGAAAGGAAAATACAACACAGCAGCAAATGTATCATCTTCGTCGTCATGATGGTTCTATAACAACAGATCCTGTGCAGACGCGTAGCAAGCTTTTGAGAAGTCTGGGGGATGGATGTGTCATTTAAATTTGGGCATGTTACGTAGACCCCTGTCCCTCTAGGGGGGTTCGGGGGCATGCTCCCCCGCAAGAAAATTTGGTACATTTTAAGGTTAAATGCATCAATCTGGAGCACATTGAGAGCTCAAAATTAAGAGCTTCAACTGGATTCGACCCAGGCCTGTGCACTTTGAACAACGAAAAAGAATTGACTTGTAGCTAACCTAAAGAGGGCTCAAACATCTCTATAGTTATGATATAGAGTCTGTCATTATATTCTATATTACGCTATCAAAATTACAATACTTTTGTCCTAATTTCTTCACTTGTAAGAAATAAACCCTTGAGCTTTTATTTAGGAGAAAACACAGAACACCATGCTGATCGTGTGAGCAAAGAGCGCGTTTTTTTTTTTTTTCAAATCACGCAGAATTACAAACAGAATGCTTAACGCAAGTCTTGTACCGTTTATCCAAAAATACGAAATATAATAATGAAAACACTGGACATGTCAATAAAACATAAACATAACATCTTCCCAAACACATATCAAGCTTAGGCTATTTAAAAACCTCGAAAGCATAAACACTGATTCAAAGTACCTGGAAAAGGGAGATGTAAACAACCATAAGTTCCCGCCTCCTCAGCACGAGCATCAAGAGAGGCGGGACTTAAGGCAGAAAAGCCAATCATCAGCCGGACACACTCAAAGCCGGTGTCATGTTTGAGAGGAGACAGCCGCAGCAAGCGAGCGCGCACACACACACACACACACACACACACACACACACACACACTGAGCGCCAGAGAAACGGAGGAGCGACTGTAGGAAGGCGTTTCTGTAAAACTGCGGAAAAACGGCAGAAAAAGTGCGGGTGTTGAACGCTCTCACCGGGAAAAGTGTGGGTGTTAAAACACCCACATCCCCCACGGTTGCGACGCCCCTGATCCTGTGGAAATAAGGAAGATGTCGGTGGATTTCTATTCACAATTATATGCTTCTGAAAACTGTAACCATGAAAGTGCTGAGGATATAATTAATGATCTACCGAAGATTGAGAGTGAACAGAAAAAGACTCTGGATAATAACATTACTCCTAGTATTTTAGGAGAAGACTTTTATGAGGTACTGTCTGAATGCTGTCAAAGTAGGAAACTTCCCATAAGTTGTAGTCGGGCAGTTCTTTCACTACTTCCAAAAAAAGGAGATCTGGGACTTCTAAAAAATTGGAGACCAGTGTCATTATTGTGTGTTGACTACAAAATATTCTCAAAATGTTTGGCTAATAGATTAAAGTGTTATCTGGGACTATTGGTGCAGAAGGATCAGACATACTGTATTCCTGAGAGATCTATAATGGACAATATATCCTTATTGCGTGATGTTATTGAAATAGGTCAGCTGAATAATTATGAGTTTGGTGTTCTTTCTCTAGATCAAGAGAAAGCATTTGATAGAGTTGACCATGCCTATTTATATAATGTTTTACAGCATTTTGGCTTTGGTGATATTTTTATTTCATATATTCAGTTGTGTTACTCCAATGCATATGTTCTTGTGAAGGCTGGTGGTGGTTTAAGTGCACCAATACCTGTTTCTCGGGGAATTAGGCAAGGCTGTCCACTTTCAGGACAGTTATATAGCCTTGTCATTGAACCTCTTTTGTGTAAGCTAAGGAGAAATCTCAATGGGGTCTTAATTCCAAATGGAGACATAAGTTCTAGGGTGTCTGTATCGGCTTATGCTGATGACGTTACTGTTTTCATTACAGGCCAGGATGATGTTGCAGTTTTAACTAAGAGTATTGAGCAATACGAGAAGGCATCCTCAGCTAGGTTAAACTGGGGGAAAAGTGAGGGTTTTATTATTGGTCAGTGGATGGGTAAAAGACTTCCGCAGCTTCCTGGTGGGTTGAAATGGGGTAGGGAAGGGCTGAAGGTCTTGGGTGTATACTTAGGGAATAGTCAGTTCCAGATGAAGAATTGGGAGGGAATGCTGGAGAAAGTGCTCGCCCGATTGTCTAAATGGAAATGGCTATTACCACAGTTATCATATGAAGAGTTCAGATGCAAAAGCCTCTAAATGCCATTTGAAATTTTCTTCTTTAATGATGATTTTTATCAAGCTTGTATATTTAAGTTCAGTGATTTCACTTAAATGGCAATGATAATTACCTATTAATTGTTATTTAAGTGAAATTACTGAACTTAAATGTACAAGTTTGATAAAAATCATCATTAAAGAAGAAAATTTCAAATGGCATTTAGAGGCTTTTGCATCTGAACTCTTCATATAGAGGGCGAGTTTTGGTTATTAATAACCTAACTGCCTCTACACTGTGGCACAGGTTTATTGTCATGGAGCCACCTGATGAACTGATCTGCCGTGTACAAAGAGCTTTGGTGGATTTCTTCTGGAGTGGACAGCACTGGATCCGGGCAGCTGCGCTGTACTTACCTGTCCAGGAAGGTGGCCAGGGGTTGGTGGATGTGAGGAGTCGTATCAGTGCATTCAGGATACAAGCTGCACAGAGACTCCTCTATCATAAGGACTTGACTTGGGCCCAAACTGCTTGTGCTTTGCTACAGAGAGCAGGAGGACTGGGATTGGATAAACATCTATTCCTAATAAAACTGGAGGAGGTGAGCTTGTCTGAGCTTACACCATTTTATAAGTCTATGTTGAAGGTCTGGAGAACTGTTTTTAAAGTAGAACGGGAGATTGATCCTCAAGGACAATGGGTCACTGAAGAACCCTTGCTGTTTAATCCAATGATCCAGACAAGGATGTTATCTTCTGCGAGTATACGAACGAGCTTACTGAGGAACAACGTTGTAAAACTGGGACATCTCTTGGACAGGAATGGATGGAGATCAGCTGAGACCATCAGAGAGGTGACAGGATTACGTTCACTAAGACTTACAGAAAAACTGATGGAGGAAATTTTCAATGTAATACCAAGCAGCTACAGAGAGATCATTGCAAGGAAGGAAACTGATGAAAAAGAATTTCCGAAGATAAAAATAGCTCCCGCAAGTAAGGAGGATCTGGAAGGTGAGGAGGCTGGTTCAATCTTGTTTTTTGAATTTCCTCAAATAGAACTGTTCAAGTCTACATCAAAGAAGGCCATTTATTACATCACGGTGAAGGTCCTACATCAGGAATCGCTCAGGAGAGTGAAAGCCTCTGGGTGGCCAGGACTGTTGACAAAAGAGTTCCTCGTAAGGGACAGATGGAGAGCACTGTATAAACCTCCAGTGGAGAAGCGAACTGCTGATCTGCAATGGAGGATTATTCACAGGGCAATAGCTACAGACAGACATGTGGCACACTTGAATCCAGCTGTGGGTGGGGAATGTAGGTTTTGTGGTGAAGAGGAAGACTTGGAACATTTGTTTTTAAAATGTGAAAGACTACAGAGTCTTTTTAATCTTCTTAAAGAATGGTTCAGGAAATTTGATCAAGATTTTTCAGATAAAGTGTTTATTGGAGGGTTAAAATATAGCTTTTTGATGAGGAAGAAAGTTTGTTTATTGAATTATATTATTGGGACTGCAAAATTGGCAGTGTGGAAGACCAGGAAGAACAAAGGCTTACAGTTGGCATCTACGGATCCGGAAGTGATGTTTAGGAAATTAGTGGAAGGGAGGCTTAAAGTGGAGTACGCATATTATGATATTGTAAATGATGTTAGGAGTTTTATTGAGATATGGTGTATTAATGATGTTTTATGTACTATTTATGATGATGTGATGGTTCTGAATTTTTGATTATTATTATTTTAATATCTGTGGGTTTTGTACATGTTCTATTTTTAGAATGAGTATATGAATGTATGATTTTTGAAATGTAAAAATTAAAGCATTTTTGAACCCCCCCCCCCCCTCTCTCTCTCTCTCTCTCTCTCTCTCTCTCTCTCTCTCTCTCTCTCTCTCTGTCTCTCTCTGCTAATGTAGGTTAATCTGCTGTGATATGACAGATGAAGGTTGTTCTGATGTGACTTCAGCTCTGAAATCAAACCCGTCACACCTGAGAGAGCTGGACCTGAGCGAGAATAAACTAGGAGACTCTGGAGTGAAAAACCTCAGTGATCTACTGATGAACCCACAATTCAAGCTGGAGAAACTACAGTTAGTGTCATTATACTGTACAGCAATTACAGTGTGACTGAAGTTTATTTATTTGAAGACAGCAGGGCTTATGTTTCATTGGTTATAGCAGTGCACTTTCTGGGTTTATTAAACTAAAACACTTTATCCTCAATATCTGACAGTGAGTCTGAGTTCACATTATATCTGTGTAAAATTCTTCACATTCATGATTTGTTTGTAAGATAATCTCTCTTCCTCTGTTTGTGTCTCTCTAGTCTATATCACTGTGGCATTTCAGATGTTTCTTCTTTAACTCAGTCTTTGACGAACTCAAAAGCTCTGCAGTTTTTAAAAGAGCTTGATCTGAGACTCAATGAGATCGGAGACTCAAAGCAGCGGCTCAGAGACGAGCTACGAGACTCAAACTGTGTCCTGAGGTGAGGAAACATCACTGAGATATTAAAGACATCTTCATTTACCTCTGATATGTGAACAATCCTTTCAAACATTCGTGAAAGGAAATTATCATTAAGATTTGTTGCAACAAAGGGTTTGTGTGAGAACATAATGTGAAGTTATTGAAATGTTGAACACAAAGGAGGAAAGAGAAGAAAAGCTCACTGTCACAGCTTTATACATCTACATTATACATTATACAACACCTGCATTATGAACTGTGTCAGTAGAAGTGAATCATTTGAGTGTGAAACAGACTTGGTCAGATTGTAGGAAACGCTGCACTCCTGCTAAAATCAGTGCAGTTCCAGCTTCAGCTCACATGAGCAATGTCTCTGTCTCTAGTGTGTTTTTACTGTGACAAGCAACACGTCACACTACTCGACACTTACTTTACTCTCAGTTATTTACTAAGAGTCTACAAACATGTTTAAACTAGAGGACAAACGGCTTTAACTAAAGGTTTGTGTTTAACTCAAAATAACATTAGTATTTGCTCGCTGTGGTTTATTCCATACGCCGTACACTCATTAGTTTCTCCTTTACAGAGACTCAATAGGAGTCGCACCGACACACACAGACACACATATGAACATGATTCAGGCTTTACATCTATTATATTTAAAAACACAAATATCTCTATCCAAGATCATGTAAAGTCAGTAATTAATCTGATTACAGGAATTCAATTTAACTTACTTTTACTAAAGAAAAACAGCACTTTGTTCCACTGAACACTGATTGTTTTCTCTTCTGTTCCACTTTACAGGGTAGATTAAGATCGACCGGCAAACGTCAGTGGATTTCCATCAAGGTTTAAATCTGTGAAACGGAGATGAGAGGAGCAGAAACCATCAGGTGATCCACAGAAGAGTCTCACTGCTGTCTATGAGGAGAAATACATGTGTAAATGTGTTTCATACAGGTGGAAGAGACTCAGACTTCACTATTAAATAAAGCAGCGTGTGTGTTAGCATGCGTATTAGAAACGTGATATTGCATGATTAATGTTGGTTTATTATTCAGCCAAATGATGGTTTAGTTGTAATTAAAGGTGGAACAGAGGAAGAAGCTCAGATGAGTGTCCACAGAAATCTTCACTATCAGGCCTGCAAATATAATAATGTTTAGACTAAACTCATCCAGAATTATTCAGATATTTCTAATCATGAACGTGATTGTCAAGTATAGCACAAATGTTTCAAAAGATACAAAGTTTACATGTAACTTTTGAACACTTTATCTTATACACAGAATATCTTCATTGTTATTGTTTTTATTTTATATGAAGTGTTGGGGAATTTTAATCTCACATGTATTATATATGATCATTGGGTCTTGAGTTTCTATTTGTTTACCTCCTATAGTATATGTAATAACAGAGGAATGTCTTATTGTTTTGCTATCCGTGAAGGAGGTAATTTGTCTTTCCGTTATCAAGAGTGGAGTGAGGTACCAGAGAACCGGCCGGGTCAGAGGTCATCTTAGACTGGGAGGATAGAGGGGGTTAGCGGTAAATCTAACCTAGCATTTGAATCCATTGCTTGTGGAGTTTTACAGGGAGGCTTGGCCTGTAGTAAATAACCTTGGGGAGGGCTATTTAGTCTTCACCCCGGCCTGTGTTCTGGGCATCACTCTCTTCACAGTGTACCAATCTGTGTTAGCGACTGGGCCTATTCTTGCAAGAATAAACTTCTCTTTTCTATTATTAATTTGACTCTGAAGTGTCTCTTACGCAGCGATGTCTGTTTTATTGAATTTTTTCCGACTAAACATTTTCCCCAGTTAACAGCATTTGTGTGTGTTTCACTCGCTCCTCAGATAGCAGACGGATGTGGGCCACTTCAGGCGATGATGCGGCACTGCAGGCCTTCTTATGGCCCGACAAAATGTGTGTGAGCCTGAAGTGGCCCACGTGTAAAATGACAAATATGGCCCAAATATTTTAAAATGTGGGCCTTTTCAGGCAAAGATGCGGCACTCATGGCAATGTGTAATCTGAATGTGGGCCTAAAGTGTCTCATATGATGAATAATGAATATGAACCAAATATCACAAACCAAATGTGGGCCACCTATGGCAAAAATGTGGCACAATTGACAATGACTAATCTGGGTGTAAACCAAAATATGACCCACATATGTTGCAGCAAATGTGACCCAGTTATCTTAAAACAAATCAGGGCCAGTTTTGTCAAAGATGAGGGACAGTAATCACTGTGAATCTGAATGTGAACCCATGGGCGTCAGTGTGGTCTGAAATGTGCTGGGGACAGAAACATATTCATTTATTTTTCTCTTTCATACAGGTCATGTTTTGAAAGATGTCATGTAGCTTACTAATGTAAATAAATAAATATGTATACAAAAATGTGATGATGTCCGACTCGTTTTATGAAGAAGAAAGCCTTTAAGCATTAGACATGGCCCACTACCCAGCTAACAGGGAACGTTCTCAGAACTTTGGCTAACATTCCCTAGAGGTTTGGTTAATGTTTTAAATAAAACATTTGAATGCAATGTTTAAAGAATGTTTTAAGGATGTTTTCTCATTTCAAATAATGTTCCTATAAGGTTAAATGTAAACTAAGATATAACATTTTCACTGTAACATTTTGAGGATGTTTTGGGAATGTTGCTGAGATAACAGATTAAACAATGTTCTCAATAAAACATTAGCACAATGTCTCATAATAACAGAGGAGGAACATTATCAAATCAACGTTCGCAAAATGTTTTGAGGATATTATTTAGGCCTGAGATGATGGAATGTTTTTATAAAACGTTCTTGTAATGTGACGTGTTTAACAAAACTAGAACATTGTCACTGTAACATGTTGAGGATGTTTTGGGAATGTTGTTGAGATAACAGACATTACAATGTTCTCAATAAAACATTGGTACAATGTCCCATAAAAACAAAGGAGGAACATTATCAAATCAACGCTCGCAAAATGTTATGAGGATATCATTGAGGCCTGAGATGACTGAATGTTTTTTGTAAAACATTCTTGTAATGAGACGTGTTAAGAAAACTAGAACGTTTTAAATTTAACATTTTGAGGATGTTGAGAGGTAAAGGTTTGTAGAATGATCTCTTATACAACATTGAAACAATGTCCCATAAAAACATAGGAATAACATTATCAAATCAACGTTCGTAAAATGTTTTGAGGATATTATTTAGTCCTGAGATGATGGAATGTTTTTTATAAAATGTTCTTGTAATGTGACGTGTTTAACAAAACTAGAACATTTTCACTGTAACATGTTGAGGATGTTTTCGGAATGTTGTTGAGATGACAGATATTACAATGTTCTCAATAAAACATTGGTACAATGTCCCATAAAAACGGAGGAGGAACATTATCAAATCAACGTTCGCAAAATGTTATGAGGATATCATTGAGGCCTGAGTTGATGGAATGTTTTTTAATAAAATGTTTGTAATGTGACGTGTTTAAACATTAACACTGTAACATTGTTAAGGATGTTTTGGGAATGTTGTTGAGATAACAGATATTACAACGTTCTCAATAAAACACTGAAACAATGTTCCATAATAACAGAGGAGGAACATTATCAAATCAACGTTCGAAAAATGTTTTGAGGATATCATTGAGGCCTGAGATGATGGAATGTTTTTATAAAACATTCTTGTAATGTGACGTGTTAACAAAACTAGAATGTTTTAAATGTAACATTTTGAGGATGTTGATGAGGTAAAAGTTTATAGAATGATCTTTCATAAAATATTGAATGTAGGCCTACCATAATAACAGAGGAAGAACATAATCAAATTAACGTTCGCAAAATGTTTTGAGGATATTATTTAGTCCTGAGATGATAAAATGTTTTTAATAAAACATTCCTTTAAATTGACTTTTTAACAAACATTTTGCATGATACATTTTGAGGATTTTTTGTCGAAATGTTGTTATCTTTTATAAATCATTGGCACAATAACAAAGGAGGAACATTATCAAAGCAACATTCATCAAATGTTTTGTGGACATTTACCTGAGATAACAAAATCTCATAATATATGTTAACAAAAGCTCATAAACTTGTAAGGATATTTTAAGGAAGCTGTTTAGGTAACAGATTGTAGAATTATTTTAACCTATAGAATAATGGCATAATTTTCCATAATAAAAGAGGAACATTGTCAAAACAGCATACATAAAGTGTTTTGAGGATATATTAGGCTACTCTGAACTGAACTGTTGCGACAAATGCGTTTACAAGAGATGAGAAGCTGATTGGAGGTCGCTGTAGATCGACGTTTAAAACCACCAATCTGTCACGATCACCAGTTGGAGTGCCCCAGAGAATCACCAGAGGGCACTCCACATCAGAACTGATCACTTCACCAGAACTCCGTTTCCCATAATGCCTCATCCCTGTGACTGATTACACGCACACCTGCACCTCATTTCAGACTGCCTACATAAGCCACACTCAAACAAGGACTCTTTGCGAAGTATTGCATTGCCACGGCTTGTAATTTTCTGAGCGTATAGCCTGTTTCTGGTTTCTCTGGTTTTGATCCTGGTTTGTTTCCTGACTTCTGCCTGTTTGCTGCCTGCCCTGATCTTCTGCCTGTTACCTGACGACTCTCTGCGCTCACTCTCTGATATCCCTGTTTTGCTGTTTCCTGACCCCTGCCTGTTTGATGATTCTAAATAAAGCTGCACATGGATCTCATCTCGTCTCCAGCTTCGTAACACAATCACAGCGCGATGTTCCCTTGACGTATAACATTTGAACTCAACAAACAGTGCAAATAAAGCAACGTTTCTGTTGAAGAAATCGGCGCAGAATGTCCGTTGTCTAAATTGACGACACATTGGCCCAAAACAACAGAACTCCTGGTCAACGGAACTCTTTCACAACTGTAAGTTTTTGTGTGTATTTTTTCAGTTTACATAGCTTTCTCTTATCCTTGATGTCTTTCAGTATTAGACCTAACTTTCTACTTTCTTAGAATTGTATGACAGTCGCAATAATCTGAGTGTATGCTACTTTTGAATAACAGCTAGATTTGTTTTAATGCAGACTCCAAACAGACTGTTTCAAGATGATTAACTTACCGATGACACAATAAAGTCTCCATTTACAACCAAGGTAGCCTACTATAATACCGGTATTGTGTTCTATGCATAGGAATACTGTATTTTTACTTAAAGGTGATCTTAATGTCTTTTGAAAGTAAAAGTTAATAATATTTCAGTAATTCATATAACGTTAGAGGTTAACGTTAATGAATTGGAAAGAGCGTTTCTCAAGGCTTCCTAGGTGTATATAACATTCTTCTTTCAGATGAATACTATCTATCTGAGTTATATTTAAAAAAAAATGTCCTGACTCTTATGACTTTTAGAACGGCAGTGAATGGCCGTCTATCAAGGCGCATCCATCCATGATAAAAGTAATCCACCACATGACTCTGGCGGGTTATAAAGCCCTTTTAAAGCGAAGCATTTGTGTAAGAAAAATATCCATTTTTAAAACTTTATTGGATTAAGATATTGGATACATGGATTAAGTATGTTTTAAATTACAGAAACAAAAAAGATACTCATAATTTATCATATTTATACTTTCAATAAATTAGTCTTTACATAATTTCTGATTGCTAATTAGGCTGGCTAATTTTGAAAGTTTTCAATGTCAATATTGCTTGTGATCTTAATGTATGTGTATTCTTTATGTTTACACTTTTGCATGATCTTCTTTTTTAGGCTATGAGGAAAAACTCTACCGTGCACACAGAGAACAGAGCTCAATGCTAACTGGGGGAGCAGCTGGACAACTAGAAGAGAGAACAGTAGAACACTATTAATACAGATTCCTGGATTATTTTTCTGCAAGAACCAAAACAAGCAAAGACTGATGATGAGTACTCTGAGCAAACACCGCAGTCAAGACGCATGAGTGACTTTACTGAGTTCTTCATGTAATGTTGGGCATTTACTGTACGCAGAACTTCTAATAATTTATGTGGATGCCATTTATAAACCTGTTAGATTTTAAAGTTTTAGTTTTGAGATTAATAAAATTTTATGCTTTAACAATGTTATAGCTAATCATTTTTGAGGGGTTTTAAGAGAACATTTTGGGAACAAAAATAAACTTCCGCTAAAAACTTTATAAGAAAGTTAGGGGATAATGTTTTAAAAATGTTATGATTAAACCTTTATAGAAGGTCATCACAAAACATTTTCAGAGTGTTCGAGAATTTTATGCCATCTTTTAAGAGAACATTCTGGGAACAAAAAGAAAACTACCCGCTGAAAATGATATAAGAACGTCAAGGAATAATGTTCTAACAATGTTAGCATTTACATATTTAGAATGTTTTTAGAGAATGTTTTTAGAACTTTTAAGAGAACATTCTGGGAACAAAAAGAAAACTACCCGCTGAAAATGTTATAAAAACATTAGGGAATAATGTTCTAACAATGTTAGCAATAAACATATTTAAAATGTTTTTAGACAATGTTATTAGAAATTTTAAGAGAACATTCTGGGAACAAAAAGAAAACTACCTGTTGAAAAATGTTATAAAAACATTAGGGAATAATGTTCTAACAATGTTAGCATTTACATATTTAGAATGTTTTTAGAGAATGTTTTTAGAACTTTTAAGAGAACATTCTGGGAACAAAAAGAAAACTACCCGCTGAAAATGTTATAAGAACGTCAGGAAATAATGTTCTAACAATGTTAGCATTTAACATATTTAAAATGTTTTTAGAGAATGTTATTAGAACTTTTAAGAGAACATTCTGGGAACAAAAAGAAAACTACCCGCTGAAAACATTATTAGAACACTGCATGGTAATGTTCTCAGAACATTTTTAGAACAAAAAAATCCTAGCTGGGTATTCTGCTTCAAGTAGCCGGCCATGTTGACAATATGACAACGGTCAAAAAATCAAACCCAAAGTACAATTATTATGGACGTTATCTGATATTAAGCGTTTCTGCTTCACATTTTCAGCAGGGCAGCGGAGACCCATTACATTGCTAAATAATGACTGTAATGAATATAATCAAATCTGCTGTCAGGACATAACTCTTGAGGAGATTATTTGAGAAATAACTCAATTAAAGAACAATAAATCCCCAGGCTGTGATGGTCTGAGCTCTGAGATGTAGAAATGTTTCTCTGAGGTAAATTTCTTCTGGCTGTCTTCAGAGAATATCTTGACAGAGGGATCTTCCTCCTTCTCTGAGGCGACACACACTTCATCTAAAACCTCACACACACTCGCTGTTCATTGACAATCAACGACCCATTACATTGCTAAATAATGACTGTAAGATTTTAGCATCTATCTTAGCAAAACGTCTCAAATCTAAATTACACTCTTTTATTGATGAATGCCGATCTGGTTTCATGAAAGATCGTCACATAGTCAATAACATTCGCAGTTTTGGATCTGATTGAATACAAAGACTTTCTAGATGATGAACAACACCTTATTTTATTCTTAGACTTTCAAAAAGCCTTTGACACGGTAAGCCACAAGTTTATTATTGACACCTTAAACTGTTTTAGTTTTGGTAAGAATTGTATTATTGCTGTATAAACTCTGTACATGAGGAAACAGTTGTGTTAGATTGGCTAATGGAAACTCATCTAGATTTCACACACACAAAGGTCTCCGCCAAGACTGCCCCACCTCGCCTCTTCTATTGGGGATTGAAGCTCAAACTCTCTGTCATTTAATTCACAAGAGTTCATTCAAAGGAATTACATTAAATGAAAGAGAAATACAAATCTGACCGCTGCCTGATGACACAACCCTGTTTCTAAAAAATGAATCCCAAATAGGAGTTGAACTAAATGTTGTAAGCCAATTTTCTGAAAGCTCAGGCTTGAATCTGAATCTTTCAAAATGTGAGCAGTTTTCTGTTAAAAATAAGCATTCGGGTCAAATATGTGGCATCAATATAAAGAATTTAGTAACTTATAATGGAATAAAAATCAGTCCTAATCAAAAGTTGATGACAGAGAGTAATATTTCTTTACTACACGACTATATTCATTAAAGTTTGACTCTTGGATCAAGAGATATATCTTCGTATGGCAGGTTCTTCTTTCTAAAGCAGAAGGTCTCTCACGAGCTGCAGATTTATTTACATCAATAGAAATTCATAAGTTACAATGTGCCAATCTAGACAAACTATTATATAACTTTATATGGAGGAAGAAGCCTCATAAAATCAGGAAAAACATCTTGACTAATAAAATTGAGGAGGCGGGTTTATCGGTAATTGACTTCTCACTTTCAATGAGATATTAAAAATCAACTGGATTAAAAGATTTGTGGAAAATCCAAACAGTTTCTGGAACATTGATCCAAACTTTATCTTTGGAAAAACTGCTTTAAACATGATATTCTACTGCTCCTCCAGGTGGTGTACCTATGTGTTTCAGACATCTATCTATTCGATTCCCTTTAGCACCACCAGCTTTTCAAAAAGTTTGGGTAAGACGTTGTGTGGCCTATTGATTAAACGGTAACACTTTATTTGAAGGGGTGTGCATAAGACTGAAATGACACTGTCATAAACATGACACTTTTAATGCAATGTTGACATTGTTTAAAATGTCTTTGTTATGAAAACTTGACATTAACCAAGACAAAAATGTCTTGATTATGACAACTTGACATTAACCAAGAAATCATAACCTGTCACAAATGTCATAACAGGTCTAATTATCAAACTTAAAGAAGTTATTTAGCTTTGCGTTAACATTACATTACTGTCATATGTGGTTGGTTTTGACTTTGGCCGTCATGACACCATTATAACTGTGACATGAATATTTTACTTGTCCTCAAGTAAAGTGGAACACATTGTACTAGTTATAAAGATGTCATTAAGGGTTATTACACTGTCAAATGCTTTAACAACAGTGTCATTAATATTTCCCCTTACCTCAAGTAAAGTGGAACATGTTGGACTAGGTATAAACATGGCAGGTTGACAGGTTATGATTTCTTGGTTATTGTCAAGTTGTCATAATCAAGACATTTTTTGTCTTTGTTAATGTCAAGTTGTCATAACAAAGACATTTTAAACAATGTCAACTTTGCATTAAAATTGTCATAATTTACCGAATGACACTTAATGACAAAAGTCATAAACATTCATAAAGACTCCTTCATGTTCATGACAGGTGTTATGTCATGTTTATGACAGTGTCATGTCAGTCTTATGCACACCCCTTCAAATAAAATGTACCGATTAGACCCGCAAAGGAAAACAAGCGCTCTACAGGAGCTGAAGAGGGAATGATTGTGTTGAACCTCACAAACAGCTGTCTAATAAGTGGATACTGGTTCAAGATGTCCAAATCCTTCCTCTGATCTTCTAGGATTCTGGCTCAAAGTATTTTGAGTATTTTGAAAATACAAAAATACTCATCCTAAATGTATTTAAATACAAATTACATTTGATTTTTTCAAAAGGCTTTAAAATACAAAATACAAAATACTATTTTGTTTTTCAAATACTTATTTTAAATACATGTATCTGAAATACTGCCCATCCCTGAAGGTTAACAGAAATGAGATAATTAACAGCAGTGTAATGCACACAATTCACCACAGGAGGGCGTTTAGACGTGAGTCTTTAAATTGATATTACAGATATAAGAATATATTTCCATTAAACAAAAGCGAACTTTTCTAGATTTTTTTTACTATGTCGCTTTAAATTAACAATTTATCAAACAATGTGAAATAAATGCAAAGTAAGTGCAGAGTTTAGTGCAGTTTTCCTCTGGCGCTCTGAATACGGTTCAGCAGTGTAATTCACACAGTTCACCACAGGAGGGCGATTAAACTCCATTTTCAACAGAATATCGCAGACAGGGGCGGTGCTAGGGGTGGGCTAAGGGGGCTGTTTTCAGTAAAGCCCCGAATGTTTTTATTTCCTTGCATTGTACACACCATCACTGAGAGAATTTAATGAATTAAATGTATATTTCTCGACTCTCGCATCACAGCGTCCGTCAACATACGCATTGTCATTCACAACCGACAAGAAGCGCCCACTCAGGCTAGTGCTTCTGACTGACATGTAAACTGGCCAACCATCGATGAGAAGCTCGGCGGTCTTGTACGATCCAGCCAATGAAATTAAATATTTTGGAGCCAGGTGTTTGTTGATGTGCAAGTAATGAACGAGTAAAATGGATGCTATCAAAGTTCTTCCAAAAAAAAAAAAAAAAAAAAAAGGAATTAAAACACCCCCAGCCATTACTAAAACAAGATACAACAGCTTCAGCAGGTATCTGTAACTTTTAATCGAAGTATTAGATTTCTTTCTTTAGATTGTCAGATATACATTTTGATCGTCAAACACTTTGTGCAGCACAGTCAATAGGACGTGCACGCGCGGCGCACACACAAAAGGTAAGGTAGGTAGACTTATTAGTCTTTAAAATGTAATGTGTGCATGATGAAGAATGGGTCAAGATTTTATTTTTTTTGTTATTATAGAGATTCTTTAGTCACCTCTTTTTATCTATTCTCACAAAAATCATGTTGTTAAGTAAATGCTATTTATTAAAACAATAATAGAGCTGAGCTTGCCAACCATGTCTGAGATGAGTCAGCAAGGAAAGAAGAGGGTGCGTGGCATTGGGATTTTTAATTTTAATTCGCAAGAGATATTGACCTTGTTAAAAAAAAAAAAAAAAAAAAACGATTTTATTTAAACTTTATTTCTTGTATCGTGACACATACATGGATTTCTCTGGGTTAAGCCCCAGATATCTAGAACCGCTCCTGATCGCGGATGCAAAATATATTTATAGAAAATTTGAAAGGTAATTGCCAGATGTTTTACTGCGTCACACATGGCAACCAACAATTTATTAAATGTTACAAAATATTGTAACTCAAAGTTTTCCTCTGACTGCAGTCACAGCTGTAGAAATAAGTTGCAGCAGTGTAATTCACACAATTCACCACAGGAGGGCGACTGGCCAAGTTGTCTTGTTTTAAAGTTTTAGTGTTTAGCTTTTTGTGTTCAAAATGTTCAAAGGTTTATATAATGAGCGGGTACATGTATCAGTTGTCCAAATCGTGCTTTGTCTTATCCTGAATCACTGTACACCTATAATAAGTGTTTATATTCGGACTATTTTATACTGGTTCTGGTCTTACCGCTGCGGAGTAGCACAGGACCTGCGTGACTCGTCATTCATGTTTGGTTCAATATTAAATTATACTCTAACTTAACGTTACCTTTGGCTCGTGGAGAGAATAATATTCGTTTGAACTTTTTTCATTTCACGTGAACACACACCAGAATTCTTGCAGAGTCGATTTATCTATTTCGCTGACTCAAATCTTTAAATGTTTATGGGTAAAATGACAGCAGTGTAATTCACACAGTTCACCACAGGAGGGCGTCAAGATAAAAACAAATGTTCGTCTTAACCCTAAAACCGTATTCTGGACAAATTTGGGCAAAATAGTTTTGATTTATTTTTAAGAAATACTTCCCTTGATCTGAGCGGTACAAGACTTGGCTGTTTTTTCTAAGTTTGCCTCCTGAACACACACAATATTTTTTTTTGTTGACTCAATTCTACAATGTTAAGTGGGTGGAAAAAAACCTTCTTAATCTTGTATTTGGGTCAAAAATGGGCACCCATAGAAATGAATGAGGAAAAACTGTAATTTAGAGCATTCTAAAATAAGCCAAAATAAGACACCGGGTGACAGCAAAGTCACTTCATCTTTAGGTTTTACATTTGCCAACAAATACTACATCGTGGATTAAAGTTCATGTTTTGTTACATTCAACACAAAATAACATTAAAATGTTCTCGCTTCATTTTTTATTCTGTTGCGCTTATATTTTTTTTCTGTTATTAAAACGTCTGAATCAACGGGGCTTTATAAGAATAATTCTTAATCAAGCTAGTTTTCCTCTAGAGTTACTGCTGTAGAAAAAATGTTTCAGTGGTGTAATTAATACATTTTACCACAGGAGGGCGTTTTCAATTCAAATTTAAAAGTACGTACAATTATTATACCATAAATAAAAGGGGTCATATGTTTCATGTGGTAACGAACGATTTATTTAACACGAAATCAATGTAAAATAATGTAATGCAAAGTTTTCCTTTGACTTGAATTAACTAGAAGTAGGTAGACATTTTTAGGTAGAAATAATTAACAGGAGTGTAATTCACATGAATTCCCAACAGTTCGATCAAGACATTGGACTTTTTAAAATTACATAATGTATTTGTTTATTTTAACAAATCGGGAGGCAGTATACAATACACAGAGAATGATACAATCAATTTTTCATAATTTTCCCTTAGTTTATACATCCAACAATATATTTCATTTTAAAACTACATGTTTGCCAGAGGTTTTCAATTATTTATCAAAGGATTTTAATCAATGCAAATAATTTAATAAAAGGTTAACAGGGATGGGCATAAATACATGGAAATGTATTTAAATACAAATACAAAATACTGTGTGGAAAAATGTATTTAAATACAAATGAAGAGTTCAGATGCAAAAGCCTCTAAACGCCATTTGAAATTTTCTTCTAAAATGACCATTTTTATCAAGCTTCTATATTTAAGTTCAGCAATTTCACTTAAATGACAATTAATAGGTAATCTTCATTGCCATTTAAGTGAAATTATTGAACTTAAATATACAAGCTTGATAAAAATGATCATTTTAGAAGAAAATTTCAAATGGCACTTAGAGGCTTTTGCATCTGAACTCTTCAAATACAAAATACTGTGTGGAAAAATGTATTTAAATACAAATACAGTATTTTGTATTTTGAAAATACAGAAAATACATGTGAAATTGGCAATTCAGTGCAGGCATCCCTATTAGGCTGAAATCTATCTGGGCCTATTCTGAATGCCAACAATTATTTAGATGTGTGCAACTACTTAGAAACTTTCGTTTTCATTTTATATACCTCTTCCCTTCCCCAGCCCTGTAGGAAATACAAAACTTTTAACATCTTTTATTATGTTTTATCACCACCATTACCTCACACTCAGGAACAAGAACTCAATAACACAAAGTCAATTATATTTCGAATAACTGATGGTGTACTCCTCCAGGTGGTGTACCTATGTGTTTCAGACATCTATCTATTCGATTCCCTTTAGCACCACCAGCTTTTCAAAAAGTTTGGGTTTAAGACGTCGTCTGTGTGGCCTATTGATTAAACGGTAACACTTTATTTGAAGGGGTGTGCATAAGACTGAAATGACACTGTCATAAACATGACACTTTTAATGCAAAGTTGACATTGTTTAAAATGTCTTTGTTATGAAAACTTGACATTAACCAAGACAAAAATGTCTTGATTATGACAACTTGACATTAACCAAGAAATCATAACCTGTCACAAATGTCATAACAGGTCTAATTATCAAACTTAAAGAAGTTATTTAGCTTTGCGTTAACATTACATTACTGTCATATGTGGTTGGTTTTGACTTTGGCCGTCATGACACCATTATAACTGTGACATGAATATTTTACTTGTCCTCAAGTAAAGTGGAACACATTGTACTAGTTATAAAGATGTCATTAAGGGTTATTACACTGTCAAATGCTTTAACAACAGTGTCATTAATATTTCCCCTTACCTCAAGTAAAGTGGAACATGTTGGACTAGGTATAAACATGGCAGGTTGACAGGTTATGATTTCTTGGTTAATGTCAAGTTGTCATAACAAAGACATTTTAAACAATGTCAACTTTGTATTAAAATTGTCATAATTTACCGAATGACACTTAATGACAAAAGTCATAAACATTCATAAAGACTCCTTCATGTTCATGACAGGTGTAATGTGATGTTTATGACAGTGTCATGTCAGTCTTATGCACACCCCTTCAAATAAAATGTACCGATTAGACCCGCAAAGGAAAACAAGCGCTCTACAGGAGCTGAAGAGGGAATGATTGTGTTGAACCTCACAAACAGCTGTCTAATAAGTGGATACTGGTTCAAGATGTCCAAATCCTTCCTCTGATCTTCTAGGATTCTGGCTCAAAGTATTTTGAGTATTTTGAAAATACAAAAATACTCATCCTAAATGTATTTAAATACAAATTACATTAGATTTTTTCCAAAGGATTTTGATTTGTTTCCAATTCTCCACAGGAGGGCGTTTAGACGTTGTTGCGTTTGATAATGACCACACTGACACCGAGAGTAGTATCAACTTATCGTCAGCTTTACTTCCATAACACTCTGTCTAGACCCAAGTAGATGAACACATCCATTCCTCAGACAGAACCAAATGATTCAGCCCAATCAAACTCTATGCATCACTGAACATTAACTCAATGCATTTATAAACCCCACTTCAGAGAACACAACATTTCCCCCCCTCCTACAGGTTTTCAAACATGAAATGTTGACACAAAGTCCTTTAGGTGCCCAGGCCGAGAACGAGTGCGAACAGGCCGCGGTGAAAGACAAGGATGAGGCTGGGCAGCCTGTGATGGGCAAGCACACATCTCAGCTGGGAGGTTGATAGAGATGCTTGGAACCTGTGCAGGATCTATCTGAGGTCTAGGCTGACTCGCTGGGTTGTCCTGCCAAGCTGAGGGTGTGGCTTGAGATGTGGCACCTGTCGTATGTGCCGGGGCCCGTACTTTGCGGAGACGGCTTGCATGCCAACGTGTGCCATCACTGAGCAAGAAGGTGGCTGGGCCCAGCTGATGACTAACTTTGAGAGGGGAAGACCAGTATGAAGCGAGTTTGTGGTCTCTGTGGGGCCTGCGAACCCTGACCCAATCCGCAGCCTGTATGTCAGGGGCCTTTGCGTGTGCTGAGAGGTCGAATTTCTGCTTCATCCGCCTCTGCTGGCGTTCAACTGAGGCCCTGACCTGTGGTAGTGGGCCCTGAGGCAGTGCTGGGCTGAGCCTGTCGAGGGGAAGGTGGAGCTCACGGCCAAGCATGAGGGAAGCTGGAGAGACCCCCGTTGTAGAGTGTTGGGTGGCCCTGTAGTGCAGCAGTGTGTGGCGAATGGCCTGTGAGAATGTCCATCCCTGGAACAGGTGTGCTCTGAGGCTGTTTTTCAGGGACTGGTGAAAGCGTTCAACACCACCGTTAGCTTGGGGATGATAGTATGCCGTGCGGATGTGGCGAATACCCTTGTTTTTGAGGTATGTGGTGAACTCGGCCGAGATCAGTTGCGGGCCATTGTCCGTAGTGATAGTATTTGGGAGGCCCCAGCGGGAGAACAGAGAGTCCAGAAAGTTGATTATGACCAAAGAGGTCACAGAGCCGGTGGCAATAAGCTCAGGCCATTTCGAGTGCAGGTCATAGACAACCACTAGGAAGCGTTGGTGATGAGGAACTCCCTGTATCTCACCACATATGTCCAGCTGCAGGTGATCCCAAGGCTGTGATGGCCAAGCAAGTGGTTGTAACGGTGGGGGGGCCTGGTGACCTGTCTTTCCGCTCAAAAGGCAGGCGGCACAGTCTTTCACCAGGGCCTCTATGTCTTTATCAATCCCCGGCCACCAAACCCGGTCTCTGCAGCGCTGTTTCAGCTTCACAATACCAAGGTGGCCCTCGTGAGCCATTGCCAAGACCCGTGCACGTAGGGTGCTGGGGATGACTGTGCAGAGGCCGCGTGCCACACAGGTGTCGTTCCAGCAGGACAACTCCTGCTTTATTCTGGAAAATGCGGCAAGCTCCTCCGATATCTCATGAGGCCAACCGTTCAGTATATAGACACGGAGCTGAGAGAGAATTGGGTCCTGTTCCGATGCATTCTTCAGTTCTTGTAACGATACGACAGCCTGGAGGGGTGCGTGTAACATCTGAACAATGTCCTGTTCGACCTGGTCCGTGTCGGTGGTTGTGTGTATGACAGGGTGGGATGGAGTAGCGCGGGACAGAAGATCAGCCACAACATTGTCTCTGCCTGGGGTGAACTTCAAGTCAAAGTTATACTGGCGAAGTCGGTCGGACCAGCGGTGTAGTTGCAGTGGTCTGTGGCCTGTCCCAGATGTAGAAAGCAGTGCGGTCAGGGCCTGGTGATCTGTCCTCAGGGTGAAAGCGCGGCCATAGAGGTACAAGTGCCACTGCTCGCAAGCCCAGATGCAGGCTAATGCTTCACGTTCCCCCACCGAGTACCGCTGCTCCGTCTGATTGAGGGCCCGTGATGCAAAGGCAATGGGCTTCTCGACGCCCTGCTGAGTCTGTGACAGCACTGCTCCTATGGCTGTAGCCGACGCATCGCAGGTCACCATAGTGGGGCTAGATATATCGAAATGAGCCAACACTGGAGCTGTAGTGAGCTGCACCTTGAGCGCTTGCACCGCCTCAGAGCATGCCTGTGACCATATCCAGGGCTCATCCTTACGCAGCAGATGCCGTAGTGGGGCGGTGGTAGCAGAATAATGTGGGAGGAACTTTAGATAGTAACCCGTCATGCCCAAGAAGGAGGCAACCTGTGCAGCTGAGCTGGGTTCGGGAATTGCCAGTATAGCGTCTACATTTGACTGAAGTGGTGTGACGCCATCCGCCGACAGTCGGAAACCCACATACTCAATGGACGGTGAGGAGAACACACATTTTTCAGCATTGAGGGTTAGTTTGTGTTCCGCTAGGGCTGCGAAAACTCTGCTGAGGCGTTCGTCATGACTCGCTGTAGAAGGCCCATGGATAACCACATCGTCCAGGTATATGGCCACCCCCGGTATACCAGCCAATACCGACACCATGATTTTTTGAAAGCAGCTGGGGGCGGAGCTAAGTCCAAACGGCATGCGCGTGTAACGAAACACACCTTCATGGGTCACGAAGGCTGTGAGATTCCTGCTGCTGGGGTGGAGGGGTACTTGTAAGTAGCCCTGTCTGAGGTCCAGTTTGGAGAACACGGTTGAGCCATGGAACTGAGCAGTGAGCTCTTCTGAGGTAGGGAGTGGAAACTTGTCCGGGATCACTGCCTTATTCACTGCTCGCAGGTCGACACACTCGTAGTGCCCCTGATTTCTTCTGAGCCACCACCAGGTTTGAGACCCAGGGCGATGCATCCACTGGTTCGATAATGCCAGAGTCCAGTAGTAGCTTAAGTTCAACTGAGACACCATCACGGAAAGCCAGAGGAATGCGGCGAAGTGGTTGAATGACTGGTGTAACAGCCGGGTTCAAGAGAGGTTGGTGGGCAAAAGCAGTGAGGCACCCCAAGCCTTCAAACAGAGACGGCCATTTTTGTTGCCAAGACGTAGAGATTGTCAGGATCGCAGCTCCCTTTGTGTCCACCAGGGAGAACCCCAGAGCTGAGAACAAATCCAGACCCATCAGATTGGCCCCACGACGGGCAACATGGAAGGTAAAACTGGGTACCAATTTGGTGCCATACCCAACAGTCACTTGCAGGGAACCCACTAGGTCAATTTTTGAGTCGCCATAGCCACAGAGTGAGGCAGAGGGTGGCGACAGTGGCAGTGCTCCAAAAAAACAACCGTATGTGTGCATGTTCAAGAGAGACACACTGGCACCAGTATCCAAAAGCAGTGGGATACACACATCATTTAGGCGCACTGAGCATGCTTTAAATGAGACTGGCCCAGAGTAGACATTGTGAATGATAGTGGGCGACTCAGCTGGAGCAGAACGGCAGACTGAAGCAAAATGGTTGCGTTTGCCACAGTTACGACACGTTTGACCACGAGCTGGGCAGCTCTGCGCTCTAGACTGATGAGATGAAGATCCACAATTATCACAGGGCCGCGACGCTGGTGTTTGTGGGCGTGGCCGAGACCGCTGCGGGCGTCTCAGTAGCATAACTGCAGAGGAATCTGCTGCAGCCGATGCGTCGTTCTGATTGGGCTGTAATATAGATGTGGGCATGGGGGAGGGGGCTGGATAGTCCGTGATTGTTTGCTGTTTAGTCAATGCTGACGCACATGCAGCTGCACTCTCTATTTGTAATGCAATCGTGATCGCTCGGGGCAGTGATAAATCATCCGGTTCTAATAGCAGAGTTTCACGTACTTTTGCATTGTTGGTATGTTCAATTAACTGGTCGCGAATCATTTCGTCCTGCAACGCACCGAACTTGCATGTGCTGCCAATCCCCGCAAGTTGGCTACGTACTGTTGCACTGACTCACCGGGCAGCTGTTTTCTTTGGCGGAACAGAAAACGGCGCAAGAGCGCGCTCTGCGTGTGCGGTAAGCAGTTCCACGGCCGTGTCATAATCGCTTGTGGCGCCCGACTCAAGCGTTCCCAGCACACGATGACCCTCAGCTCCCAAGCAGTGTAGTAACAGCGCCTTTTTGCGGGCTGTGCTCACATCCGTCAGCCCCACTGCCAAGATGAAAGTCTCGAAAGACTGCAACCAGCGAGTCCAGGGAATCGGAGGCTCACCAGGTAGCGCGAGGAAAGGAGCAGGCGGTGGCAGTGCAATATCAGCCATCCTCGTCGCCAAATGTTGCGTTTGATAATGACCACACTGACACCGAGAGTAGTATCAACTTATCGTCAGCTTTACTTCCATAACACTGTCTGTCTAGACCCAAGTAGATGAACACATCCATTCCTCAGACAGAACCAAATGATTCAGCCCAATCAAACTCTATGCATCACTGAACATTAACTCAATGCATTTATAAACCCCACTTCAGAGAACACAACAGACGTGAGTCTTTAAATTGATATTACAGATATAAGAATATATTTCCATTAAACAAAAGCGAACTTTTCTAGATTTTTTTACTATGTCGCTTTAAATTAATAATTTATCAAACAATGTGAAATAAATGCAAAGTAAGTGCAGAGTTTAGTGCAGTTTTCCTCTGGCGCTCTGAATACGGTTCAGCAGTGTAATTCACACAGTTCACCACAGGAGGGCGATTAAACTCCATTTTCAACAGAATATCGCAGACAGGGGCGGCGCTAGGGGTGGGCTAAGGGGGCTGTTTTCAGTAAAGCCCCGAATGTTTTTATTTCCTTGCATTGTACACACCATCACTGAGAGAATTTAATTAATTAAATGTATATTTCTCGACTCTCGCATCACAGCGTCCGTCAACATACGCATTGTCATTCAAAACCGACAAGAACCGCCCACTCAGGCTAGTGCTTCTGACTGACATGTAAACTGGCCAACCATCGATGAGAAGCTCGGCGGTCTTGTACGATCCAGCCAATGAAATTAAATATTTTGGAGCCAGGTGTTTGTTCATGTGCAAGAAGTTAGTAATGAACGAGTAAAATGGATGCTGTCAAAGTTCTTCCAAAAAAGAAAAAAAAAAGAAAAAGGAATTGAAACACCCCCAGCCATTACTAAAACAAGATACAACAGCTTCAGCAGGTATCTGTAACTTTTAATCGAAGTATTAGATTTCTTTCTTTAGATTGTCAGATATACATTTTGATCGTCAAACACTTTGTGCAGCACAGTCAATAGGACGTGCACGCGCGGCGCACACACAAAAGGTAAGGTAGGTAGTCTTATTAGTCTTTAAAATGTAATGTGTGCATGAAGAATGGGTCAAGATTTTTTTGTTTTTATTATAGAGATTCTTTAGTCACCTCTTTTTATCTATTCTCACAAAAATCATGTTGTTAAATGCTATTTATTAAAACAATAATGCTTGCCAACCATGTCTGAGAGGAAAGAAGAGGGTGCGTGGCATTGTGATTTTTAATTTTAATTAGCAAGAAATATTCACCTTATTAAAAAAAAACATGTTATTTAAAGTTTATTCCTTGTATCGTGACACATACATGGTTTTCTCTGGGTTAAGCCCCAGATATCCACTCACCCTAGAACCGCTCCTGATCGCGGATGTAAAATATATTTATAGAAAATTTGAAAGGTAATTGCCAGATGTTTTACTGCGTCACACATGGCAACCAACAATTTATTAAATGTTACAAAATATTGTAACTCAAAGTTTTCCTCTGACTGCAGTCACAGCTGTAAAGTTGCAGCAGTGTAATTCACACAATTCACCACAGGAGGGCGACTGGCCAAGTTGTCTTGTTTTAAAGTTTTAGTGCTTAGCTTTTTGTGTTCAAAATGTTCAAAGGTTTATATAATGAGCGGGTACATGTATCATTTGTCCAAATCGTGCTTTGTCTTATCCTGAATCACTGTACACCTATAATAAGCGTTTATATTCGGACTATTTTATACTGGTTCTGGTCTTACCGCTGCGGAGTAGCACAGGACCTGCGTGACTCGTCATTCATGTTTGGTTCAATATTAAATTATACTCTAACTTAACGTTACCTTTGGCTCGTGGAGAGAATAATATTCGTTTGAACTTTTTTCATTTCACGTGAACACACACCAGAATTCTTGCAGAGTCGATTTATCTATTTCGCTGACTCAAATCTTTAAATGTTTATGGGTAAAATGACATCAGTGTAATTCACACAGTTCACCACAGGAGGGCGTCAAGATAAAAACAAATGTCCTAAGTTTGCCCCCTGAACACACACAATATATATATATATATATATATATATATATATATATATATATATATATATATTTATTATTATTTTTTTTTTTGACTCAATTCTACAATGTTAAGTGGGTGGAAAAAAACCTTCTTAATCTTGTATTTGGGTCAAAAATGGGCACCCATAGAAATGAATGAGGAAAAACTGTAATTTAGAGCATTCTAAAATAAGCCAAAATAAGACACCGGGTGACAGCAAAGTCACTTCATCTTTAGGTTTTACATTTACCAACAAATACTACATCGTGGATTAAAGTCCATATTTTGTTACATTCAACACAAAATAACATTAAAATGTTGTTTCAGTGGTGTAATTAATACATTTTACCACAGGAGGGCGTTTTCAATTCAAATTTAAAAGTACGTACAATTATTATACCATAAATAAAAGGGGTCATATGTTTCATGTGGTAACGAACGATTTATTTAACACGAAATCAATGTAAAATAATGTAATGCAAAGTTTTCCTTTGACTTGAAGGGTTAATCCAGCTTGTAGTTCTCATTAGTTACTTGTGTGTGAAACCCACTTGGTCAAAAATGAGCTGGGACTTTCAGATCTTTTAGCGCTTTTGGGGGGTTTAATTCTGTTTGGTGAACCACCGGGTAAAGGCAGTGCTCTGTACTTGTTTTGGTACTTGTGTAAAGTAAAATAAAAGTGTTTAGTTTTTTATTTTTAGTTTTTTAGCATTTAGTTTTTCTCCCTGGTACTCGTGTCAGGGCCTCCCAGAGTTTCCCCAATACCTGTCCTGGAGGATGTGAGCCTGTGCACTGTGTGCAGGGTTAAGGACTGATGATAGTAGCAGGACTGGCCCCTTCACCTACCGTCACTCTCTCTTCAAATAAATGCTGGACAGGCTGCAGGACAAAGCAGAACACCACTCCTTCCTCTGGCACCATAAACGGGCCTTGTTGTCACTTTCAGATATGTATGGTTTATGTTAAGCCACATCTTTTTGGATTTTGTGGCACTACTTTTGTGGAATTGGATGATGTCAGCTTATGACTTTACATTTTTTCTCAATTGTTTACACACAAATTCTGGTACTTGAGACACAATGACCACAACATGTAACTCATTCGCCAACCCCCTGAACCAATTCTGCTAAACTACAAGCACAATTCCTGCTTTACACTCAAATTGCAGCTCTAAAACACACGTTTTTCAAAACACTACACACAAATTCTCTGCATTTGGCATAATTTTCATCCAGAAAATCTCTTGTTTTCACGAGGAAAACACTGCCATTCAAATATTCACACTGACTCGTCACACGGGCAAACACATTTCACACAGTTTTACAATTAGCGATCAGAGCTTTAGCATAAAATACCAAAACCAAAGAGAGGATGCAGCATAGATTTTTTTTTTTCTTTTTTTACTGTAACAGCATAAAAAATTCGGTTGTTTTGTATGTAGACCACTGTATGTGCAACTTTGTGTTGGTTGGGGTGTACAAAATGTGGGATCTATCTCCCATTGATATTGTGGGAAAAATAAAATATATTTGTTACCGTGTATTTGTGTGTTCTGGTTAAAAAAAACAATATTCTCAAATATTTTACAACACAGTTATGTATGTAATATCTGTAGTAAGTGTAACACTGAACAAAAAAAGGCCTAAGTCATTATGATGAATGGAGAAGAAGTGTTTTCCATTGATCGTAGTGTTTTACATTGAGCACATCAGTGTTCAACTGGTTCTTATAAATGTCTATTCATATGATGGTTTGTGTGTGTCATTTGAAAACAAAATACCATTTTGAGAAGAAATAACATTGTTTTGAATGTAAAGTTTCATTTTGCAGGAGAATTGAGGGGTTTTGCCCATCGTGTGAGTGTTTTTAGATTTGTGTGTAGAGTTCTGAGAATATGAGGCATTCTTTCAGAAAATGTGTGTAAACAATCGAGAAAAACTGTAATTACAAATGTACATCATAATGTACAACGGTACAGTGAAGCATGGCTCTGCATTGCTACTCTTTCACTTGCACACACAACCAACACCACACTTTATGTAAAAAAGATTGGAGAGCATTATTTATTATCTTTAACTTCAGTAAAGCAGATGTAAAACACTACAAGGGGAATGTGTTGCTCTCAGGAGGTGGCTGTATTTGCACAATGACATCCTGACTCTGGCTAAATCTACATCTGTCCACTGCAGAGGCTATAATAACCACAACCTGGAGGAGGAACTATATACATGTATAAAAGTATAATATAACCTTTTAACATTTACAGTAGGTTTTAGTCTTCACTCACCCACTATGCTTGTAAAACATGTTAGGCCATATTTGCTAGTGAAAGAGTTGCAATGCAGAGCCCTGCTCATAGCATAGGCTACATAGCTGTAGGCCCTATTCACCAATGCTCTTACAGATGTTTAATTCTCCCTAACAACCAGAGCTATTATTTTATTAGTTTTAATTTTTATTTTAATTAACTAAAGTATTTTTCACACCCAGTGCTACTTTAGTTGTACTAAAAAAAGTTATATTAGTTCAGTTTTAGTCTACCATCACCTCGCTAACTATAGTTACTTTTATTTTGAAAGTGTTTCCGGTTACATTCGCTTCCAAAAAAGGAATGGACCACGTGACTTCCGTTTTTGGTTTGTAAACGAAAAACGAATTGACAGAAGTTCAAAGACTCACTTCAATCTTTGTTCAAAAAGGAATAACGATAAAATGATCCCCAAAAAACGAAAAACGGGCAGTTTTTAATTGGTTTTTCGTTTTTTGATTCTGACACCAAAAATGGTTATTTGGTTTTTCTAGCTATTTGAAACAAAAAACAAAAAAAACGGTATTTTCGTTTCATAATTACAAACGAATACAGATTATCCAGAGATCCCCTGACCATAATTAACAGGAGTGTAATTCACATGAATTCACCACAGTTCGATCAAGACATTGGACTTTTTAAAATTACATAATGTATTTGTTTATTTTAACAAATCGGGAGGCAGTATACAATACACAGAGAATGATCTGTGTCTGTGTGACACATCGGTGAAATGATCGGTGGCATTCCCATTCCCATACCCATTGGTGTTTGTTGATTGTTCTGTATCTGACAATCTAAAGAAAGAAATCTAATACTTCGATTAAAAGTTACAGATATGGTATGGTTCAACTCTCAACAACTTTCTTCTGTTAATTACATAAAATTCATCCGCAGACGAGTGGTCAGGTTTTTCTTTGAAAGTACATCACTGCAGACATTAATACTGATAAACTGTTATTTGTTAGTGTAATGTTTTAATTGAAAATATACTGGAAATGTTAACAAACGGCTGTAATGTTTTCCATTCTATGCAATAAAACTGTGGTTGTTGGTGAGGAAAGTTCTCTGAATCTTTAACCTCTTTGTTTATTCCTCAGTTTAAATACAAAGTTTACATGTGACTGGTTCAACTGTGTCTGAAATAATAAACAGCTTTCCTCAGTAACTTTTATATACATTTATAAATTTTATTTTATTTTATGAAATTCATGCATTGTAATTCTTTATAAAAAGAATTGGGGACAGTATTGTCTACAATGTAAGCGTAACACAATGTAAGTCAGTCAGACTATAAACACGTTTCAGATAAAAAGGATCTTGTAGTTTTTACAGTAATGTCCTGATCTCTTAAATGCATGTATAAGTTCAGCTTGATGTGGGTCACTTGGAAGGTTCAAATGAGAGTCAGAAATAATAATGTTCAGTTCATTTACATCTGGATCGCATGGTATGGGGCGCGGGGAAGTTCACTCATTCTTGCAAATGTTAATAATTTCAGTGTCAGCTGAGGTGAGGAAGACTCTGGTGAGTTCCTTGGTAGAATGAAGAATGTAATGAAGCTATAAGAAATGAAAGGAAAGCATTTAGGAAATTGAAGAGAACACATAATTTCCAAAATTTAGTTAAGTATAAAGTGACTCAAGCAGTAGTAGGAGAATGGTATTGTTCAATACCTTTATTTGTCCCCTCAGTGGGGCAATTGATTTCACAGCATACACTCAAAAAAATTTTATGTTGGCTTTAATTAATTTTAATTTGTCAACAGGTTCCACACAACTGGATTACATTAAACAAACATGTTTGTGTTTTGTTTATGTAACTTCAACATAATGGAATTATGTAATTTTAAATTACCCAATTTAAGTAATCTCAACATGAATTTTTAAAGGCTTCCTGACATGATTCAAAGGCATTTTATTATATTAATTATCCATTTATATTTCATTTGATTCAGTGACATTTAATTAAGTTAATTGAATGACTTCAGCTAGCTATTTGTTAGCAGAAACACATATTAGCATCTTGAATGCTAAGATTTACATGCTCCTTCATTCAAAGCAATAGAAAATAATGAAATCAGTCGACAGCCAAACAAAATGCTCCACTCTTCTCCACAATGGTAACCCACTGTAATTTAAATGGTTTAATAATTCCAATGTAATTTAACATTAAACACTATTACACACTATCAAGTCTTCCCCTTTTCTAAATTTCTAAAAAAAAATAAAAAAAAATAACACTTAATTTTAACATTTATTCTCTCTTAATTCAATCATATTCAAAGCATGCTGGGAACTAAAAGCACTGCCCAGTTTCAGTGAAGGCAACACAAATCAATCATGTAACACAAACGGATTAAGTAAACTTAAGTTGTTCGTAGATTTAAGCAAATTGAACACAATAAAATTAAGTTCGGGCAAAATGGCAGTCGGCTCGCACTATACTGCCACCCTCTGGATGTACACTTTTTTTTACTTAACATAAATGGTTTGTGTTTAGACAACACATTAGGATTTTGTACTGTTAAGTTGAGACACAATTACATAGACCTTAATAGAAAAAAAACCATTTAAAATCAAAAATATAATTATTATAAGTAAACTATATATAAATATATTATGTAAAGTGCACAACCTCCCTATAGTTAATTTTTTTCAGTGGAGCACAAACTTACAGACATAAATACACATAGTATAATAAATAAAAAACACATAGTATAATAAAATATAACATAATGCACATTGTTAGGGGTTAACAGTCAGAGGACCCAGAACCAGATATGAAGAATGAAGACCCGGAGTCAGAATTATAAAAGATTAAAGAAAGTTTTACTGAACATAGTTTGCCATTTCATCAGCAGAAGTCAGCTCAAGACTCACTCAGGAGTTCGTAGGCCGCCCCCTTACAGTTACAAAGATCACAGCAGTTATACCATTTTCAAGGTCTACGTCAAAAAGCTATCTCACAAAAGCTACATCATTGCTTACACGTTGAATGATTCTCATTGGCTACGATATAGATAAACACAGTCATTTTCCACACATATACAGATAGACGAAGCATATCTCCATCGATGAGGCACGTCATGACCTTCCAGGTCACAGATTTGGGTTGCTGGCGCCAGTGTGTCCAGAACAACAACTCATTCAATCTCCAATAATGGCAGTGGTTCCTTAACCTGCAACCAAGAAGACTAGCACTAAACTTTAGTCTGGAGTAAGACTTTAACAAAGAAATAGTGCCTTAAACTGTTGGATTCAATGACCCCTTTATGTTTTAACACTCAAACATAAACCAAAATCCCTATTTCCCTATTATTTTCACTGTTACTGCGTTCACATAGGACACTAGCAAATAAGAGCTCCTATCAAGGCTGAAGAGAGTCTGAGCGTCTTATTATCAGTTAAGTGTACCAAAACATAATGGTAAAACATTCACTCGTTTGGGAGAAAAACAGATAACATTTGCTCCTCAGAAAGCAAATATAATAGAAAGAATACATTTTAATAGAACAATTAAAGTTCAATAAAGCAATGCTCAATATAGCTTGACCATCTGTATAGAGAAGTATCCTATGTGTTGGACATATGTGTTCACGACGCCTTTATGATCCATAAACCTTTCTCCTGAGACCAGAGAAAGAGACAAATGGCCTTGTGCACCTAAAGAAGCTGGTGACTTACATCAGCATGCATTTAAGAATATTATTTCACAAGCAAAAGCACAAAGAATAAATTTATTTGTCGATAAATGATTAAGTAACAATGAATATACTTAATTATTGATTTTATAAAAGAAATACATAATCATTCAAAATGATATTATGATATATATACTGAAGAGGCAAGGGATTTTGACCACCCCTTCAACATTCTAATCAATTCCAAGATGTGTAATCAACCTTTCCCTCCTTGCATTTAGAAGAGAGACAGCAGACCGAACAAAGGAGTGTTTAAATCTGGTTGTTTCTGAGCAATGAACCTGATGGTAAAAACTGAAACTGTTGATGTAAAGGATGAGAACAGTCAGTCAAGATGGAGTTTGCTTTCTTAAACAGTTGTTTTTTGTAAAGATCCATTAAGGTTTCTTGTGGACACCCAATAATTTTACTGCTAATACTAACAACCTTGTTCAGTAAGTTCCTCTCCTTTACCCTCAAGGATTGAAACCAACAAACAAAGGAGAACGTAATAGTAGACTCAATAAAAGAACGATAAAACAAAGTCATCAAAGTAGAGTCAACCTGGAATTTAGATAATTTTCTAAGACAAAAAAGACGCTGCTGGCTTTTCTTGTAAATTGAGTCAGTATTTTTCTTAACTCTTTCCCCGCCAAACACGGAATTTTCCGTGTTTAATGAAAAAACGCATCTGCGCCAAACACGGAATTTTCCGGGTATCCGTGTTTTAGGTGGTATACGGTAAGGAAGACCCACGCGCATGTCCTGAATGATTGCGCAACTCTTTGATCAGAGAAACAGATTGCAATCGTCTCAAACAGTGGAGTAGTGAGAATGTATCAGACAGACAATGCAGAGGTATATGGCTGAAGTACTGGAGGTTAATGGACTCGGAGTCCGATCACTCTTTATTTGATAATTCTGAATCTGATCGGGACGAAGTAGTCAGTGAGAGAGATGCACATGTTCATGCTAGCCATGGACGTGCCGCAGATAGATCGTATAATATTATGACACTATAATATTTATGTGTGTGTGCAGGCATTTATGTGTGGCTGTCTAAATATGAAGGTGTAATTGTCAAATTATTTCTCTCTTTGTGCACATTTACCACATTGTAATATGTATTTGTGTATGTGTGTGTGTGTGTGTGTGTGTGTGTGTCTAGGCCTGTTTATTGTAATTCCAATTATTCATTATTCACAGGTAGAACACAGAGAGGCAGAAGTTTTATTGCAAAAGTTACATTTACCTTACATCCTGGGAAATTTGATATATTTTACATTTATTTTATGTTTTTAATTTATTTTGGAAAGTTTTAGATATGAAGGAAACAACATCTGAATGTATTCTGCTTTTAAATGCACTTGTTTGATAAAAATACATTTTTCTCAGTTTTTTGTCCAAAATGTTGTGTTTTTGACAAAACCTACCTCTGTTCAAGAGGCAATAAAAAAAGAACAGATGAAGATAAAATAAAAACGTTTTTTTTGCCAAAAAGCAGAGGCTCAGATCTTTATTTTTATATATATCATCTTCATATATTCATGGAAGAAAATATTCAGCAGGGGCATTCAAATTTAGCGAAAATCGTCAAAAACCCTGGCGGTGGCTGGCAACTTTTTTTTAAAACGCTGGCGGGGAAAGAGTTAAATGTCAATTTATTGTCGAGAAAAGTGCTTAAATATTTATAAGACTGTACCAATTCGACTGTCTGACCATCAATCACTGTGATGTAAGGAAGACAAAAAGGGAGTATTGGAGATCATTTTGTAATGAAATAGGGCGAAGTACTCCAGTAGAAGAGATATGGAATATGATTAAGAAAATGAGAGCAATAAGTAAGTAATTTGAATTACCAGTACTCAAAATGGTAGAGGAGGTGGCAGTAACAGATTAAGAGAAGGCAAAAATGTTTCGAGATGAGTTTATTAAAGTTAACTCCTCTAGAAACCTGTGTGAAGAGAGAAAGAAAGTTAGAGAAGAGATGTTAAAAAGAAATCCGACAGTGAAAGACAGAAGGGAAGTTTTGAACAGTGTATTAGATGCTCCATTTGAAATGGCAGAATTAAAGAGAGCATTAAAAAGAGTGAAAGAATCTGCAGATGGGCAAGATGGAGTAAGCTTTAGTATGATCAAAAATGTAAGTGAAAAAGCATTGGGAGTAATATTGGAGTTGCTAAACAGGATATGGGTGGAAGGAGTGTTACCTAAGAGCTGGAAAGAGGCAATAGTTATTCCCATAAGGAAGCCAGGTAACGATCATAGTATTCCAACAAATTATAGACCAATAGCACTAACTTTCCAGGTATATAAAATAGTGGAAAGATTGATTACAGACAGGTTAATGTATTATTTGGGAAAAGAGAAGTTGTTATCTATAAATCAGAGTGGATTTTGTGGACTACTGGACCCAGTAGTTTGCTTAGAGACAGATATTAGAAAGGCATTGAGTAATAAAGAGATTGTGATAGCTGTGTTTTTTGACATTGAAAAGGCTTATGACATGGTGTGGAGAGAAGGGTTGTTACTGAAACTGGAAAAGAGGGAGAATGTATAATTGGATCAAAGAATTTCTGGAAGATCGATCAATTAAAGTAAGAGTGGGAGAGTGCATATCATCAAAGGTATGTAAAAGGGGAGTGTCATTAGTCCATTGCTTTTTATAATCATGATAAATGATGTATTTAAGAGGGTGGATAAAAATATTTGCAGATCTTTGTTTGCAGATGATGGAGCTCTATGGTTCAGAGGGGGGAATATAAAGTATGTTGTGAGGAAAATGCAAAATGCATTGAAAGAAGTGGAGGAATGGTCACTAAAGTGGGGATTTAAATCTTCAGTGGAACAAACTCAGGTTATGTTTTTCACGAATAAAAGGATTGACGATGAAATAAAATTAAAATTGTATAACATCAGTCTAGAACGGGTATCCAAAATAAGGTTTCTTGGAATCTGGTTCGACAGTAGACTCACATGGAAAGAGCATATTGAGAAGATAGAGCAAAAGTGTAAAAGAGTGTTGAATATAATGAGATGTGTGGCTGGCACTGAAAACCATTTATGTAACGTTAATTAGATCAGTAATTGATTATGGAAGCGTAGTATATGGATCAGCAGCAAAAACTCACTTGGACAAATTAGAGGGAATTCAAGCAAAAGCATTAAGGATTTGTTGTGGATCGTACCCATCTTCTCCTGTTTCAGCGCTGCAGGTAGAGGTACTGTAGGAGATATGCCTCTCAAGTTAAGAAGACAACAGTTAAATGCAGTATACTGGGCAAATCTTATGGGACAGGATAAATCTCATCCTACTTTAAGGGTATTAGAGCAGTGCTGGGAGTATGGGAAAAAGAAGTGTGATAGTTTTGGATGGGTGATTGGTGATTTAGTAAAAGAGTTGGGTATTAAAGAGCTAAAAATTACTCCAAGAGTGGTGATACCAGCTGTCCCTTTGTGGATAATGCCACAGCCAGAAGTTGATTTAAAAATATTAGAAATCAGGCAGAAAGAAGGTCAGAGTGAAAGAGAGGTAATCCAGGTAAGGGACTCCTTATGGTTAAATTATGGACATAAAGTACAGGTATTTACGGATGCATCCAAAAATCCAGACAATGAGCATCTTTTGTTGTTCCAAAACTACAGATATCCAGGAAAACAAGAATATCAAATAGTCTATCAGTTTTCACAGGGAATTAGTTGCAATAATGATGGCATTGAGATGGATAAATGAGGCAGGATTGAAGGATGTGGTTGTATGTTCAGACTCTAGTTCTGCTCTTATGTGCATTGAAGCACAACAGTCAAATACAAGACAGGATAGAGATAGCACAAGAATTATATATGTTACAGCGGAAAAGAGTGAGAGTAAAATTCATGTGGGCACCGGCTCATGTTGGGGTAAAAGGGAATGAGGCAGCAGATAAAATGGCTAAACAAGCATTGCAAGAGGACAGAATAGAAATGGATATAGCATATAGTAGAGATGAAATTAAAGCAATAATTAAATATCAAATAAAACAAAGATGGCAACGAATGTGTGGGAAACAGGAATTGAGGGAAGAAGTATGTATGCAATTCAACCAAAAGTGGGGAAAAAGAGGTTCTCGGGTGGAAGTAGAAGGGAGGAAAACATAATATCAAGACTTAGAATAGGACATACGGGACTTAATAAAACACTGAAATTAATATCCAAGCATCCAACAGGACTTTGTGAATGGTGTGGAGAGGAAGAAACAGTAGAGCATGTTATCATGTATTGTGAAAAATATAAAGAGGATAGAGATAAATTATTTGAAGAGATTCAGAGAAAAGAGGAAACGGACATAACTTTGAGAATAATATTAAAACCAGAACAGGAAAATGATAATAGAGAAGCATTATTTAGATATTTAAAAAATACAGGATTAATTGACAGGATTTGAAAGGGGGGTTTTTTTTAAGCCAAATGAGCTGAACACGCAGCGCTGGCTATGTTTATATAGTGGGTAAGAACGGGAAATGGGGCTTGAAGTCTCTGGATCACGGTAGGTGGCGGTAATGCACGAAATCGATGCGACTCGCCAATAAAAGGAAGAAGAAGAAGAAGAAGAAGAAGAAGAAGAAAACTAAAGCAACACCTGTCCACACCCAAACCTGTCGCTCACTGGAATTGATTTCATCTATGATTCAGAAACATGTCTACAAATGTCGATTTAGCACAATACCAACCAAATATAAGACTGCAAGTAAGTTTATTACATTCTCCATTACAGTCATTATTTATTATTAGGAACTTCATATTGTAAATTAAGCGAGATTTAAATGTGAAGTTACAGAAAGCTGTTCTTCTGCTACTCTGAACAGAAGAAGAATCTGACAGAAATTACAATCTTTTGAAGTTAAAACACAGAAAGTTTTATTGAGAAACGTTTGTTCAACACGAATATGTTTCTAAAACGTTTTCTCCCATTTCCTCTTCCGTGTTAGGCTGTTGTTTTTGTAATGTGAAATCGAAAGTATTTTTGAAGCAGACATTTACAGTAGACAGACAGATGAAGCCTAACGACAATCAACAACAATCTGCTGTTATTAAACTGAATAGATAATATATCGATTTGAGTTCAGTTTTCCAGCTCAGTGTACATTTCTGTTCCCCAATGAATTCATATTTAGAGTCAGTTAAACTCATTAGCCTAAATAATCAAAAACTATTTTATTTGATAGATTGTTTTTGCTGTTGTTGATGATAAGTCTTTATTCTTCAATAAGATGTTGTTGATGTGTGTAAATGTTGTGATTTGCAGGTGATGCTGAAGGATTGAGTGTTTTCTGATCAGTTTTCAGGGTCAGTTTAGCTGCAGTATGTCAGAGGAAAGAGGAAAGGACTCTCTCTCTCAGATGAGTCTCTCAGAGAAACACAGGTGAGACTGCGTCTGTTTTCACACTCTCACTTTAAACTCCACTGGACTTTGTGTTTCTCTGTCAATAACACAACTTTAAACATGGCTCTATATTTGCAAATCTTAAAGTAACTCTGCCAGTGTCTATAAAGCCCTGTTTGCTCAATAGAAAATATCGCAGTTAATAATTTGTTAATAACCTTCTAGACGCTGAATTAATCCAAATAAATTACTTTAGTTTTTAGATCATAAAATTATTTATAGACATTAGAAAACAAATACACTTAATTCAATTCAAGTATGCTAACAAAACTGTCACACAGACATTTCTGCTCTCTATTCTGTCAATAATCAAAAACTTAAAATGTTATGTTAAATTATAGTCAAGTATCTTATAAATCCCCAACATGTTTAATCTCACTCATGTATATTAAAGAAATTGTTAAGCCTAATGTGAGCCAGTAAAATGATGGTTAACTATAAAACTGTTAATGGGCTCTATGCACGGCGGTATTTCCAGTGAAGGTTTAAGGATGCTCAATAACTCCCGCCGATCGTAGAGTCCAATGCAATACCAAGAATTTATATTGAATTTTATACTCCATGGTTATAGTAAAGAAACATTAGTCACATAAACAGATAAAACAGACCCTTAGTTGTGCTTATGCTTCTTTTTAAAATTATATTAAATAAACATAACTATATATAAAATTACATCTAAACCTATGAACGTTTCATTTCAAAGACGGGAGGAAAGGAAATTTTGAAGACTCTGCCATAATCCCGTTTTCCTCAGTTTTCCTCCACTTTAATCTCCCCAACCGGAAACAGACGAGCATCCTTATGTCAAATGCGGAACTTATGTGTGCATATAGCCCATTGTGTGAGTGTGTGTGTTTCTGTGGAGGATAAGATGAAGACACAGATGTGTTTCAGACACAGTTGATCCTCCTTTACTAAAGTGTTTTCTCTCTCTCTCTGTTCTTTGTGTCATCAGTGTAAGATCAGGCTCACATGTGTCCAGCTCTGTGTCTCTGAAGAGTGATCACTCTAAAGGTGAAGTACCAAACTTCAGTGAGAAAACACCATCATCTAATAAAAGGTATTGTGTGTGTTCAGAGCCGGATTAAATAAAAGGACTACACTAGGCAGACTGCATTTTTTTGGGCTCCCCTCTATCTATGTTATCTATGAATTGAAATCTGAAACTTTCAAAAGTTACTAATTAAAGTAGCTTTTACATAGCCAAGTCTTTGGTTACAAATTGGTTGTTTGTATGCCAAAATAAGTCATGTGTTGTATATTAAACAGTCTATCAGACTATTTTCTGATATTCATTATTCATACGTACACGGAGCTATATTAAATGCTATTAAATTATCCTCATCTTATCCATTGGGAGTGTCATTGTTAAGGCAGTAGAACCAGTAAATAACCAATAAGTGTCAGTAAACTATGTAAACCTGTTTTCATTTAATCAACACATTTAAGATTTTCAGCAAAATACAATAGCTTACAACATTTATAACTGTTGTAATTAATAGCAAACATGAAGGCAAACATGACCCCTTCACATTCATCAAGACCAGTTAGAAACTGTCTAACAAAAAATAATAATAAATATAAGGCCGAAGATTTAAACTATGGAAAACTAAAGGTATTCAGACTATTAAAGACTTGTGTATGGATGAAATACTTCTTACATTCAAGAATTGTGTTATAAACACCAGATTCCCTCAAAACATTTTTTTCAAATATTCACAGCCTAAAAGTTTTATGTCTTCCAGGTCTACAGATATTATGTACATTTCAAACTGTCAGGAAATAATTGGAAAAAGAGGTGAAAAGGGCCATTTGTCAAATTATTATTTATCTAAAGAGTCTGCTGTAGACAAATTAAACACATGGAGGAAAGACATTCAAGACAAGAAGAAATAGGGGAATTTGAATGGACTGAAGTAGGCGCAAAAACAAATCATAAACACGCAGATTAAATTATTACAGTATGGTGACAAAGGTTTATATAACACCTGAAAAACTCAATCATATGTCTAGCAATATTCCTGATATTTTTACAAAATGCCAAAATAATAAAGGAACTGTAACTGTCTATGGGAATGTTCTGATATGCACAAGTTCTGGAAGGATGTCATAAACTGTTTGTCAGATTTTTAATTTGAGGGGGGAGTCTAGACTCTTTTTTTATTTTATTATTATTACATTTATCTCCTAAAATGAATGCTCATTCATTGCATTTTTACAATGGGGTAATTTTGTTCTTAAGAATTTACACAACACAAGGAAGCTTGATTTCAATCTTTGAATAAAATTGAAAAAATAGAATATAGATAGCCTACATATAAAGAGAAAAGTTATTGCTTAGGTCTGACACCAGTTTTCAGAAATAGTCCTACAGAGACTGAATAAAGTAATCAAATGTAAAATAACACTGGGTAGTGTTTTAGTCCTGAAAACTAAATTAAATACATAGTATATTATTCCTGATTCCTTAAAATGAAAGCCATTTGTTGAATTTGACAACCAGATTAATGACAGACCATGGCTGCTGTCACTGAAGAGCTTGTGCACAGATCCTGTAGCCACTAACATAATGTCACGTGCGATGTATGCTTATTTAAAACAAGATGTTTAGAGGATACACACCAGTCACCAAGACTGAAATATACATAATTGTCGCATGTTTTTGGCTGTTAACGCGATATAATCCACGAAAATAACTGTTGTTACCCGCGAGCGTGTGAGGCGGCTTGTATGTGTGCAGAAAAAAACATCTCTCAGACAGCGCGCAAGTCTACCAAATAGTTCAAGATCGCCTGAATGTTTAAACTGGTAAGACTTAAGACGTGCAAAATGGTAAACTGTAGTTACTCATGATGCAATGCTGGCCCATGCAAATGACTCTCATGTGAGAGATGGTCGCACACACACACACATGTCTGAGCGCAGTAACTTTCCCACTGTAAACTCATGTTCTACATATCAAAGGAGGTCTGGATATATAAAGAAATGCAACGGAGAGCTCAGGGCTCTTTTCTGTACTCAGATTAGCCCGTGTGGTTTAAGGTCTCGTGACTCTCAGCTCACGTAGCATACAATGTTGGGTTCACATCTTTTCCTCTTATTCTGGACCATTTGATTATTTGGATTGATGATCTTTGAACTGATTGGTAAATTGACATTATACATTTAGCTGACATAATAAATTGTTATATTTGATTATTCTAACAGATTTTGACTTTATTTTCATTAGAGTTAAAAGGAATAGTCAAACATTAACATGTATTTAATGATGCACAGATATCATTGAAAAACCTTTTCATTTTATGGAGTCAGATGAAGCGAGTTAATACATAAGTTAAAATGTATTGCATTTAATAAAAAATCCCTTTGCCATGGGAAGAGACGAACACGGATGAAACCTTCACCTCTAATCGAATACCGCCATTGGATCGATTTAGCAGGCCTTACAAACCGTAGTTATAAATGAACAAATGCACAGCTATACTGCATTTAATTACTATTTGCAATATTAAACCTTTTCAAATGTTCTTTGTGTCATCAGTGTAAGATCAGGCTCACATGTGTCCAGCTCTGTGTCTCTGAAGAGTGATCAGTCTAATGATCATCCACCAAACTTCAGTGAGAAAACACCATCATCTAATAAAAGGTATTTTGTGTTACTCATTTTGTCACGTGTTGACTGTTTAAAAGTTGTATCAGTGAATACCAATCCTGAAATATGTTTAGATCAAATATTTGTCAGAATTTTCACAGCTGATGCTTATTTCTCTTTCTGTAAAATATCAGTTAGTATTTTATTTTACTAATATGATTACAGGCTTCAATATGAGACATTAGACACAGACCTTCAGACTCACAGGAAACACAAGAATTTCAAAGACAATCTTCTTGGGATCTTCCAGGTAGGAAAACATTTTTATAAAAGTTTAATATTTATAACAAACAAATATGTTATTGAACAAAGAAATTTAATTAGGACTTATTTTTCCTTTTAAACACATTTTAGCACAACTTGGTTAGCATGTTATTCTTTTAACTGGATTTTTTAAATACATGGATCATAATTATTGAATAAATTGTTGATACCAAATGTAGATGAACAATTTGGCTTAAATTGTGTATTCTGCCTTTTCTTTTACTTTTTTTTGTAGGATCTTGAGAGGAAAATAATCACATTTCTGAAGAATGAACTGGAGAAGTTAAAGAAAATATTACAACATGAGAACACACAACACTTTGTGAAGGACTTTAATGAGAACAGATCCAGTATCAAATCAGCAGCTCTTGATCTCACACTACATTACCTGAGAGAGATGAAGCAAGATGAAGCTGCTGATGCTCTAGAAGGCAAGAGACTCGTCATCATCTGTCTGATTGTCTCTTATAAATGTAGAGAAAGTGAAGACTAAAACTATCTATTTTCTGTTCCTGTGTTTAGGTGAGCTGTTCTTCATTCATCAGCTGAAATGTGGCCTAAAGAAGAAGTATCAATGTGTGTTTGAAGGAATGGTGAAGCAAGGTGACTCCACACTCCTGAATAACATCTACACAGATCTCTACATCACTCAGGGTGGCAGTGAACAGGTCAATACTGAACATGAGGTGAGACAGATTGAAGTTGCTTCCAGACGTCATGAAGCACAAGAGATGCAGGTTGAATGCACACATTTGTTTGAAGCGTCTGAACAAGACGAGGAGATCCGAACTGTTCTGACAAAAGGAGTCGCTGGCATCGGGAAATCAGTCTCTGTGCAAAAGTTTGTTTTGGACTGGGCTGAAGGAAAAGAAAATCAAGATATCAGCTTCATATTTCCTCTTCCATTCAGGGAGATGAACTTAAAGGAGAAAGAAAAACTCAGTTTGATGGACCTTATAACTCAGTTTTTCCCAGAGACAAAAGGACTGAACCTTACAAGAAGGAATCAGTTCAAAGTGCTGTTCATCCTTGATGGACTGGACGAATGTCGCCTTCCCCTGAAGTTTGATTGTAATGAGACGTGGCGTGATGTATCGTCACCAGCCTCTCTGGATGTTCTCCTAACGAACCTCATGAAGGGAAATCTGCTTCCTTCTGCTCTCGTCTGGATCACCAGCAGACCAGCAGCTGCCAGTAAGATTCCTCCTGACTGTATCGACCGGCTGACAGAGATACGAGGATTCAGCGACACACAAAAGCAAGAGTACTTCAGAAAAAGATTCAAGGATGATATTCAAGCCAACACAATCATAGATCATGTTAAACAATCAAAGAGTCTCTTTATCATGTGCCACATCCCAGTCTTCTGCTGGATTTCAGCCACTGTTCTCCAGAACATTCTGGAGGAGAAGAGAAATAATGATGTGAGAAACACTCAGGCTGATGAGATCTCTAAAACACTGCAGGAATCAAACACTGAAGACACTCCCAAGACTCTGACACAAATGTACACACACTTTCTCCGCTTTCAGATCCAGCAGAGCCGCCGGAAATATGATGGAGAATACACACCAGAAGTTTCCTGGGATAAAGACGCCATCCTTTCACTGGGGAAACTGGCATTTCATCAGCTGGAAAGAAACAACCTGATCTTCTATGACTCAGACCTGGAAGCCTGTGGTCTTGACGTCTATAAGGCATCAGTGTACTCAGGCATGTGTACCCAGATCTTTAAGGAGGAAACAGGGATCGTTCTTGGTACCATGTACTGCTTTGTTCACTTGAGCATTCAAGAGTTTATTGCAGCCCTTTATGCACATCTGTTTCTAGACATCAACAAGACAAGTGTGTTTGATCATGAGTCTACAAAACAGGAAAACAGAAATGAAACCATGATTGATTTTCTCAAGACTGCAGTGGACAAGGCGCTGGAGAGTGAAAATGGACACCTGGACCTTTTCCTTCGCTTCCTCCTCGGTCTGTCACTCCAGTCCAATCGACGACTCTTACGAGGTCTGTTGACACAGAGAGACGGCACTGACCAGAGCAACAAAGGGAAAGTTCGACGACTCTTACGAGGTCGGTTGACAAAGAGAAACGACACTGACCGGAGGAACAAGGAGATAGTTCAGTGCAACAAGGAGATAGTTCAGTACATCAAGCAGAAATTAGCAGATAATCTTCCTGCAGAGAGATCCATCAATCTGTTCTACTGTCTGAATGAACTGAACGACCAAACTCTGGTGAACGAGATTCAGACCCACCTTAGCAAAGGAAGTCTCTCATCTGGTGACCTTTCACCTGCCCAGTGGTCTGCTTTAGCCTTTGTGTTGTTGACATCAGAGGAAGAGCTGGAGAAGTTTGAGCTTCAGAAATTCAAGAAATCAGACGAGTGTCTCATCAGATTATCGGCAGTCATTAAAGCCTCCAGAAGAGCTCTGTAAGTCTTTTATATATTTTGTCATGTTTAGCTCTCATCTGAAAAATGCATTTATCTCTATAAACATGAAGCTATACCTGTAAAGATGTGTGTGTGTGTGTGTGTGTGTGTGTGTGTGTGTGTGTGTGTGTGTGTGTGTGTGTGTGGAGACAGTTTATCACAATTTAAGACAAAATATTAAATATCTTGTAAAAATGTTTGTTTTGTATCATATGATCCACCAGACTTGTATGACTTGTTATATAGAATATTATATTATCACATACTCATACTTGAGGTAGAAAAAAAGGCATATTTTATTCATATACCCAAACTGGGGGGAAATAATGTAATTTGGTACAGAATAGATGTTATTTATATTGCCAAAACGTAATATGACATTTTGAAAGGTTATAGATAAAACATTGAGATTTTTATAATACAGGCTACTAAAATAAAATACCTACATCTCACCACATCATATACTAGTTGTCCCTCAGTTTCTCCCAGTAATTATATATTTAAATGCTTATTTCTTTGAGTACTTCTGTAGTTTAAAGGGTTAGTTCGGTATTTTACACTTAAAGCCCTGTTTTAAGATCGTTTCTGATGAAATAGAACGGTTAAGATTGAAATTTGGACAAATGCTGCTGTGCCGAGAATTTTAGGTTTGTGTTAGCACCCTCCACCTACACAATAGCCGCGTTTCCACTGCCGGGCTAGGGCTGGGCCATAGCTAACAGCGAGCCGGGCCGAGCTAGTGGCCTCGGGCCTCAAGCACCGGGCTTGCGTTTCCACTGCCGGGCCAGTAGCCCCACAGCGCTGCCCCAGACCCCACCCCTAACACGCCTTTCAGGATCAAACGTCATAAAACCCAACCCATTTCAGCGGGTATTATGAATTAATTAATTTTTTTAAATTAGGAAGATAGCATGTATATTAACTCAACTGCCGTAGTGGCTGCAATAGTGTCCCGAGACCAGTACAGGCGATTCTCCATTTCAAGTAGCGATTTTTTTGCGCGATATAAGTAGGGCTGCGGGCACGTTTTCAAGTTATTCATTAATCGTTAACCGAGGCCCATCGGTTAATACTCGGTGCATAGTGTGCGCGCCGCAACCTCGAGATACAGAGTAAATTTTTAACACCTTTAATAACTGATTGGACCCCATTTGAAACGAAATTAATTTATAGAAATAAAACGCAGCAAGTACGGAGCAGTTAAAGCCCCATTTCCATCACCCTTCAAACTGAAATTGCCAATTGAAAATAAGCAAAACGTCCATTTCACAAAAACTCCGTGTCTGCAAATAATAATAATAATAATAACCATCATCATCATTATTGTAACATTTTATTAGGCTGCATATGTAGAAGACGCCTTTATCCAAAAAAGGAACAGAGCACAAATAAACACAATATTTTTGACAAATATCAGCGCATATCCAGTGTGTGTGGAGCACGCACTGATGGCTGCGAGACGCCCATGTGAACAGTTTCATTGCATTTCTTTCAGTGGAAACAACTTAAAATACTCTTTAATTTCTGGTCATACAGAAAATAATAATACATTATTCGCAAATACATTTATTTATAACAAGAAAACGTTGTGCTTTAACAATTAATCAAGGCGCGCTTCATGATCTCCGTGAACTGAAGCGCGAGAACTGAAACAGCCACCGCATTCGAATTTGTTCGTTTTAAATTGGACATTTAAAGCTTTAGTCTACAGGGGTTATATTATATCCTTTGTAGATTAAAGCTTTAAATGTCCAATTTAAAACGAACAAATTCGAATCGAAAGCCAATATCTTCTATGTTTATGTAGCTTAATTTCTCTCTAAATGTGCATCCGGAGATGGAGATATGTTTTTAGCCGAAAATCATTTAGAAAACAATAGTTTATTAATAAACAATTAATGCCTCGTTATTTTATATTATTTTATTATCAGACACATTTATTATAGCCTATAAATCACCCATAAATCCCCTTTCTGTAGGCTGTGGTTACGGCTCTTCTCATTCAGCACTGCGGGGAAAATATCATTTCCAGGTTCTAATTTGGCCTCAGAAAACCAGTAAAATATATTTTTTTTTCATATTAATTTGTCAAATATTTTAAATGTTTAAGGGGCAAAAAAATCAAACAAATATCTGAAAATTCGTCGATATGAAAATTCGTCGATATGTAGCCTATATATTGTTGCGCAGCATTTGGCATATCCTACAGTTCAAATTAAAATGTTATGCAATTTTAAACGGTTAATCGGTTAAACATGGACACCCTTATGTGCATCTTGCTTCAGATCATAACATTCCATAACACCGATAAACTCCGCCTTTTACCTTGAGCACGCCTCTAGCCCGAGCTGGCCCCCTCTGGCCCAAGGTATTCGACGGGCCAGAAATCCTGGCCGTTGGCCCTGAGGAAGCCCCGATCAAGCCCCGGAAGTGACAGTGGAAACGCGACTGGCCCTGGCACGCACTAGCACGGCCCGGCCCTGGCCCGGCAGTGGAAACGCGGCTAATGGTTGTCTATGTGCACTGGAACAATCATTCATAAAACGCATTAAACTTTAGTTTACTAAGACGTGAAACTCATCGAGGGGTCTGGGGTGTTCACTGATATGCTCACACAAAAATCGCTGCAAAAGATGCTTTCCAACTGGTTTTATTGTAGTTTTTGCAAAAACAGTATTGCAGTAGACATACAATTTAAAAGAAAAGAAACACAACAAATTAAATGTATTTTGCTATTACATTATATCTTCATACAAGAATAAAAATTTTGGCCAGCTTTCAAATACATTTAATTTAAGTTTAAATAAAACTGAAATAAAAAGCTTTTATATTTAGCTTTAAAGTGCCCAGATCAAACAATCATGCTAAATGAAGCACTTAACCACCAGTCAACCTGGTACTTCATACTCTTGTGGTGCGCGCACAGTCTTCACTCGGACCCACTCTTCAATCTATCGCCGTTGTGGAAACTCTTTATTCTTTCCAATGAAATCACAAAATAAAATGCACACAAACGTGTCCCTGCTTGATATAGACTGTAACCACTGATGAACATATTCGGTTTTGATGAGAGAGAGGAAAAAACTATATAAATTCAGATAAGAACCCGTAACGTCTGACACGCTTGGCAAAAGATATAGCACTAGACCATTTAAGAACTCAAACAAAATATGCGGATCGACGGATTCATTTACGGGTTGAGCAGAGAGGCTGCACAGTTTGAACAGCGGGCAGCGGCCGCACACCAGTCCGCCGGATGGTAAGAACTTACAATGTGTCACTATTATCAGACCGGCCCTCACGGTCTCAACTCTACGACTCTCCCGATTGCCACTCCGCCCCTGCACGCCATTACAAAATATAATATGGTGGGCCGTTATTGGCGTTAGTTTGCTGCGTTAAAGTGAGACTCTTATCGAGCGATAAAAACATATTGCCGTAATCTATTCTCAAAGTTGGGTTGGGAGCTGGGTCCATATTATACAAGCTATGATGACTTTCACCTTGATATTTTAGCGCAGATGTATACCTAGCCGATTTAATACCATATAGTGGGTCCCATGAGGTGCGACTGTATAATGTAGAGAATAATTAGTAAAATGGAGAGAAAATATAAATCGGGCGCATTAAAAGGAAAAGAACGAGATAGTCTTTGTGTTATATTTAACATAAACTTACTTGGCTCAACAAGTGACACATTATTACATATGCATTCATCAGATGTATATTTTTGTACGGTTTTAATTTTAAAATGACTTGGTAGCAGAGAGCCCCTTGATGAAGAGTTTAGCTCCGCCCCTGCTCATCTTACAAACTACCTGTGAGGTTATTTATTTGGGTATCATACATATTCTGAATGCCTTCAATGCCTGAATGCCTTCATGAATTCAAATGAGCCATTTTAATATAGATTAATTCCAAGATTACCGTGAGATTAATCTAGATAAAAAAAAAAAATCTATGCCCACCACTAAGGCATAAAAAAAAAATGTTCGGTTCCAGTCTCCAACCGACCCTGTCAATTTATGTGTGACCCAAATTTATTTTATGAGCTTGGGGAAGAAATAATACAAATGAAGTAAATACACAAATAAAAACTTTGAGACATACTTGAGACAATTTATGTTTTTGTACAGCACCGTATTTGTATAGCATGTTGTCTCCAGCAATGCTAACAAACGAGGCACCCACAGGCGTTAACACATCGTTGTTGTCATGTAGATGCACTTGGAATATACATTGCCTTATCTTCTCTGAAAAGCGACACGCATTCAGCTGACATATAAACCACACTTTAAATAAACGAAAAAAATATCCAGTGATGAAGTGTTTTCTGTGATGACACAAATCTTGTGGGATGTCCTTACTGCCAGGATAATATCACAACACGCACACATCCGATAATGAGACGTCCAATTCGCAAACTGACTCATTTGAACCGATTAATTTTAATGAATGGTTAAAGCCTTCCTACACTGAACTCAAAAAACATTTCATTTTTTTCAAACATGCTTCATTTTGTCTTGGAAATTTGTCACTGTATAAAAAACACTATTGTTGAGGAAATTGTAGTTTTTAAAGGTAAATGTTAGTTTAACTCGGCCTCTTTGCTGTATATGCTGTTTATGTAAAAAATAAGTGGAAAATTTCATTAATATTAGTATATAGAAAATGTATTGTATAAGTTCATCTAATATAACATCTAATTCTATGTTGTGACTTTTGTTGTAGGTTAAATGATTGTAACTTAACAGACAAAAGCTGTTCATCTCTGGCTGCAGTTCTTGGATCAGATACCAATCTGAAAGAGCTGAACATGAACAATAATAATCTGCGGGATTCAGGAGTGAAGCTGCTCTGCACTGGACTGAAGAATATAAAGTGTAAATTGGAGATACTGAGGTAAGTTGAGCCACAGGAGTCACATGACTAGAGTGAGGTGCGATGACTGACAGGACGATGCCGGAGGCAAAAGTGCAAGATAACTTTTGTGAAAAAGATCTTTTATTTATTTGTTACAACGTGGGTATACCATATTAATCCTGTCATTGTGCTATTTTATTGTTGTTGTGTATAAATGATTATTATGCTCTTAGGGCTAATTAATAACCGGTGGCAACCACCAAAGATTGTCAGATCAGAACAGTAAAGGATGTCCGTTTAGGAGGAGCCAGATGCACACACCACTCACAGACCACCAGGGCTGGATTAACCATTAGGGCAACTGGGCTCTTGCCTCAGGGGCCCATGACATCTAAGGGGCCCTGGGCACCAGGGGCAGAGTGGCAATCGGGAGAGTCGGGAATTTCCCCTGTGGGCCGGTTGTGTTTCGAGGCCGCGAGGGCCGATCTAAACAAATTTATTTATTGCAAGTTGGCCATGCGCACTTGGGGCCCAATTTTTTTTTTTACTTTTTAGAGAACGGAGCGTATATTTGCACTAAGTGCCTGTCTTTTTAGCAAAAAGAAGCTTGTCAAGAAATAGCTACGGTGGCGCAGGTCGTAGGGCTTGAAGCTTTTGATGCTCTCGACCCGAGTTCGAAACGGCCTTTTTCTGAACTCTCTCTTCTCCCACACATATGAGATGTAAAATGTATACCCTAACATAAAGGTCTCTAGCGCTATATTTTGCCGACAAACTAAAATCGAAACCATGATATGGCTTTGTGCCTTTATAAAACAGCACAAGACTTTAAAGGAGTAGTTCACTTTAAAAAAAAAACGTTTGCTGATAATTTACTCACCCCCATGTCATCCAAGATGTCCGTGTCTTTCTTTCTTCAGTCGAAAATTAAGGTTTTTGTTAGGGATGCACCGAATATTCTGCCGCCGAAAATTTTTTATCACCGAAATAATACGGCCGAAATGTTGTGATGACGCAAACAGAAACCGCGACCTGCACGTGCTTGTCTGAAGCAACATGTCTGCGGTGTGGACGTATTTCAGTGTATCTGAACCCGCGATGAGACGGAAACCTTGTTTATCCACCTATAAACAATGCGTGCCGCCATGACGACCACTCCGGTTCCGAGCGGGTCAAGAGCGGTGCGCGCGCTGTCTGTGGAGACACGCGCTGCGGAGGCAGGCGAAAGTATAAACAAGGCAGCGCGAGTCTCCACAGACAGCGCGCGCACCGCTCTTGACCCGCTCGGAACCGGAGTCGTCGTCATGGCGGCACGCATTGTTTGGAGCAGGAAACAATTAAAACTTATAAATTAGACTCGCGCTGCGGAGGCAGGCGAAAGTAAACAAGGCAGCGCGAGTCTCCACAAACAGCGCGTGCACCGCTCCAAACGGTCGAGGCGTTTATACTTGACGCGCTCTCCGTTGTAACTGTTACTATTCCTTGAAACGACAGGGGTCGACTTAAGCAACTGTCCTCTAACCATCAGGAATCGGCGAGAAGAAGACAGATAAATACATGACAATGTTTATTTTTTAGTATTCCACCACCAATACAAAAATAATCATGTAAAGTAAAACCCAGTAAACCCTGAGATTATTACTTGTGACATTACAAAAAAAAATATGTATATGGGAACATGTATAGAACTAAATTAATGCTCTCTTAAATATTTTCTACATTCACTAAAAATGTTTCATTAAGTTTCATGTACATTTGTATTAAACATGGACCATTGTTCATTTAAAAAGGCTTTTTATGCTATTGTATGCTACATTTTTTAAAATGTAACTAATTTAGACCTGCAAACTGGGTGCTAGTGATGAGAAGTTTGCGGTTGGCTTTGTTTTTGAGAGAACATTTCAGTTTAAAACCTTTCTGCAGGCCAGTAGATTATTATTTAGTGCACACATGAGTGGGGTCAAGTTAAACATTTTAGTTTGAATTTTATTTTATACTGTGCATTGTGCTAAATATATATTTGCATAATTTGTAATTGATTTATTCTTTGAAAATGTTATATTAATTTATGCAATTGCAATGCCTTGATTTTAGTAAAGTTTGCACAGTCATAGCCATAAATGCAATGATACTAATAATTGGCATAATTTCTTTCGGTGTTTCGGTTTTCGGCCTTGGTTTCCTCTTTTTCGGTTTTCGGTTTCGGCCAAGAATTTTCATTTCGGTGCATCCCTAGTTTTTGTTGAAAACATTCCAGGATTTTTCTCCATATAATGGACTTCAATGGGAACCAAACGGTTCAAGGTCCAAAAGACACTTTCAGTGCAAACTGTTCAAAGGGCTTTAAACAATTCCAGACGATGAATAAGGGTCTTAACAAGCGAAACGATCACTCATTTAAAAAATAAAATAGCAAAGTTTAAGTTTAAAAGCTCAAATGGTTGCCTCAGATCGCACTGTGCAAACGCATGTGACTTCAGATCCTCAAGCCCCACTCGCGGCATTATTTAGAAGAAGGAGTTACAGGTGTTTCACACACACTCCGTGTGTAGAGTGTATGCGTGTTGCAGTGTGTATGCAGGAGCCGCGCTCGTTATTGCTTTCACATGTGCTGCGTTTGAGCGCAACTGATCTACGGCTGTACCACAGTCACATTTATTCTCTATTTTTTATTTCAAATCAGTATTTTAGCATACATCTATTGTGTTGCGTTGTTGAGGTAACCTACAGTGTAGATCTCTGCTCTGCTGTTAATCACGCACCGCTCCTAGAGCGCACACTGTTAATAAACGACAACAAACAAAGTTAAGTCTGACACAGAGAAAGGGATTCGTCTTTGGGAGAAAAAGAAGAAATGACATTTGGAAAAACTTTCATTTCATCATGTGTGTAGGCTACTTCTAACATGTTTGGTTGGTAAAATATAACTATGTTGTAAATTCAATTCAGAGCGTCTGCTGTGTCTGGAATGGATGTATTCTTGAGTCTATAAGGTAACAATAATATAAGAAGATAATAAGAAGATAAGATTGTTTGAAATGGGTTTGGCTAAAAGAAAAATTTGGTTTCGTCTATAGGCTAGCCTACTACTAGGTAGGCTACTTATATTTTGACAGGGTTAAATAAAATTGCCTACTAAAAAGAGGCTAAAATACAATTTTCATTGACTAAAACTAGACTGTCTTTCGTCGACTAAAACTAGATTAAAATGTCATCGGTTTTCGTCGACTAAAACTAGACTAAAATGTCATCGGTTTTCGTCGACTAAAACTAGACTAAAATGTCATCGGTTTCCGTCGACTAAAACTAGACTAGACTAAAAAGAGTATGAACGTGACTAAAACTAATAAAAACTACAATGTCAGCTTGACACAAAGACTAGACTAAAACTAAAATTAAAACAGGCCGCCAAAAACAACACTAGTTTCATCCACCACAGAAACGGTCTCATGTGGAGCACAGGGGATGCTGCGGCCATGAGACCCAGCAGCCTGCGACAAGTGCCCGTGACGTGGGGCAAACATGTCAGAAGACTGGAAATCCGGGCAGGAGCCAAACAGGCCTGCATCAGAACAGAATCCAGGTGCATCCCTAAGAAGACTGCATAGAGCTGGGGCAAGAACACTCTTCTCTGTGTTCAACCTCAGCCTGAGAGACTGAATGTGACGAAGAACAATGTCAATGTGAACAATGTGAGTCACTAATTCTCTGGATTTGGCTAAAAGGAGCCAATTTTCCAGGTAATTGAGTATACGGATGCCCTGGAGCCGCAATGGGGCCAGATCAGCATCCATACATTTTCAATTCAATTCAAGTTTATTTGTATAGCGCTTTTCACAATACATATTGTTTCAAAGCAGCTTTACAGAAAGTGCATTACAGAAAAGTACATGGAAAAATACATTTAGTTAATCATGTAATATTAAGGGCATAACAAATCGCCAGCGTTGAGTCGTCTTTTCACAGGCGTTGAGTCATCTCTTCACATGCGCTTTAGTCTTCTCATCGCAGGCATTGGGGCATCTGAAGTCTCCGTGTGCGGCTGGATACAAACTGGAGCTGACGAACGCCATTTTTCTCTGGACAAGCGTCCCGAGAGAACAGCAGAAAGGCAGATGGGAAATAAATAGCATAGCTGATGTTCATAATGATTTCCACTACACGGGAGTAGATGTTAAAAACCACAATCTCACAAACTCTCCGCAACCCAACCATACGTGCCCACCCGTTTGACTAAGGCTGTCGAGCCCCACTGTCGCGGTAATGCGCTTCAGTGGCAAAAACGCATTCCGTTTAAGGTTCCGTATGGCATACCACCTACTGCAAAAAACTATATCTGCCCAACCACCCATCATTCACGCAATACACACAGGAAAGTAATGACTGTAAATACTATGCAACCTATACAAATAACCCACAGACTCTTCAAGTTTTATAGTATTAAATGCATTCGATCTGATTCAACTGAGGAATAAAAGGTAAGCATTATCTGAATGCTTGGCTAAATAGATGCGTCTTTAGTTTTAAAGTGGGACAGCGAGTCAGAGCCTCGAACCATATCGGGAAGGCTATTCCAGAGTTTTGGTGCTAAATGCGAGAATGCCCTCCCTCCTTTAGTGGACTTAGATATCCTAGGAATGACCAGAATTTGACCTCGAATTTAGTGATCTTAAAGAATGCGGTGGATTTTAGGGTGATAGAAGGTCCATTAAATACACAGGAGCTAAACCATTTAGGGCTTTATAGGTCAATAGCAATACTTTGTAATTGATACAGAACTTAATAGGTAACCAGTGTAGAGATGATAAAATCGGTGTTATATGATCATATTTTCTTGACCTAGTAAGAACTCTAGCAGCTGCATTTTGCACTAATTGTAGCTTGTTTAATGAGGATAGAGGACAACCGGCTAATAAAGCATTACAGTAATCTAGTCTTGAGTTCATGCATGCATAAACTAACTTTTCTGCATCAGAAACAGATAGCATGTTACATAGCTTAGCAATGTTTCTAAGGTGGAAAAGGCTGTTCTTGTAACATATGAAATATGATTTTCAAAAGACAAGTTGCGGTCTAGTATAACACCCAGGTCTTTTACTGTAGCGGATAAAGTAACAGGGCATCCGTCTATATTAAAGTTGTATTGTAAGAGGTTTTGTGTGTAGTTTTTTGGACCAATAAGTAATACCTCCGTTTTATCTAAATTTAATAGCAGGAAATTACGCATCATCTAGCATTTTACATCTTTGAGGCACTCTGTCAATTTAGATGAGTTAGTGTTTTCATCTGGTTGCGATGAAATATATAATTAAGTGTCGTCAGCATAACAGTGGAAATTAATTCCATGTTTTCTTATAATATTACAAAATGGCAGCATATATATTAAGAATAGCTGAGGGCCTAACACTGATCTTTGCGGTACTCCATAGTCTACTGATGTTATCTTCGATTTTACCCCATTTAAACAGACAAAATGATAACGGTCCGATAAGTACGATCTAAAACAGCTTAATGCCTGTCCATTAACACCAGTGTAGTTTTGTAGTCGATCCAAGAGTATTTTATGATCTATAGTGTCGAATGCAGCGCTAAGATCAAGTAGAACTAGTATTGAAATACAGCCTTGGTCAGAAGCTAAAAGTAGATCATTTGTAATTTTAACTAGCGCAGTTTCTGTACTATGATGCGGTCTGAATCCTAGATATCATTTTCTTGCAAAAAAGAGCACATTAAGATGTGACAGCGCGATTGAGAAGAACCTCGAAGTATTCCTTTCACCATCCGACGACATCCCCAGTTGGGGTCAACAGCTGCCCACCTCCGCTGTAAACAGCATAGGTAGGGCACTGCTTCCCTCTTCTGAGGCGCCGGACAGTTTGCCAGAATCTCTTCCAGGCCAGCTGATATTCCTTCTCCGTGGCCTCACCGACCTCCTCCCAGGCCCGAGTTTTTGCCTCCACAACCACACGGGCTGCAGTCTGCCTTGGTCTGCCAGTACCAGTCAGCTGTCTTTAGAAGTCCCACAGGCCAACCAGGCACGATAGGACTCCTTCTTCAGCTTGACGGCATCCTTTACTTCCCGTGTCCACCACCGGGTTCGGGGATTGCCCCCTCGACAGGCACCGAGACCATAGGTCCACAGTTCAGAGGAGCCGCTTCGACAATGGAGGTGGAGAACAAGTTCCACTCGGACTCAATATCTCCAGCCTCCCTCAGAATCCGGTTGAGGCTCTGCCGGAGGTGTGAGTTGAAGATCTCTCTGACAGGAGGCTCTCCCAAAGGTTCCCATCAGACCCTTACAGTACGCTTGGGTCAGCGGAGTCTGTCCAGCTTCCTCCCCTGCCATCAGATTCAACTCACCACCAGGTGGTGATCAGTTGACAGCTCCGACTCTCTCTTCACCCGAGTGTCCAAGACATACGGCCGCTTGTCAGATGAAATAACCACAAAGTCGATCATCGACCTATGGCCTAGGGTGTCCTGGTGCTACGTGCATTGATGGTCACCCTTATGCTTGAACATGGTGTTCGTTACGGACAAACTGTGACTAGCACAGAAGTCCAATAACTGAATAACCGTTCCTCCTAATCATGCCCCTCTAGGTGTCACTGTCGCTGCCCACGTGAGCATTGAAGTCCCCCAGTAGAACGATGGAGTCCCCAGTCGGAGCACTTTCCAGCACTCCTCCCAGAGACCCCAATAAGGCTGGGTATTCTGTACTGCCGTTTGGCCCATAGGCACACACGACAGTGAGAGACCTATCCCTGACCTGTAGGGGCAGGGAAACGACTCTCTTTTTCACCGGGGTAAACTCCAACACATGGCGGCTGAGATGGGAGCTATAAGCAAATCCACACCTGCCCGTCGCCTCTCACCATGGGCAACTCCGGGGTGGTGCAGAGTCCATCCTCACTCAAGGAGTGTGGTTCCAAAGCCCAAGCCATGCGTAGAGGTGATCTCGACTATCTCTAGGTGGAACCTCTCAATCTCACGCACAATCTCAGGCTCCTTCCCCGCCAGCGAGGTGACGTTCCACATCACTAGAGCTAGTTTCCGTGTCCAGGGATCAGGTTGTCTAGGCCCCAGCCTTCGACTGCTGCCAGATCCTCTCAGCACTGGCCCCTTATGGTTCCTCCTGCAGTTGGTGAGCCCACGGGAAGGCGGCCCCACATCGCTCATTCGGGCTGAACTTAGCCAGACCCTGTGTGGGGGGGGACCGGCCACCAGGCACTCACATACGAGCCCCAATCCCGGGCCTGGCTCCAGGGTGGGGCCCTGGCTGTGCCATACCAGGCGACGTCACAGTCCTTGTTTTTCTTAACTCATAAGGTTTTTTTGAACCACTCTTAGTCTGACCCGTCGCCTAGGACCTGTTTGCCTTGGGAGACCCTACCAGGTGCATATAACCCCGGACAACATAGCTCCTCGTTCGGGAACTCAAACCCCTCCATCAATTTTTTTTTCCCAAAATAAATTCCGTACTTAAATCTTTAAATGCCTTTTTCTCAAAATTATTTTTTTGTCATTCTCCAGTATCTCAGCCTATGTAGCGCCTATGTACACCAAACTTTTCAGTTATACACTTGTGTATTCTGAAGATGTTTTCAGAGGGATTTGTTAATAAATCATTACTAGTCTGATTTATGTGATATTTTAATAAAAAAAAATATGGCGTAAATCAATTTTTTTAAAGGGTAACTAAACCCCTGGTCAGAGCCTGACTTCACCCACTGGTAATATTTGAAAATTGCTGAAAAAGTGGGCAGACCCCAGCAGAGATAGAGGGGACGAAATAGATGCTAAAACACTCTATCCTGATTGTTTTCAATACTCGCAATTCCAACTCCTGACTCCCTCCAGTGGTTTTGACGAAACAAGCTGGTTTTTATACTGCCGCTCGTGCCAGGAGCATGGCGAGCTGAAACCTGCGTACGTCACGAAGTGCGGAACATCCAATAGGAAAATTCAACTGCAGTAGCCAACGTTCAACCTGAAGAGGGCAGGACTAAGACGTTTTTACACCAGATATTGTAGAAATGAAAAACTTTATACACAAATATCAAAAAAGTTACTCGAATCAATGACTGGTATTAATAAAGATCCATTCTTACTGATCATTAACTAAAAAAAGTTAGTTAAGCGTTTAGTTACTGGAATTAGTTTAGTGTTTAGTTACTGGAATGGACAGTATATTTTGACTTCCTATGTAATTAAACTTTTTTTTTTCATCTTGTGCATAAAAAAATGAGAAAAAAAATTGCACCTTGTTTTATCAGATCTATTTACCGAAAATATATGCATGCACATATTTAATGAGATAATGCCTAATTTGCATAATTAAACATACAAATTTCAAAAACTTAATACAATACAATTATACTATTTTCTGTAATACAATTTTTTATATAGTTTTGTAAGTAATCAACTGAGGAAGTTTCATAGTGATGTCTATTATTTAAAAATTGTACCCTATTCACCTAGTGTCTCGCCTTAAAAGTTGGTATTTTGTAAATATATATATTATATAATATATATACAGTGAGCCTCCAATATATATTTGCTCTGAGCCTTGTCTATCGATCAAGAAACTTAATTTCCTTATTTTGATTGCCTACTTACAAAAAAAGCTAAGGGAAAATGATCCAACGACTGTGCAAGATAGGCAATTTGTCGACCATTTTGATATGCAAATTAGAAGGTAAAAAACTAAATTTCACTTGGGTACCAGTTTGTTTTTTTTTGTTGTTTTTTTTTTGGACTCAGCACCCTTGAAATATGTAATAAAGGTCGGTTCCCGACTTGTACCCATAATTGCTCCTCACTTTCACTTTTTGGGTACAATCCATCTAGACTATGATCCAAACGCAGACTTTATTAAGAGGAGAATCCAGAGACAGGTACAGGGACACATGCAGTGGTCAAAACCAGGTAAGCAGTCCAGATCAGCAATAATACAATGCAGGGATAAGGCAAACGGGAAGACCAGAGACAGGCAGGAACCGTGAACCTAGAAAACCCTCGGAACAAGAAACCAGGAAAACGCTCAAAGCAGTCAGACACTTACAATACTGAGCCCCGAACAAAGGAAAGACTCAGGCTTAAAGAGACCCTATCATGGATTTTTGAAAATGACTGTTCATATGGTGTGGAATATAGCTCTAAGGGAATGAAAACATCCTGCAAAGAATTATATCTGAAAGTGCACCGTATATAAAGTTATTGTCTTTCAAAAGTGAGAGTCGACTCTGAATCTATGAAACGAGTCATTAGCTGGTTCGTCGTGACGTAGATACATATTGGCCGTGCCGAGTTACTGCGCGCGCAGACGGAAGTGTAAACTTAGTCTACACATTCAAATACTTCATCATAGCATCATGTCGAGAAAACATTGTGTTCTACAATGCAAAGATAGTTCAGCCACTTTGTTTTCATTTACCAGGGACGAGCATGTGAAGAATCAGTAGTTAGAGTTCATATTTGCAACGATACCACAACAGTATAACTAGCCCGATTGTGTTCTCATCATTTTAATTACGAATCGTTCAAAAACATTAATGAATTCAAATGTGGATTTGCAAGCGGTTGTTCCTGAAGGAGGGCTCAGTAACTTACTTACCCAGTGTATATGGATCAGCTTCCTCCTATGAATCACAACCTGTAAGTATTATTAATAATTGTTGCTTTTATGGGTTTTGAACGGTTTTGTAGCGTCGGGCGCGAGGAGGGAAGGCGCAATAACTGTGTGTGTGTGTAAGTTACGCTCAGCGCAGCTTCTAGGTCTCCAATGTCAATTTTTTTTTAAATATGTGAAATGTTTGTCGCTGTTATTGGAGGTGTCATAAAGAATAGAGCGTCTTGTAGTACTGCAGTGCTTTATCAATATGTTTATGCGTTATGCTAATAAACAATAACTGACTGGGTCTGTCGTCTGACCATTCACCGCCGATTAGCATCATGAAAAGGAGTGGCTTGGAAAAATGAGTCGTTGTAGGAATCATTTGGGAGTCGGCAGCAAATCAGTTAAAAACAAAAAATTATAGGACAAATAAAGTGTTTTTTATTCTTGCATGCATGTTAAACTGTTTTTGGGAACTCCTAAAACAAAAATAGGAACATTTCAAATGCTATGATAGGGGCTCTTTAAATCAGGGCTCAATCTACAACAGGTGCAACAAATAAACCATAATCAGTCCAGGGTAAAACATGAAGGAAACAATAAAGTAGGAAGGAGTGCCCCCCAGAGGCTCAAGCGGGCACTCCAGACGCAGATCGTCACAGCGGCAAAATTCCTCCGAAGGAAACCTAGAGATGCGGTAAGCGATGGAGAAATCAACAGTTTTCTGCTCAATACGGGTCATATCGCGTCAAATATTGATTTAGGGACAGACGTTTTTTTATGAAGCAAATAAGAGACATAACTATTTAAAATTTAACAGCCACTGAATACTTAGTTTTGAAATATTTTACTTTGAAAAACATTTGTCTAAATTTATTTGCTCTGAATTCACCCTTTTGAAATTATTTTACGTTGGAAACTATGTGTCTGAATTTATTTGTTTCAAATTTACCTCTGAAATGTAAATAGGCCTATGAAAATTCTTGATTTCTATTTTAAAAACCTGATTTTGATTAATATTTTTTCAATGCTCATAAATTCAGATAAAAAAAAAACAACTTACAGAATTTCAGATAAAATACATTCAGGTTGATTAAATGAAAAATTAAGTTAAATATTCACATTGTAACATCCGGGCTACCCAGGATAGGCCACGCCCACACCAGGGGAGAAAAACAGTACAACCGTATCCATTGATTTGCATTGCGAGTGGCTGCCTCCTTGTCATTTATGACTTCTAACAAAAAAAAAAAAAACAATGTTTAAAAGCTGTTGTGAGACAAGGAGTAGAGCAAACAAGCCAAATAACCCAGAAATTGTTTTTTTTTTAAGCTGATGGCTACTACTCTGAGAAGCACGCCCATAATTCATAATTTTAGTCGAATTTGATCAACCTGAATCTATTTTATCTGAAATTCTGTAAGTTGATTTATTTCATTTTTTTGTATCTGAATTTGTGAGCATTGGAAAATATTCATCGAAATTCAGGTTTTTAAAATGGAAATTTTAATAGGCCTGTTTAAAGGTGCAGTATGGGATTTTTAGCGACATCTAGCGTAGGGCTGTAGTCAACCAAAGAAATCCTTAGTCGACCAAAGTCTTGTCCTGCGCAACGATTAGTCGACTAAAAAAAAAAAAAAACGTGATGTTTTGATTAAACATTTTTTAAACAATTGTCATTGAGCATTTATAAAACAACAACGAAAAAACTATAATAATAATACAATTCTTTGAAAATTAAGTGATTTTTTTTAACTGCAAAAAGTGAAGAGCTCTGTCCTAGGTCTATAGTAACAGTCACAATCGCGCACCTGACCACACCACACGCCAGTGTTGTAATCGAGACCACCTCACTCGAGTCCGAGTCGAGACCGAGACCAGAGAGAGTCGAGTCCGAGTCAAGACCGAGTCCAGAGAGAGTCGAGTCCGAGACCAGAGATGGTCGAGTCTGAGTCGAGACCGAGACCAGTGAGGGTTGATTACCTAATTTACTTTTATTTACTTAGAGAAATCCTTTTTTTTTTTTTATTGAATTTACTTAGAGTTTAAAAAATATGATCAGTTTAGGGTAAAAAGGCCACATAGTAGGTGGTGTTAAAAGTAATTTTATTGCAATTTGTCATGCGCAGTTGCACACTAGAAAATCACCAATCACTGGGCGTGTCAATCAATTTAAAGAAATATTTTATTAACATACATTAATAATCATGAAAAATATTTTGAATTAAACTCGAGTGGACTCGGGAATAAGTCCGAGTCCTAAAAAAAGAAATGTTCGAGTACGAGTCAATTCCGAGTCCAAATGCACACGAGTCCATGACAAGACCAAGACCATTAAAATATGGTCTCGAGACCGAGTCCGAGTCTCGAGTACTACAACACTGCGATACGCTGCAAAAATATAACTGCTATCTGACTGCCACATAATGAAAAATCCCAACAAAAGCTCTCGTTTATACAGGCTTTATATTCTTCTTTACTTTCAAAGCTATGGGTTAACTTTCGTCCTGACGATCAAGGCGTTTTAAAACAACACACAAACCCAAATAGCCTAAAAACAATCCTAATAATAGGCTGTAGGACCACGTATAGGTTTATTTTCGTTTTGTTGCATTATTTAGGCTATTTTCAAATGCGTCAAGTGTACAAATAAAAACGAAAACATTAATAGTGACTATAGTGATAGCGTCATAGTGACTATAACAAACAATTCACTCTGTCTCAGTGTATTAATGTCATTGTGTAATGAACAGGGGCTGCACTTTGTAAATAACTGGCATCTGTTTTGGGAAAGACCGAGGCTGTACAGCACAGATGGTCTCCATCCCAGCCGAATCGGAGCGGCTGTGCTGTCGGACAACATTTCCAAGACATTACGCACCAGATGACTAATGAGTCAAAGTCCAAATTACAGCCTTTGCGGTCCAAACTTAACTAATAAGCATAGTGTGGAACATTATATAGAAACTGTGTCTATTCCTCGTTTAGTGAAGCCAAACAATAAATCTAGTGTAGGATCTAGCAAAAATCTTATTGTAATTAAACCAGAAAATCTAAATATCAGTCAACAAAAACAATTTCTAAAGCTAGGTCTCCTAAACATTAGATCGCTCACACCTAAGGCGGTTATCGTAAATGAAATGGTCACAGACAATAACTTCGATGTTCTGTGCCTTACTGAAACCTGGCTTAAACCAAATGAGTATTTCGGTCTAAACGAATCTACTCCGCCAGGATACTGTTATAAACATGAGCCTCGTCTGATCGGTCGTGGCGGCGGTGTTGCAACAATCTATAAAGATATTTTTAATATTACTCAGAAAACAGGTCACAGGTTTAATTCATTTGAAGTACTTGTGCTAAATGTTACGCTCTTAGATGTAAGAAGGAAATCTATATTATCTCTAGCCCTGGCTACTGTATATAGACCTCCAGGGCCATATGCTGAATTCCTAAAAGAGTTCGCAGACTTTCTCTCGGATCTATTGGTAAATGTCGATAAAGCAATAATTGCTGGAGATTTTAACATACACGTAGATAATACAAATGATGCTTTAGGGGCTGCGTTTACAGATTTATTAAACTCCTTTGGGGTCAAACAAAACGTCAGTGGTCCCACTCATCGTCTAAATCATACACTAGATTTAATTATATCATATGGAACCGATCCAACTGATATAGATATTATACCGCAAAGCGATGATGTCACTGATCATTACATGGTGACTTGCATAATACGTACTGCTGAAATATGTCATGTTGCGCCACGTTATAGACCAGGCAGAACAATCCTTCCAACCACTATAGATGGATTTTCAAATAGCTTACCTGATCTATCTAAGCTGCTAAGTGAACCCAAACAAACAGATGAATTAGAGGAAATGACTAGCAGTTTAAGCACCATTCTTACTAGTACATTAGATATTGTTGCGCCAATTAGATTAAAAAAGGTTCGAGAGAAAATTAAAGCACCGTGGTACAACAGTGCTACGCATGCTATCAAGAGAGAAACTCGCAACTTAGAGCGTAAATGGAAACAAACTAATTTAGAGGTCTTTATAATCGCGTGGAAAGACAGTATGTCACGTTATAAAAAGACACTAAAAACAGCCAGGGCTGAGCATCTCCGCAAACTAATCGAAAATAACCAAAATAATCCAAGGTTTTTATTTAACACCGTGGCTAGACTAACAAATAAACAGACATCACCAGAGCAAAATATACCTTTACAGTTTAGTAGTAATGATTTTATGAATTACTTCAATGCGAAAATAGAAAGCATCCGAAACAAAATTATAAATGTACAATCCGCTATGGTGTCTTATGATTCAGCTTCAATTATGGACCCTCTAGAACAACTAAACCGCTTTACAACGATAGGACAGGAGGAGCTAAATAAACTTATCATTGCATCTAAACCAACAACTTGTTTATTAGATCCAATACCCACTAAACTACTGAAAGAACTATTACCTGTAGTGGAAGAGCCTCTCCTCAATATTATTAACTCGTCTTTATCTTTAGGTCATGTCCCAAAAATATACAAGCTGGCTGTAATAAAACCGCTCATTAAGAAACCGCAATTAGATCCAAATAACTTGGCAAATTACAGACCCATTTCAAATCTTCCATTTATGTCCAAAATACTTGAAAAAGTAGTGTCCGCTCAATTGTGCTCTTTTTTGCAAGAAAATGATATCTATGAAAAATTCCAGTCAGGATTCAGACCGCATCATAGTACAGAAACTGCGCTAGTTAAAATTACAAATGATTTACTTTTAGCTTCTGACCAAGGCTGTATCTCAATACTAGTCCTACTTGATCTTAGCGCTGCGTTCGACACTATAGATCATATAATACTCTTGGATCGACTACAAAACTTCACCGGTGTCCAGGGACAGGCATTAAGCTGGTTTAGATCGTACTTATCGGACCGTTCTCATTTTGTCTGTTTAAATGGGAAAAAATCAAAGATAACGTCAGTAGACTATGGAGTACCGCAAGGATCGGTTTTAGGCCCTCTGCTATTCTCAATATATATGCTGCCACTTGGTAATATTATAAGAAAACATGGAATTAATTTCCACTGTTACGCTGACGACACTCAATTATATATTTCATCACGACCAGATGAAAACACTAACTCATCTAAAATGACAGAGTGTCTCAAAGATATAAAATGCTGGATGACGCGTAATTTCCTGCTATTAAATTCAGATAAAACGGAGGTATTACTTATTGGTCCAAAAAACTACTCACAAAACCTCTCACAATACAACTTTAATATAGACGGATGTCCTGTTACTTTATCCACAACAGTAAAAGACCTGGGTGTTATACTAGACCGCAACTTGTCGTTCGAAAATCATATTTCATATGTTACAAGAACAGCCTTTTTCCACCTTAGAAACATTGCTAAGCTACGTAACATGCTATCTATTTCTGATGCAGAAAAATTAGTTCACGCATTCATGACCTCGAGACTAGATTACTGTAATGCTTTATTAGCTGGTTGTCCTGCATCCTCAATAAACAAGCTACAGTTAGTACAAAATGCAGCTGCTAGAGTTCTTACTAGGTCAAGAAAATATGATCATATAACACCGATTTTATCATCTCTACACTGGTTACCTATTAAGTTCCGCATCAACTACAAAATACTACTACTGACCTATAAAGCCCTAAATGATTTAGCACCTATGTACTTAACGGACCTTCTTTCGCCCTACAATCCACCGCGTTCCTTAAGATCACTAAATTCAAGGCTTCTGGTCATTCCTAGGATATCGAAGTCCAGTAAAGGAGGGAGGGCGTTCTCGCATTTAGCTCCAAAACTCTGGAATGGCCTTCCCGATACGGTCCGAGCCTCTGACTCGCTGACACAGTTCAAAACTAGATTAAAGACGCTTCTCTTTAGTCAAGCATTCACATAATGCTTACCTTCTAGTCCTCTGTTATGCCATACGGAACCGTTTGCCACTGAAACTTTTTAACGCACCAGTGGGGCTCGACAGCCTCTTAGACAAACGGGTCGGCGCGTATGGTTGGGTTGCGGAGAGTTCGGGTTACGGAGAGTTTGTGAGTTATAACGGAAATTATTATGAACATCAGCTATGCTAATTATTTCCCATCTGCCTTTCTGCTGTTATCTCGGGACGCTTGTCCCGAGAAAAATGGCGTTCGTCAGGTCCAGTTTTGTGTCCAGCCTCTCACGGGGATTTCGGATGCCCCAACGCCTGTGATGAGACGACTCAACGCCTGTGATGAGACGACTCAACGCCTGCGATATGTTATGGCGCCGTTTGATTCATAAACAATATTTATATTTAATATTTATATTTAAACAATATGAATGTAAGCCAGAGGAGAACTGGCCCCCGACTGAGCCTGGGTTCTCCCAAGGTTTTTTCTCCATCCAATCTGATGGAGTTTTGGTTCCTTGCCACTGTCGCCTTGCTTTTGGCTTGCTTTGAGCTTGCTCAGTTGGGGTTATTTATTTAGTGTTTAGCAATGTTGTTGATCTGTGTTGTGCTACTTACATGTTATCACTGTGAAGCTGCTTTGATACAATCTGTATTGTGAAAAGCGCTATATATAAATAAATGTGACTACTACAGTTGTTTTACTATCAATGCCAACGGCGAGAGAATTTAGTTTTGCAGTGGACAAATCACCTTACTTTGCACGGGGGTAAAAATAAGTCTCATAAGACACTTGAGTAAAGGCTTGTGTGTTTTGTGTCTTAATCAATCTTTTCCACACACATATAAATTATAACTCGTACTCATCGCTCTGTCCATTTCAGAAAATGACGTTTTGTGAAGGCCTCTCCTGTTGTTTTGTTTCAACATGCGCGTGCACCCCCTGCTGGTAAAGCCGTCTAACAGCAGATAGAGAGTATGCTCAGTAATCTACTGCTTTTCCTGCAGTTTCTGGATGTCACCGTTGAATTTACTGTCAAATTTGAACCACTGAATTTGTGGAAGCGAATTTTCAAGGTGAAATAAAATGGACCGAAAATTGCCTGTTGAATATTATAGGTTGTATTTTTTAAACCGTTTAAAAATTTTGGAAGTGAAATATGAAAGGTGAATATGGATTATTGAATTTTTAATAATGAAAAATGTTTTTAATTGAAATGTTCACAGCTTAAATATTCAACCATGTTGAATTTCAGCCCATAAAAATGTAAGCCTTAAAAAAGTTTTTTTTTTAATTGATGCAATTCAGAACATTTAGACATTATTTTACTTCCATAGACTTCCACCTCACATTCAGCCAATCACACGTTCCGAAAGCACATTTCTACCTCACGTTCAGCCAATCACACGCTCCGAAAGCACATTTCTACCTCACGTTCACATGGGCGCGTCTCACGCTCTCCTGCAGTGCCGCTGCGCGAGGGTGCGCGCGCCAAATATGACATCCAGACTTTTGTAAAACAATCACCACACGCGACTGGTCGCATGCACACACACATCAACACAGCGTTCAGTCAGTTCATGACGTGAGTGTGCGTGGCTGATATAAAGAAAAAATAATCTTCATGATTTATGGACACTAGCAGGGCTGCCCTTATGCCACGTCATATCACAACTATATTTCCAGAGTTAATTTTATGTTTAAAAAATAAAATAAAGACCTGTAGGCCTATACTTGTTTCAGATGGACATATCTCCAGTTGTTGATAATTATTAAGTTAGAGCTCTGAGGAAATGCTGATGCAAAACAAACAATTCAAAGTCCCCAAAACTGTCATATAGGCCCATATGTAGTTGTAATCCTGTTGCCTTAATTGTGGATTTTATCTTAGAAGAAATAATTTATTCTTTGCTCATTGTTTCTATGCAGATACTTATTCTACTCTGTATTACAGTATTTACTGCTGTTAAAAAACAAAAAAAAAATGATGCAGCAATTTTATTTTATGTAAAAAGCTATTTTACTGTATGTCTATCTTAATAGACAACATGTTTTCAAAAAAGGAGCTTTACAACAGAGTTAGTAAATTTTAGCACGTTTAAAGCCCCTTTGTCAACTTTAATCATATAAACGTAATTTTCCAACAACAAAAATGTGGCTAGTAAAAGTGCTGCCTAGCTAGTAATATTGGAAAACCACTAGCCAAAATGGCTAGTGAGCAAAAAAGTTAATGTCAAGCCCTGCATACAAGAATCAAAAGTTTAAACTAAAACACTCAATATTAATTTATTCACTCAATATATCAGTATATATTTATACGCAATATCTCGCAGAGTCTAATTTCACAATAAATTTCTGCAAACATTTTCACTTTAGTATTTTGTGATCTGATGAAATAAAGATGAAGATCTCTCTTCCTCTGTTTTATTTGCTGATGAAGATGATGTGACTTTACAGAATAAAGAGTCTCTAATTTTCTTCATTCTCTCTCTCTCTCTCTCTCTCTCTCTCTCTCTCTCTCTCTCTCTGCTAATGTAGGTTAAGCCACTGTGATATGACAGATGAAGGTTGTTCTGATGTGTCTTCAGCTCTGACATCAAACCCGTCACACCTGAGAGAGCTGGACCTGAGCGGGAATAAACTAGGAGACTCTGGAATGAAAAACCTCAGTGATCTATGGATGAACCCACAATTCAAGCTGGAGAAACTACAGTTAGTGTCATTATACTGTACAGCAATTACAGTGTGACTGAAGTTTATTTATTTGAAGACAGCAGGGCTTATGTTTCATTGGTTATAGCAGTGCACTTTCTGGGTTTCCCTATTGCTCACATTTTTATGTTTTGTTAATCTACACTGTGTGTAATTATTCTGTGGCTTAGTAAATATCACAGTAATATTTAACTTTATTAACTTAATAAAATCTCTGAATATCATTTGCTTGATTGTTTGAGCTAAGTAATTGACTAAAAATCCAACAGTAAATTTCATCAAAAATGTACAGTTATATTTATTTATTTTTTTCACTATTAGAATTTATTATTTGACTAAGCAATAATTTATGTATAATACACTTAACATAATTGTGAAATTTCTATCAAAATTTTTGAGATTGGAGAATTAAACTTATTTGTTTCAAGAACCGCACATATTACTTAATTCAAATCAATATCATAAATATATTTAACACACTCTTGAAAGATTGAGCAGATTTACTCAGTTAAAACAATTTTATTTGTTAATGTACAGATGCAGTTACTCAGATCTACTTATGTTTTTTACTTACATTTGCTCAGTTTATACAGTGTATTGTAATTGATTTCACTGCTTTAAAATGGAATCAATATTTTTGATTGTTTCACCAAAATAAATTAGTAAATCATATAAAACCTTTTAGAGTGTAGATAGTAATTGTTTAATTCCCAATATCTGATACAATGCACTGATTGTGTACACACAGAAATCTGCCTTTTCAACAGAGAATAAAGAAGAGAGACGTCAAATAAATAGTTAGAAATGAAAGAGAAGAAACAGTGTCTTTCAGCGCACAGAACTAGTGTGACTGGGTTTTAAAACAGACTATTGGAAACTAAATGCTGCTGTAGCCTCAATAAGATGATCATCATAGATGTGAACTATTGTTATTTCTCTGTCTTCAGTCTGAGTGGATGCAGTATTACAGAGAAACAGAGTCTCATCCTGACTTCAGCTCTGAAATCAAACCCGTCACACCTGAGAGAGCTGGACCTGAGCAGGAATAATCTAGGAAACACAGGAGTGAAGCACTTATGTGCCGTACTGAAGGATTCACACTGTAAACTGGAGAGATTGAGGTCAGTCACATTCACATACAAGAATCAAAATGCTTAAAATCACTTCAAATGTTTAAACTAGAACACATTAACATTATATTTGTACAAACTAGGGATGGGACGGTATGAAAATTTCATATCACGATTATAGTGTCCAAAATAATCGTGATTATCAATATTATCACGGTTTTTGTTAAAAATGTATGAAAGTGCTCAAAAAGAACTGATGCTCACACTGAAAACATTTCATTTCATTTTATAATTGAAAATCAACAAACAACAAATAAAACAAGTCTCTCTATGCAGTTTTTTAAGCAAGATTCTATTCTATGGCATTTGCTTCTTTATAATGCCCGTCGTCAATAGCAACGCATTATTACACAGCGCACATCCATAACATTCACAACAGACGCGCGCTCTTGTTTCATTCAAATACAACTTGCCGTCTTGCGTCTCCGGTTTTTGATTGTATTGCAAAAATGAAATCAGAGTTGATTTATTGCATACAGAGTTTGATAATATTGGTGTGATATATCTTGTCTGGACGATTGTTTTACAAAATGAATTCATAAACAAGTAAGATTTAAAACATTAGCTAATCTCATTATCAATTCAATATGTCCCCGTAATTATGTGGTAAAAATAAAATTGGTTTAATACGTGATGTATCTATACTTTACTATCCCTTAAAATATCACTCTTAATAATAGTCTTGTTTGAAGTTGTTCGTTCGTCTTTGGCTCAAAGCCACTTGCTACGAACTTTTCTTCGCGGAAGCTTGACGTCTATTTCAAGTGAGTGACATTAAATGTTTCAACTCAAAACAACATTTCGTGCCCAATTGTTTCCCAGACGTAGTTTTGGTATTGAGGTCAAAGTTAACTTGCCTTGCGTTCAGGTGATGATCACACAAGACGACTCAGCAGATTTGAAGTGTTTCTATTAGTGTTGAGCCGGATACTCGGCTGAAACGAGTATCCGGTACGGATAAAGCACTTTTGTCGAGTACAAATATTATACGAGTAATACGAGTCAATGTGCTCGGATAAAAAAAAGAAAAAAAAAAAAAGTAATGTTGAAATTAGGGCTGAGCGATATATCAATATAAAGAATATATATTTTAAATGTGATATGTAATTAGAGTTTGCGCTGCACGCCTTGCTCCAAGCAAGCTGCTTAGTGCTGACCCAGAGCTCTCTGCACTGCTCCCTGCGCCCCAGTCACTCCTTTTCCACTTTGCGTGCGATTAAAGCATGTTATGTTATAACATGAAATAAAGTCTTTCACCTCAGCAAAACGGACTTTGTCCTGTCAGCCGTTATACTGTAACGTTAGTCGTAGCGCACACTCAATTGCACGCGCAAATGCGGCGGCGCGCGCTGGATCGCCTCACTGTATATAAAGTGCAAAAGAAACAACGAGCATGCAACACTGTTGCGTTGTAAATGACACGAAATAAAAACAAAGCAGGTATGATTTTAATTCTATTCACCAGGAGCAGTTTCAATGTTTCATTAACAGTATTGTCTATTCACCAAGGTAACTGTCATGTCTATATTAACCCCTTAATGCCCCTATTTTTCTTTGTGTTATTTTTTATATTTTTTAAATGAATGTAATGGCTCATACCAACGTTGTATTGACAAAATAAATAAACCAATTAATAAATCACAATTACAATTCCAAGGGAATAATCTGCAATTGAGATTTTTGTCATAATCATGCAGCCCTAAGGTGAAGAAACCTGTTAATTATTTATTCATTTGATTTTGCAAATGTTCATGTTTCAATAAAACTACTTGTGACATGTCATATTTGGCTTTGACTGAACATTTGCTCTCACTTTGCAGAAAAAATATTGGGATATATTTTGTATATTGAAATTCAGCCTAAATATATTGGGATATGACTATTGGTCCATATCACCCAGCCCTAGTTGAGATGAAAACTCTTGTTCGTTACATTTTACTTCATATTTGCAACCACATGTGTTGTATTCATTGTTGCAAAACTTGTTCTGTAGTTCGTTGTTATCGTGATCAAAACCATTGATCTGAAGCTCAATGCTGATGCTGTCATGTAAATAGTTTTCTTATCAGCAATAAATATAACAATTTCTGATCAACCCAATATTGCATGCTTAAAATAACATACCGGTTAAAGCCCCGCCCATTTCAAGACTACCCGACCCACTTCCGGGTTTAGGCCCCGCCCAGTCCGAGTACAGATACAGATACAGATAATTCATATGGTTATACAGATACAGATACAGATAATGCTGTACTCGCTCATCCCTAGTTTCTATTGTAGTGACTTTTTGTTCGGCAGACAAGGTGACCATCCTCGATCAAGTTTCCCTCAGGACGTTTGTAAAACCCAAAATATGACCACACCTCAGATTTGGTCCTCTTAAAAGGCTGAAAAACTTCCTGACCGGTCACTGCCTTCTGCCATTTCTTCTCGAATAGTAATTTAAAAAAATATTGCGTGCTGCGCGCCTGCGTCAGACTGGCCGACAGGATTCAGTGAGTTATTAAAATCGCGATAATCAAACAGGGTTTTAATGATAATTAAATTTTAAACGATAATACTAACCGTCAGTACATTTTATCACGGTTTATAGTGAAACCGGTTATCGTGCCATCCCTAGTACAAACATTTTTACCTTAGTATTTTGTCATCTGGTGAAATGAAGATGAAGATCTCTCTTCCTCTGTCTGTTTCATTTGCTGATGAAGATGATGTGACTTTACAGAATAAAGAGTCTCTTATTTTCTTCATTCTCTCTCTCTCTCTCTCTCTCTCTCTCTCTCTCTCTCTCTGAGCGTGTGGTGGGTGGAAGTGAGTGTGAGTGCTGCTGAGAGCGTGCTGAATGTGAGTTTTCTGCTTCTCTTTTTTTTCCTAAAGCTGTTTTGTTTTCTCTTTTGATGTTTTGAGGAGTGTTTTAGGGAAACAGTGATAGTTGGGGTTCTTTGGTGTTTGTTTTGGTGGAGGCGGCGGCGGCAGCCGGTGTGGCTGTTAGCATGGCTGCTATAGGAGAACGCACTAGTTTGCACAATCTTACGCGCCGACATGCTATTAAACTTTCTCCGCCAAATGGGTGTTCTGTTGAAGAGTGTGTTTTAGCGGTGGGTGAAATTGTCGGATATGATAGTGTTAAATCGGCATCTAGGATGAATAGTGCCGTAGTGATTTTTTTAGACACTGTGGAAAAAGTGAATCAGTTACTGGAGAGCGGAGTAGTGATTCAAGACACACACACACCAGTTTTGTCTCTTGTAAATCCTGCCAAAAAAGTCATTATCTCGAATGTACCCCCATTTTTGAAGAATGAGCTTTTGGAAAAGGAATTAGGGAGACACGGAAAACTTGTATCCCCGATTAAGATGATCCCTATCAGCTGTAAATCTCCTCATCTTAAACACGTTGTGTCTTTTAGGAGACATGTACATATGATTCTTAAAAAGAGCGACGAAGAACTGAATTTAGTGTTTAAGTTTAAGGTTGAGGACTTTGACTACACTGTGCATATAACATCAGAGACGATGAAATGTTTTGGGTGTGGGACTGTAGGGCATGTAATTCGCTCGTGCCCAGAGAGAGTAGGAGAGACCCGGGCTGTTAACACAGCAGACCCGCCGCCCGTTCGGGCTGAAAGCGGAGCTTCTTTACCTGACGAACCGCAGAGAACGGTGCAGGAAGAAAACCGAGATGATAGTGATCAAGACAATGAACAGTCAGAAAATGTAGAGAGTGAGCAAAAAGCACGAGATGATCTAAATGAGTTAAGTGTTGGTCAAACCGCGACTAGAGTAGCTGAGTCAGTGCTGTTTAATGAGGAAGATGTTTCAATGGGTGTTGAAATGTCAAAAATGTCAACCAAGAGGAAAAATCAGGGGGAAAAGAAATCGAATTCTGAACAAGTTACAAAGGTTTCAAAAATGAATCTTATGAGCTGTTCCTCTTAGTCAGATGATGTGGTGATGAACACACAAGAGTCTGAAAGTGATGTTAGTGGTGATGCACAAATGGATGTGGAGAGTGCTTATCCTTTCACCAAAATCCAGTCCTTTTTACAAAGAACTAAAGGCTTGAGATCAGTTAAAGTTGAGGAGTTTTTCCCAGATTTACAACTCTTCCTTGACTCAGTTAAACTATTCACGAAGAACACAGAATTTTCTGGCCAACTGACTTTTACAGACCAAGAAATTTTTCGTCTGAAAAAATTGGTGATAAAAGTTCGAGCAAAAATAGCCAATGATGACTAAGGGTTTTTTCTTTTTCTTTTTCTTTTTTTTGTGCTACCCTCTATGGTTTGTCAAAATACACATTAACATTTGATATGTGTGACATAAAGCTGGGTTCTTTAAACATCAATGGTGCTAGAGAGGATGCAAAGAGAGTTTCCCTTTTTAGTTTGTTTAAAGTTAAGAAATTAAGTATTATTTTTTTACAAGAAACGCATAGCACTGTTGAAAATGAAACTGAATGGAAGAAAGAGTGGGATGGGGAAGTTTTTCTCAGTCATAAGAGTAGCAACAGTGCCGGAGTTGGAATTCTGTTTGCGAAAGATTTTCTACCCATTTCTTGTGTTATTGAAGAAGTCATTGAAGGTCGTTTGTTAAAAATACAAGCTGTATTTGAAAATGTAAAAATGACTTTTATTAATGCATATGCTCCAACTGTAGGCGCAGAAAGGGTGTATTTTTTAAACACTCTAAATGCTGTTATAAGTAGCTGTAGTGATGATGGTTACTTGTTCCTAGGTGGGGATTTTAACTGCACTGAGAATGCAGCTCTAGATAGAAACCATCCAGAACCACATGGAGCCAGTACAAATTGTCTTGTTAATTTAATTCAGACGAATGATTTATGCGATGTTTGGAGGTTTTTTCATACTAACCAGCGGCAGTATACTTGGACTCATGATAAAGATAATTATTTGTCTTTGGCTAGGCTCGATAGGTTTTACTGTTTTGAACATCAGAGCAATGTACTTAAAGGTTGTTCAATATACCCAGTTGGTATTTCAGATCATTGCCTTGTAGAAGCCGATATATTTGTTAAAGATGTGAAATGCAAAAGTGCCTATTGGCATTTTAATGTATCTTTGCTTTCTGATAATGTATTTAAAGATGCTTTCAAGTTTTTTTGGAGTGGTTATACAAGAGAAAAATCTAAATACATTTCATTACAACAGTGGTGGGATATAGGGAAGGTCAATATAAAACAACTTTGCCTACAGTATACTCTCAATGTCACAAGGGACATGACTAGATCGATGAAAGCTTTGGAGAGTGAAATAGTAAAACTGCAAGATTTGGCAGACTCAACAAAAGAAGGAGAACATTTTAAAGTTCTCAAAAAAAAAAAGTCAGCTCTATCAAATCTGTTGGGTTTCTCTGCCCAAGGTGCTCTGATTCGTTCACGTCACCAAAATATTGCAAAAATGGATGCACCTTCTCATTTCTTTTTTGGCCTTGAACGGAAAAATGGACAAAGGAGACTTATGCACTCTCTGCGGTCCAGCACCGGACAACTGTTGCAAGAGTCGGCGGCTATCCGTAAATATGCAATTACTTTTTATGAGAAACTTTTCAAGAGTGATTTTCAGGAGAGACCAGAGCTGGCACAGACCTTCTATGAGGGTTTACCCAAGGTTCCTGAGGAGGCTAACCCAGAGCTGGATGCTCCAATCTCTGCTGAGGAACTACAGTCTGCGTTGCAGAGTCTAGAAAGTGGTAAAGCTCCAGGTATCGACGGTCTTCCTGTGGACTTTTATAAAGCTTTTTGGCCTGTGATTGGCAAAGACTTGTTGCTTGTTCTGAGAGACAGTTTGAATAAAGGAAGTTTACCATTGAGCTGCAGGAGAGCAGTCCTCACTCTTCTCCCCAAAAAAGGGGATTTACAAGAGATAAAGAACTGGCGGCCGGTGTCTCTACTTTGCACTGACTACAAACTTTTATCAAAGGTTTTGGCCATGAGACTGAAAAAAGTTATGGAGAATATTATTCATGTTGATCAAACTTACTGCAGTCCAAATAGATTGATATCTGACAATATTTTTCTAATTCGTGATGTTTTGGACCTCTCCAATTCATTGGGTTGTGAAATTTGTTTGATTTCAATTGATCAGGAGAAGGCATTCGACAGAGTTGAACATAAGTATTTGTGGCAAACGTTGAATGCGTTTGGGTTCAGCTCTGGCCTTATAAACATGATTAGAGTCTTGTACAGTGACATTGAGAGTATTTTAAAGATCAACGGTGGTTTGAGTGCACCTTTTAAGGTTCATAGGGGAGTCAGACAAGGATGTTCTTTATCTGGTATGCTGTACTCGTTGGCCATAGAGCCCCTGCTGCATAAATTAAGAAATTCTCTTTCTGGTATAATGCTTCCTGGATGTGAAACAGTTTTTAAGTTATCTGCTTATGCTGATGATGTTGTTGTTTTTGTCAAAAATCAAGATGACATTGACACTCTTGTAAAGAATATTAATGTTTTTGGTGAACTGTCCTCGGCTAAGATTAACTGGGGAAAAAGTGAGGCTATAACAGTCACCGGTGAGTTAAGCAGAAAGCTTGTTTTACCTGCCGGGTTAATTTGGAACAAGGGTGGGTTTAAATATCTTGGTGTATATCTTGGAAATGATACTTTTTTATGAAAAAACTGGGATAATGTTTTAGAAAAAGTTGAAGGACGTCTAAAAAAATGGAAATGGATCCTGCCACATATGTCTTTTAGGGGTCGTACACTAGTGATTAACAACCTAGTGTCCTCTATGCTGTGGCACCGTTTATCATGTGTGGATCCTCCCGCACAACTGTTGGCCAAGATACAGGCAGTATTGGTGGATTTTTTCTGGGACCGCCTGCATTGGGTCCCACAGAGTGTACTTTTTTTGCCAAAAGAGGAAGGAGGGCAGGGACTTATTCATCTCGCCAGTAGGGGCGCTGCTTTCCGACTCAAGTTCATCCAGAGACTCCTTGTTGGGCCCACAGACCTTGTCTGGAGATCCTTAGCCAGAACTATATTGAACCGAGGCGGAAATTTGGGTCTTGCTGAGCCTTTGTTTTTAATGAACTTGTGTAATAAAAGACTGTGCAACCTCCCAAAGTTTTACCAAGGACTGTTTACTGTGTGGGGGATGTTCAAGAAAAAGAGAGTGGCAAACTGTGAATCCCTGTCATGGCTGTTGAAGGAGCCAGTTGTGCATGGCACTCGTTTCAACATAGAACACACAGCAGGACCCTTTGTGATGCAGTTGTTTGTTTCAGCAGGAGTTGTTACACTGGGACACGTGGTTGATCTGTGCGGACCTAATTTGATTGACACTGCAGGTCTAGCTTCTCATGTGGGAGTTAGATCTTTCAGGTTCATAAATCAATTAATCAACACGTGGAAGCGCGAACTTACAAAGGTTGAATTTTCTTTGCTAAAGGACTACTGTAACGGACACCATCAACCAATTGTTGATGATTCTTTTCCAGCATTGACTCTTTTTCCTGATTTTAAAAACTGTACTGGTCAACTGTTAGAGTCCAGAGAAACTCTGACAAATGTATTTGATGTCTTGGATGGAAAAATGATGTATAAAATGTTTGTAAAAATTGTAAATAAAGATAAATTAAATGGGCGTACTGACACTCCTTGGAGAGCTCATTTAGGGCTTGACAACGAGGTCAGACCAGTGTGGAGAGCTATATACCAACCACCGTTAACAAAAAGGGTAGGGGACTTACAGTGGAGAATCCTACATGGTATTGTCGCTGTCAATGCTTTTATTTCTGTTATCAATCCTAATGTGAGAGAGGATTGTCCTTTTTGTTTGCAGAGGGAAACAGTTTATCATTGTTTTTTGGATTGTAATAGACTGTGTTCTTTTTTCCAGATGTTACAGCATATGTTTATGTTATTTGGAGAGAATTTTTCTAAGAGTTTATTTATTCTTGGTTTTAGTTACAGTCAGAAATTGAGAGTTAAATGTCAACTGTTTAATTTTATATTTGGTCAAGCAAAAATGGCTATCTATCTCAGTAGAAGGAATAAAATTGAAGAGTCTTTAGACTTTGATGTAAACATAGTTTTTGTCAGAATGGTGAAAGCTAGACTGAAAGTTGATTTTGAATTTTACAGTATTACAAATAATGTAGAAGAGTTCATTAATATTTGGTGTTTGAAGAATGTTTTATGTTCTGTTGTGGAGAATGTTTTGTGTTTTGTGTTTTGGGACTCTTTTGAGTTAAAGCATGCTAATTTAGTTGGTTTTTTCCCTGCTTTTTTGAAAATGGAAATTTTTTTGTTAAACTCCATTAAAAGAAAATAAAGAAGTTTGAAATCTCAAATCTCTCTCTCTCTCTCTGCTAATGTAGGTTAAGCCACTGTGATATGACAGATGAAGGTTGTTCTGATGTGACTTCAGCTCTGAAATCAAACCCGTCACACCTGAGAGAGCTGGACTTGAGCAGGAATAATCTAGGAGACTCAGGAGTGAAAAACCTCAGTGATCTACTGGTGAACCCACAATTCAAGCTGGAGAAACTACAGTTAGTGTCATTATACTGTACAGCAATTACAGTGTGACTAAAGTTTATTTATTTGAAGACAGCAGGGCTTATGTTTCATTGGTTATAGCAGTGCACTTTCTGGGTTTACCTATTGCTCACATTTTTATGTTTTGTTAATCTACACTGTGTGTAATTATTCTGTGGCTTATTAAATATCACAGTAATATTTAACTTTATTAACTTAATAAAATTTCTGAATATCATTTGCTTGATTGTTTGAGCTAAACGTACCAAAATAATTGACTAAAAATCCAATAGTTAATTTCATCTAAAATTTACAGTTATATTTATTTATTTTTTTCACTATTAGAATTTATTATTTGACTAACCAATAATTTATGTTTAATAAACTTAACATAATTGTGAAATTTCTATCAAAATATTTGAGATTGGAGAATTAAACTTATTTGTTTCAAGAACCGCAAATATTACTTAATTCAAATCAATATCATAAATATATTTAACACACTCTTGAGAGATTGAGCAGATTTACTCAGTTAAAACAATTTTATTTGTTAATTTACAGATGCAGTTACTCAGATCTACTTATTTTTTTACTTACATTTTGCTCAGTTTATACCGTGTATTGTAATTGATTTCACTGCTTTAAAATGGAATCAATATTTTTGATTGTTTCACCAAAATAAATTAGTAAATCATATAAAACCTTGTTAAGATAGTAAGATTGAGTGTAGATAGTAATTGTTTAATTCCCAATATCTGATACAATGCACTGATTGTGTACACACAGAAATCTGCATTTTTAACAGAGAATAAAGAAGAGAGACGTCAAATAAATAGTTAGAAATGAAAGAGAAGAAACAGTGTCTTCCAGCGCACAGAACTAGTGTGACTATTGGAAACTAAATGCTGCTGTAGCTCTTCAATAAGATGATCATCATAGATGTGAACTATTGTTATTTCTCTGTCTTCAGTCTGAATAGATGCAGTATTACAGAGAAACAGAGTCTCATCCTGACTTCAGCTCTGAAATCAAACCCGTCACACCTGAGAGAGCTGGACCTGAGCTGGAATGAACTAGGAGACTCAGGAGTGAAGCACTTATGTGCCGTACTGAAGGATTCACACTGTAAACTGGAGAGATTGAGGTCAGTCACATTCACACACAAGAATCAAAACACTTAAAATCACTTCAACTGTTTAAACTAGAACACATTAACATTATATTTGTACAAACATTTTCACCTTAGTATTTTGTCATCTGGTGAAATGAAGATGAAGATCTCTCTTCCTCTGTCTGTTTTATTTGCTGATGAAGATGATGTGACTTTACAGAATAAAGATTCTCTTATTTTCTTCATTCTCTCTCTCTCTCTCTCTGTGTGGTGTTGCATGCTGGGAGTGAGTGCGGTGTGTGAGAGACACGTGCGTGAGAGCGTGAAGTTTCTTAGTGTTTTCTTTTATGTTTTGTGGCTATTTATTTATTTTTTTTTGCACAGGGTTTTGTCTTTTTCTTTTTTTCTCTCTATTTATTTCATTTCAAGATCACTGTTTATTTATTTAAGCTTGTGAGGGTCATAAAGCGGGATGGCTGCTTTCCCTGCGGGGAATGAGCCATCTCTATTGCTCCGAAATGGTTTCAGGTGCGTCCCCGAGGCAGGTAACGCTACTGCGATTGAAGAAGTGCTGTTAGCAACAGGAGAACAGGTAGGCCATGAAAACATTGTTTCTGCATCTTGCATGAATAAAGCAGTTGTCGTCTTTTTAAAAAACGAACAACTAGTAACCAAGGTGATTGAAAGTGGCATTTGGGTGAAAGAAACATATGTACCCGTTTCACCGTTTTTTTGCTCCAGCTACAAAAGTGACCATTTCCAATGTACCCCCTTTTATTAAAGATGACGCGATGAGTGCGAGAGTTAACTCGGTTCGGAAAGATGGCTAGCGCTGTGAAAACCTTTCCTTTAGGTTGTAAATCTGCCGAACTTAAGCATGTTTTGTCTTTTAGACGACAAGCGTTTATGTTTTTGACCGCTCCTTCTAAAACACTGGATGTTTCGTTTCGAGTAACATGTGGAGAGAGTTCTTATGTGGTTTATACGAGTACTGATACGTTACGTTGTTTTGAGTGTGGAGATATCGGACATAAGAGATTGTCTTGCCCTCATAAAGATATATATATATATATATATATATATATATATATAAGATACTGTCTAAATCAATTGCAAATCGCCTTAAGACGGTTTTAAGTTCTTTGGTTCATGAAGATCAATCGTATTGTGTTCCTAAAAGATGTATTTATGATAATTTGTTTTTAATGAGAGATATTTTAGAATATGTAAAAAAAACAGTCAGTACTGGTCTAATATCATTAGACCAGGAAAAAACTTTTGATCGGGTGGATCATTTGTATTTGTTTCATGTTTTAAAGTGTTTTGGTTTTGGTGATGATTTAATAGCATGGATAAAATTGTTGTATAAAGGTTCCGTGACCGTGAGCATGATAAAAATAGGAGGTGGGTTAAGTGTACCAGTTCATATACAAAAAGGAATCAGACAAGGTTGTCCAATGTCCGGCCAACTGTACAGTCTGGCGATTGAACCCCTTTTATGCATGCTTAGACGTAAACTAAAAGGATTAGCTGTAAATGGCAGTTTAAGAAAAGAGTCTATTATATTATCTGCATACGCAGATGATATTACCGTAATTGTTCAACAACAGGAGGATGTACAAAATTTAAAGGGGGCTTTAGACATGTATGAAAGAGCTTCATCTGCTAGGCTTAACGAGATATATCCAGCTGCAGACCCGCAGCACCACCAGTTTCAGAACCCCAGTTTCAGAACCCCAGCGCCAGAACCGGAAGTGAGGGAGGGGCGGAATTATTATTTTTGCATTATAATTATTTTAGCAAGCATGTAAGGACAAAACGGGCCTTGAGTTCCTCATTTGATACATTGTAAGTTAAATTTAAACAAAATTGTTGTGATAAAACAGGCCTAGCTTGGGTTGAATTGGTCATTTTGTATAGATTTTTAACAAAATAATGCTGAATTTTCTCTCTTTTTTAGATTTTGACATTATTTTACACGAAAAATGCATGCTGCACATGTTCTTGTGAAATAAAGTATATTTTATAAAAAATACCCATGCTTTATTTTTTTTTATTAAACAATCAAAATCATCTTACAAATACATCTTCAATATCAAAACAATTTAAATTTTTTGTAAACACAATAAATAAATAAATAAATAGAACATAAAATATCACAGAGGTCTAATGAGTTATCAGATTGTGTATAATTTTGAAAACCTCCAATGATTGTCTTGTTTTATATCTTTCAAAGCTTTATTATACAAAGTTAACTCCTTCATAAAAACCAAAAAACAGGTCTTATCTTGCTAAATCTACACGTATAAACTGCTTAGCTAAAATTATTAAACTGTTATACATTAAAATGCCGATAAGTTTCAAGTATTATTTTTTCACCATCATGATCAGGAAGTAACTCATAATACAATGAAACGAATAACTGAAACTGTATAAAATTATTTTACACAAAATCAATGTTTTAAAATGCTTATTGTACAGTAATGTATAGCATCATAACATACGTAGAGAGTAGGACGTTTCTTGTTCAATAAAAGCTGTTTCATGTGTAAAATACCCTCCAAATTACGTTAGGTGGCGTTATTAGGTTTCAAATCTATGCTCCGCCCCTCAATTACGTTCCTGGCGCTGGTGTTGGTTAGAACCTAACTCCGCCCCTCACTTCCGGTTCTGGCGCTGGGGTTCTGAAACTGGTGTGCTGCGGGTCTGCAGCTGGATACTATAGCAAAGAACATATATTGACAAGAAGTGAAAGCCAATAGAACGTTCCATTGCAACACCAGCGCCCAGCAGCAGCCCTACGCTTCCGCCATTTCGGGGTGAAAGCGACTCAGCAGTCATATAATATACATATATTTAGTCCAGTGCAGAGATCATTTTTAGGTTGCAATAATTAGGAGGTGATTATTTAACTCACAACAGTTAACTTTATAGCAGTTAAAAAAAGAAGTTGCTACTTAACCGGGCTTTTACCCCCACATAACTTGAGATAGGGAAGTTTGAGGATTTAATTCATTATATTACTCTCCACATTAAGTGTGATAGGTAAGAATAAAGTGATATCAGTTCATAAAGTTATAATAACATAGACTGTTTCCCTGGAGGTACACATACTTACAAAAATAAGTTATCAATTAAACAAAATAATTCAGCAAATAAATGTTGTACTAAAATGTAAATGTTTGACTATAAATATTTAACAGCAATAGAATAGCTTTACAGTAAACAGTTTTTATTTTTTTGCAGTACTAGCCTATCTTATATTAATGACGCAAGACCATGTAAACAAAAAAAAAAAAACACAGCCAATGTCCAATGTGGCAATTAGTTATAGGATAACGGACACAGCGCATCAATGATCATCATGTTTGGAGCATGATCCAGGGGATTAAAACGTCCAAAATATATTTCAGGCCTAGTTGAGTTGGTAACTAATAATAGTAGTAAAAGTGTAAAGTTGCATACAAATGGAAATACTCACTAATGCAAGAAAAAACTACCTCAAAGCTACCGAAGCGCCATCTAGTGGCTGTTACCAAAAAAGCATCAGAGTTTCGCCACTTGTCCTTCTATACTCTTTGACTATAGGGCTTAACTGGGATAAAACAGAAGCTGTGTGGTATGGTTCTACTGGAAACTTTAATATGACTTTGCCCAAGCTCCCTAATAATATTCAGTGGGGTACACTAGGTTTGAAATATCTAGGAGTGTATATTGGTCAAGAGGAATATAGAAAGAAAAACTGGGAGGGTTTAGTGGAGAAGGTCTGTGCGAGGTTGTCAAGTCAAGTCAAGTCAAGTCACATTTATTTATATAGCGCTTTTCACAATACAGATTGTATCAAAGCAGCTTCACAGTGATAACATGTAAGTAGCACAACACAGATCAACAACATTGCTAAACACTAAATAAATAACCCCAACTGAGCAAGCTCAAAGCAAGCCAAAAGCAAGGCGACAGTGGCAAGGAACCAAACTCCATCAGATTGGATGGAGAAAAAACCTTGGGAGAACCCAGGCTCAGTCGGGGGCCAGTTCTCCTCTGGCTTACATTCATATTGTTTAAATATAAATATTAAATATAAATATTGTTTATGATTCAAACGGCGCCATAACATATCGCAGGCGTTGAGTCGTCTCATCACAGGCGTTGAGTCGTCTCATCACAGGCGTTGGGGCATCCGAAATCCCCGTGAGAGGCTGGACACAAAACTGGACCTGACGAACGCCATTTTTCTCGGGACAAGCGTCCCGAGATAACAGCAGAAAGGCAGATGGGAAATAATTAGCATAGCTGATGTTCATAATAATTTCCGTTATAACTCACAAACTCTCCGTAACCCGAACTCTCCGCAACCCAACCATACGCGCCGACCCGTTTGTCTAAGAGGCTGTCGAGCCCCACTGGTGCGTTAAGCAGTTTCAGTGGCAAACGGTTCCGTATGGCATAACAGAGGAGTAGAAGGTAAGCATTATGTGAATGCTTGAAAATGGTTGCTACCCCATTTCCAGGTTGTCTAGCTGGAAATGGTTGCTACCCCAGCTATCTTGTAGGGGGAGAGTACTGATTGCCAACAATCTCATTGCCTCAATGCTTTGGCATAAATTTATGGTTGTGGATCCACCAGTGACGTTAATCCAGGAAATTCAAAAGAGACTTGTTAACTTTTTCTGGTGTGGCCAGCATTGGCTGAGAGCTGCTGTCCTCTATCTTCCTGTTCAAGACGGGGGACAGGGACTGATCGATATTCAAGCTAGAGTGACCGCTTTCCGACTGCAGGCTGTTCAGCGCCTACTATATCACCAGCATCATGGATGGATGGAACTAACGTGTGCTATCCTACGCAAGGCTGGACGGATGGGTCTAAATAAACAGCTATTTACCATGACCTTAAAGAGAACTTCTCTTGGTGGACTTAACCCCTTTTACATCAATTTGTTGGACTTATGGCAATTGTTTTCTGTTTCAAGAGAGTGGTCAAAACCAGGACCGTGGCTATTTAACGAATCTCTATTTTTTAATTCTCTTTTTCCTGTCGAGATCCTGAACTCTGAGACCATAAGGTCAAATTTGATTTCTGCTGGAATATCCATGTTTTGGAATCTCAGAAAAGGAAATGGGTGGATTGAAACTGAAGAATTAGCCCAAAAAGCAGGTTTCAGGTCTGTGCGTCTTGTCAACCGACTGCTAGAAGACCTAGAAGCTGCACTTCCGGATTCAATCAAAGAATTTCTTAAAGAGACTTGTGCAGATGATACAGAGCCTTTTGCTTTTCCGGAATTTAACTTTTTGATGAAAAAAGATGATCAAGTGGAAGATCCTGTTAAATTGCTACATTTGAATACTCCAGAAATGGGATTGTTCAATGGGTTATCAAAAATAACCCACAGTTTCCCTCATTTCAGAGTTAACATAGTTTTCATTTAACCTCCTTTCTGAAACAGGCCCCGGGCGATAACATTCCATAAACGTGTGAAACACAGTTTCTGATACATTACAAAAAGGGCAACCCACCCCAACTAAAGTATCCAGTCGTGCTATGTGTCTGTTTGTAGCTAAAACTCCGTGTACAATTCTCCACTGCAAATCTCCCACTCTCTTTTCACAGGGTTTTTTGTACAGGGTCCGCCAACTACCACTCGGGGAAGAGCCTGACCCCAACACTAAAGTCCAATTGCTTCCTATTTGATCCTTAAGGTCTTTATAGTTCATTGTTTTGACACATGCTGTATATAAAGTTTTGCGTTTCAGAAAGGAGGGTAAGTTAAACCTGAGAAAGCAGAGTAAGTCAAGCCCGTTTCTGAAAGAGAGGTACCTTTTACTCAGAGTCAGTTACCATGGTAACTTACTTTGTGAACCTAACCTGGTCAGGAGCAGGTTTTCTTCAGTAAACCCAGAGTTTCTTGCGGTCTCCTCCCTTTTTTTAAAGAGGAAGTGCTGTTGAAACACCAACAATAATAAAAATGTATTTACACATTCTTTAAGGAATATATATTATTTGTCCACGGTTTAATTGACTAAATCTGTTTTGCAGCACTTTGCCAAAATATAAAAGGATCAAAACGTTTGCTAAACTTTTATTTGATTACCACCGTTTTTGATAATATATTTCTATTAAATCATTAAAAAAAAAATTGGAATAAAAAACATTTAATAGAACGTCTCGGTTACGGATGTAACCCTCGTTCCCTGAGTAGGGAACGGAGACGTTACGTCAGAAGTGACGGAGATCGGGGGTTTCGCATAGAAAGCCAATCTTCTTCGAGTATTTAAAAACGAGCCAATGACATGCAATGCATTGGGGCTGCGGAAATTTGCATAGCGTACTCCGCCCTACTCCGTGAGTATAAAAGGAGGAAGTGAACGCAACCGCAGTATGTCTTCGCTGAGGAGCCAAGATAGAACTCGGCGTCTACCCAGCGATACAGCAGAAGTGGCAGGGAGACGTAACGTCTCCGTTCCCTACTCAGGGAACGAGGGTTACATCCGTAACCGAGACGTTCCCTTTCGTAGTCACTTCGAGTTACGTCAGAAGTGACGGAGATCGGGGGTCTGTGCCATCACGCCATCTTCAAGCTGTCTACCAGTGCCCTGTGAAAGTCTGGACCTCCTCTCTTTTTTTTTTTTTTTTTTTCAGGGATCCCACTTTAACACAGGCTTACCAAGGTACACTGGGAAACATATCCCGGGAGGGACATGCTACCAGCTGCCTACCAAGGGGAGGACTTACAAATACACATATGGCCACATAGGAACGCATATGGAAACACTGGAGCACCAACCGAGGTGGCTACTAAAAATTTTTACTCCAGGGGTGGCAGATGGCTTGCCAAGGGAAGACACATGCTCAGAGAGTCTTACAGTGGATAATACACATGAGACGGTTACCATGGGGAACCATGCACATGGAGGCACCTAGCCAGCATCCAGAGCAACAGCAGTGGTGCCCGCATCGTCGGTGCTGGAGGACTCAAGACTTCAATGGAAGAACTGAGGAAATATCGCACTTATCCAGTCCGGGGAGTGGAATGGCGAGCAAGCGAAGACACCTAAGCGGGTCCAGTACTGGCGGAAACGAGTACGTGAGAGGACACCGGCTCAACTCGCAGATTATAGAATCTGGCGAAGGTGTTGGGTGTCGCCCAGCCTGCAGCTCTACAGATGTCTGTTAGCGAGGCGCCGTGCGCTAAGGCCCAAGAGGAGGCCACACTCCAAGTGGAATGGGCCGTCACACCAAGGGGGCACGGAGGGCCTTGCTGCTGGTAAGACAAAGCAATGGCATCCACAATCCAGTGGGACAGCCGTTGCTTTAAGAGAGCCCTTCCCTTCTGGCTCCCCCCATGACAGACAAAGAGCTGGTCTGAGGTCCTGAAACACCGCGTTCTGTCGACGTAGGTGCGGAGTGCACGTACCGGACAGAGCAGTGCTGGGTCTGCCTCCTCCAGGGGCAGCGCTTGCAGGTTCACCACCTGGTCCCGGAAGGGAGTGGTGGGAACCTTGGGCACATATCCAGGCCGGGGTCTCAGGATCACATGAGAGTAAGCCGGCCCGAACTCCAGGCACGCTTCGTCAACGGAGAATGCGTGCAGGTCCCCCACCCTCTTGATGGAAGCCAATGCAACCAGGAGTGCTGTCTTCATAGACAGAAACTTTAACTCTACCGATTGCAAAGGCTCAAAGGGATGCCTCTGCAGAGCACTTAAAACTACCGAGAGGTCCCAAGAGGGTACGAGGGGAGGACGAGGCGGATGTAGCCTCCTCGCTCCCCTCAGGAACCTGATGACCAGGTCGTGCTTCCCTAAGGACTTACCTTCCACTGCTTCATGAGAAGCGGCAATGGCCGCGACGTAAACTTTAAGGGTGGAGGGCGACAGCCTGCGCTCCAACCCTTCTTGCAGGAAGGAAAGCACGACCGGAATCGAACATCTCCGGGGGTCTTCTCTGCGAGAAGAACACCAGTTGACGAAGAGGTTCCACTTCAACGCATAAAGGTGTCTCGTGGACGACGCTCTTGCGGAAGTGATGGTTGCCGCCACCGCAGGTGGCAGCGAACTCAAACCTGCCTCGTCCCATCCAGGAGCCACACGTGCGGCCTCCAGAGATCGGGACGAGGGTGCCACAGAGTGCCCCGTCTCTGAGAGAGTAGGTCCTGTCTCAGAGGAATAGGCCAAGGAGGTGCTGTCGCGAGGAGCATGAGTTCGGAGAACCACGTCTTGGTGGGTCAATAGGGGGCTACCAGCAAGACCTGCTCCTCGTCCTCCTTGATCTTGCACAACACCCGTGCAAGGAGGCTCACTGGGGGAAACGCATATTTGCGTGGGCCCCGCGGCCAGCTGTGCGCCAGCGCATCTGAGCCGAGAGTACCCTCGGTCAGGGAATAAAACTGGGCGCAGTGGGTTGAGTCCCGAGAGGCGAACAGGTCTATCTGTGCCTCCCGGAACTGGTCCCAAATCAGCTGGACCGACTGGGGATGGAGTCGCCATTCGCCGGGGATAGGACGGACCCGTGACAGTTCGTCGGCTGCCAGGTTCCGGTCACGAAGGGACCTCAGGTGCTTCTGACTCCATAACAAGAGGTGGCGGGCGAGCTGCGACAACCGGCGCGAGCGTAGACCCCCCTGGTGGTTGATGTACGCTACTGCCGTGGTGTTGTCTGAACGGACAAGCACATGCTGGCCCGTGAGCAACGCTCGGAAGCGGTGCAGGGCGAGGCGTACTGCCAGCAGCTCGAGGCAATTGATGTGCATGAGGCGCTGGGTTCCTGTCCAGGAACCGGCGGCTGCATGCCCATTGCACATGGCACCCCAACCCGTGGTAGACGCATCCGTGGAGACAACGAGATGCCTGGAAACTCGCTGAATAGGGACACCGGTCCGTAGAAAGCTGAGGTTCGACCACGGGAAGAAGGTTCGGCGGCATGCTGGAGTCACTGGAACTCGGAGCGAACCGCGATGCCATGCCCACCTCGGGACTCGATCGCGAAGCCACAGCTGAAGCGGTCTCATATGAAGCAAACCGAGCGGCGTTGCCGCGGATGCCATATGCCCCAGGAGCCTCTGAAACAGTTTCAGTGGAACCGCACTCTTGCCCTCGATCTGTCGAAGACAAGTCAGCAGTGAGTGCGCGCGCTCGTTCGTGAGCTGCGCGGACATGGCAACCGAGTCTATCTCCATGCCGAGAAAAGAGATCCTCTGCACGGGGCAAAGTTTGCTCTTTTCCCGGTTGACCCGAAGGCCCAGACGGGCTAGGTGCCGGAGCACCAGGTCTCTGTGTTCGCAAACCTGAGCTCGAGAGTGTGCTAGTATCAGCCAGTCGTCGAGATAGTTCAGGATGCGAACCCCGTGCTCGCGAAGGGGAACAAGGGCTGCCTCGACGATCTTCGTGAAGACGCGAGGGGACAGAGCTAACCCGAATGGGAGAACCGTGTACTGATATGCCTGGCCCTCGAAGGCAAACCGAAGAAACGGTCTGTGTCGAGGCAAAATGGAGACATGAAAGTACGCGTCCTTCAGGTCGATCGCTGCAAACCAATCCTGAAACCGAACACATTCGAGAATGCGTTTGGCTGTGAGCATTTTGAACGGCAGTCGATGGAGAGAGCGGTTCAAAATGCGCAGGTCCAGGATCGGTCGTAACCCACCGGTCTTTTTGGGGACAATGAAGTAGGGGCTGTAAAACCCGGACCTCATCTCGGCTGGAGGGACCGTCTCGATTGCACCCTTCGCCAGCAGGGTCGCAATCTCTGCTCTCAAGACCGGGGCATTGCCACCGACCATCGTGGAGCAAACTCCCCTGAAACGGGGAGGAGACTGTGCGAACTGAATCGCGTAGCCGAATCTGATCGTTCTGATGACCCAGCGGGACAGCCCGGGCAGCTCTAGCCAGGCTTCCAGGAAGTGAGCCAACGGGGTCATCCGAACCACAGACGTCCCCCCGGAGGGGCAGCGAGGCGGGTCGACCGGCATGCGCGCAGGAGTTACCCCGCCCGGATGCACCGTCGAAGCCCGCTGCCCGACAGAAGAGACCAGGGAAGGCAGAGAGTTCCGCGGGGGTCTGTTCTGACGGGGGTCTGGCGATAGAGGGGGAAGGGAGGGGCGTAGTCCGGGGACGACACACGCTCCCTTCCGCGCCCTCAGAGACAGAGAGGAGTGAGTGGGCTGACGCACTGGGACGTCGAGCGCACTCAATCCAGTCTGTGTGCTCAGTGATGATGTCAAGTCTTTCTTTAACCAACTCAGGGTGCTGCCCACCCGTGGGTGAGCAGCAGGGAGCTGAGAACAAAAGATTCTCCCCCAGCCCTCCACCGGGGGAAGGAGGGGGCCTGCTACCGCCTCCTGGGAAAGACTCGTCTTCATCACTGAGCAGCCCGTATCAGGAACGTCGCTTAGTCTGGCATTTAGTGGGGCGTGCGGCCTGAGGGGGCTGCGACGCCTGCCTGCGGCCTCCTCCGCGCCGTGGCCCGGGTGAAGGCTGCTGCTGGGGCCGGGCGGGAGGGAGGGGAGCCGCAGGGGGGCGTCCTCGGCGGCGAGCAGCGGGAGGTAACTGTGCGGACGACTGGGTGGAGGCAGCAGCTGGTCGCCGGGGCAGAATATGTTTGATCGCCTCCATCTGCTTCTGGGCAGTGGAGAACTGCTGGGCGAAGTCCTCGACTGCACCGCCGAAAAGGCCAACCTGGGAGAGGGGAGCGTCGAGCAGACGAGTCCGCTCAGCGCTCCGAGTGTCTGCCAGGTTGAGCCAGAGATGGCGCTCCTGGACCACGCTGGTGGCCATCACCTGTCCAACGGCGCGAGCGGCCACTTTGGTCGCCCGGAGAGCTAGGTCAGTGGCGGACCGCAGATCTTTGAATGCCGTTGGATCAGTCCCGCCCTCGTGCATGTCTCTGAGCATCTTCGCTTGGAAGACCTGCAAAGTGCTCATCGCATGCAAAGCGGAGGCCGCCCGTCCCGCCGCTCTATAGGAACGCGCCGCCATGGCAGACGAGAACCTACAGGCTTTGGATGGGTGCTTAGGAGGACCACGAGAGGAGGCGCTCTGTGGACACAGTTGCATCGCAACAGAGCGCTCCAGCGGGGGCATCCCAGTGTACCCACGGGCGGCCCCCCCGTCGAGGGAGGGAAAGGCGGGGGAGAGATCGCGCTCTCGAGTGGACAGGGGAGCCCCCCAAGAGCGCGATAACTCCACATGCAGCTCGGGGAAAAAAGGCAATGGAGTGGGCCGTGGCCTTGCGGCGGCAGCTTTGTCCAAATACCAATTATCCATCCGTGAGAGATCGGGGCAGGGTGGAGGGTTCCATTCTAACCCGATCGTCCCAGCGGCTCGAGACAGCATGGCCGTCAGCTCGGGATCCGATACGGGCAACACTGGCACACCCGAAGGGGGCAGTGCAGCCGCATCCTCATCTCCCGAGGATTCTAGCCCGCCTAGTGATGCTGTGATTGACATCGCATCATTATCTGGAGCGCTGCCCGAAGCAGCCGGAACCGCCGAAGCGACCGACCGAGTCGAACTAGCGCTCGCTGGCTCTCGCACTGAGGCGGGAGGTGTGGCCCGAGGAATCGTCGGGGCTTTATCCCACACCGTCACCGTTAGATAACCGGCACCCTGGGTCGACGGGCCCCCAGAGGAGGAAACCGATCGAGGGGGGAGCGGGACTCTCACTCTAGTGAGATCATTGAGTCTCGACCTCTGTGAAGAGATGGTCATGTTCCCACAGAAGGAACATGAGTCATCCAGGAACGCTGCTGCTGCATGCTGAATGCCCAGGCATACAAAGCAGCGATCGTGACCATCAGATGATGACAGAAATCGACCACATCCAGAAGAGCACGGGCGAACCATCTTTAAAAAGACGTGCCGCGTGCAGCTCTTTCAATGAGAGGAAATTCACTCTTTCAGCGCTGAGGCGACCAGGGAGAAGCGTAAAGTCTGGCAGACCACTGCTCAGATCGCAGGCGATGCAGAATCTTGCTGGGTACCGCCGTCACACCAACAAGAAGAGGACGCTCGTCTCGAAGAGTCTTGAACAGTGAGATTGGCTTTCAGGAGTGAAGAGGTTCTCTTGGCTCCGAAGCGAAAACATACTGTGGTTGCGTTCACTTCCTCCTTTTATACTCACGGAGTAGGGCGGAGTACGCTATGCAAATTTCCGCAGCCCCAATGCATTGCATGTCATTGGCTCGTTTTTAAATACTCGAAGAGGATTGGCTTTCTATGCGAAACCCCCGATCTCCGTCACTTCTGACGTAACTGACGTAAGGGAACTCAGTTATTTTTCAAACATAATATAATAAGTTATTAATTATAAAAATTAAGATGTTAATCTTATAATCATTTATTGAAGTTAGTTGATTAGATATGTTTTATTGAACAAATGTTTAATTTATCTAACTGTCATTTTAACTGATGATAACCGTAATTTAACAATGCAGTTTATATATTTAATAATTTTTTAATACCATAAACCGTGATATTTTCTGAGACGGTTCTCATAAACTCTCCCCACATGGGGGATATCAACCTATATCAACCTCAACACTTGAACAATACAAGGAGGAGAAACAAGAAACTGCACTTTTAATTCTTTCAAATTAACAATATACAATTGCATGAATTATTCTTGAATTGGTCAAAGTGTGTAGAGGTTACATAAAAAATATACCTTTTAAAATGCATGTAAAATCCTCTATTGTTTTATACTGAATTGGTCTATAGTTTATGCTGTAGCCTAATGTAATTGCATCATATTTTATTTTAAATTACAGAATAATTAAGAGTAATCCCTTTAATTAAATTACAATATTTAGATTACTTGGTAATTAATCACACCCAACACCTCTTTTTGTGTGGCACTGTAGCCATGGTGACTCATAATATCTGCGCTCCATTGATAATGGCTTTTTATAGTTGTGGTGCACGCGCTTAAAGGGGTGGTTCGGGATTTTGGACATCGGGCCTCATTTCAAAGTGAGCCTTAGTGTTATTTATCAGTAAAGACATTTTTTTTTTAAAAAATCATCCAGTCGTCCCAGTTGCTTAGTTGGCCGGTGCTAGGCTAGCGCGAATCATTGGTATCTGTATTAGCATGCCATTAAAACAGTTTTAACCACTCCACAGTTCACCAAAAGCACATCAGTTATAACGCCAGACTATCGATGTAAATGTCTGTTGAGGGAATAATGTTAGAAATCAAACTACCCTTTCATCGCATTGCAATAGTTATACTTTGTTCCCTCTATCTATCAGCATAGTCTACAGCAGCGGCGGAGTGATATGTTACCTAGGCAACCGAGAGAGCCGGTCCACATGACAATCAATCACGCAGTGTATTTACCTGCCGCTGATACTCGTCATCACTACAGAAACAGAGTTTATTTCAATATTAAATCAACAAGACATACAATTATGGCCACTTTTGAAAGCAATGACAATGTTTCGGACTTTGAAGACGATGAAGATGAGGAATGTGTGTTATTCAACGAACCATACATGTATGAGCCGGAATACACAGATGAAGAACTAATCGAGATGGATGCTAAAAGGACAGAAAGAGAAAAAAAATCTGTAGAGACAGCAGCCCCTGGAGATGCCGTAGAGAACCGGGACAGAACATCGGGAGACTGGTGGTGTCAATGCAGAAAATGTATACAAATGCCGACGGAAGACGAGTGTTTTTGCTGCAGGGAGTGGGACTTAGTTATCCCACAGATAACAGAACTGGAGCTGGACACTAGTTTCCAAGATTTAGATGTGTCTGGGCACAGCGCCTCCCGAGACAGACCAATGTGCATAACGGAGCACCCGGACTTTCCACCCCTTCTAACTCGCGGAGTACTCGAAACATTCTTCTCCTTTGATAAAATAAATTGGAAAAGAAGACCCGGACCTGCTGGACCCAACGGACAGTTGTCAATGTTGTAAGTGTAAGCTGTCTAATCCAAACACAATGTAATTATTTGTTGCCTAGTTCTTATTTATGTATTTTTTTATGCGTATATATAGAAAACGTCTCAGGTTACGACTGTAACCTATGTTCCCTGAGAACAGGGAACGAGACAATACGTCGAATGACGCAATGGGGAACGCCTCAGGCGTGACAGGTGTCTGAAATCAAATATCAACTCACAGTAATCAGGTTGACCGGCGACAGCCCGTGCATCATCAGCTTGAATGATGAGCGCGTCAATCTGGATGTATAAGAAGGGCGCCTTGAAACCGTGACAACATCCTATCGTCTGAAGGGACTGTTGCAGGCAGGCCCCGAGGCATGGCAACGAGACGTATTGTCTCGTTCCCTGTTCTCAGGGAACATAGGTTACAGTCGTAACCTGAGACGTTCCCTTTCGAAGGGAACTCAACAATACGTCGAATGACGCAATGGGGAACGAAATACCCACTCCGCCATGCTGAGGGGACTGCATGCCGAAAGGCAATGACAACTGTCAGAACCAGTAATTCCAAGGAACACTGAAACTACTCACCCTATGTTACATCGGGCTGTCAGTGACAGCACTCCCTACCGGTCATAGCCCAAGCTAATGAACCAAGAAAAACCAGAACGTAATAACGTGGGTAAATCAGGGCCAGCTCAAAGGCTTTAGGACCACAACTTCAAAATAGAAGGGGTCCCTTCTAGGGAGTGTGGCTAGGGGGCCAAGGGACCCCCAGCCAGTCACTATTCAGGAGAACACTCCTCCTGAAATGCCCCCAGGCTGGCCTGGTGATCTGTACTAAGACACACAGTCTGGCCATAGCCTGTCCGTCCAAGACAGAGCCTCTGGAAGTTGCCTAGAAAAGGCATCCAAAAACTGAAGGCCCGCGAAGCTGGCAGAAACCATCGAGTTTCGCATCACAGAGACGGGATCCTCCGGAGAGTGTGACTCAACCTCAAAACAACGGGAATCGTACACTCAATCCACGAGTTTCCACCCAGTGCTCGCTTTTGAGCACTGAGGAAGTAAGAGAGGGATCAAAATCAGGAAGGTCAAAGAGACCTAAGACCTGATGACCCCATGTGTGGGGAGCTCCGATACATGAGGGCTCATGTCAGGAAGGCCGTACATTGTGCGGCCTGAAACCCAACGACCACAGCATGTGGAAGCTCATCCTTCAGGAAAGCCAGAGGCTAGAACCTGACAGACCCACAATGTGGGGCTACCTTCGAAAAAGGTCTAATGAGACCAAAAACCACCAGTTGTGGGAGATAGCTCGAACAAGGGAAGTGCCTGTCGTAATGTATTGCGACAAAGACACATCTAGAGTGGGACCCAAAGTGAAAAACCGGAGTCTGAACCACATAAGAAGGGACTGAAGCATACCGCGTGTGACCCTCACCATAAGAAATGGATTTTAAAAAGTGCACAAGACATCTTGTCGGGTGACTTATCACAATAATAGGTGAAGTATGGGTTTGTGTACTTCACTCTGAATTCAGGAAGGCCTGTTGAGGCCTGTAACCTGTCGACCACAGTGTGTGGGAGCTTATGGCCAGGAAGGCCTGGTAAGGCCTGTAACCTGACGACCACAGTATGTGGGAGTTCGCAACCTGGCAACCACAGTATGTGGGAGCTCATAACCAGGAAGGCCTAGTGAGGCCTGTAACCTGGCGACCACAGTGTGTGGGAGCTCGTGACCAGGAAGGCCTGGTAAGGCCTGTAACCTGGCGACCACATCAGGTGGGAGCTCGTACTCAGGAAGGTCAGTCAGACCCAGCCTGGTGTACCTGAAAAACCACACCAAGTGGGAGCTACTTCCAGAAGTTAGCTCTTAAGAACTCTTAAAGTGGGACCCGAGGAAAGACCGGGGTCTGAGCCACATAAGAAGGGACCGAAGCATACCGCGCGTGACCCTCCCCATAAGAAATGGATTTTAAAAAGTGCACAAGACAACTCGTCGGGTGACTTACCACAATAATAGGAGAAGTATGGGTTTGTGTACTTCACTCTGAATTCAGGAAGGCCTGGTGAGGCCTGTAACCCAGCAACCACAATATGTGGGAGCTCATAACCAGGAAGGCCTGTTGAGTAGGGCTGAACGATTTTGGAAAATAATCTAATTGCGATTTTTTTTAACCAATATTGCGATTGCGATTTAATATGCGATTTAAAAAAAAGTAATTTACCTTCTGTATTAGTCGACAAAGACAAGCAATAAATCATTGTACAGTAGGGATGGGAATCTTTAGATAGCTCATGATCCGATCTACTTTTTTTTCTTATTAATTAATCTTAATAACTCTTAAAATATGTATTTAACTACATGTGTAAAAACACATACTTTAAAAAATAAATATAAAAAAAACATTTAAATATAGCTGCGAGCAGCGATGGCGGGCCCAAGCCGGTGGCACCGCAACCCCGGTTCCTTTAGTTACCTAAATGCACCCGGGTGGCGGTGCCGAAGGCTTTGGCCCTTTTATGATTAAATGTTAAAACGGCTTGCCATACTCTGTCATTTCGACTAGTCACAATTATGTTACAGATATCTTAAATGATAATACAAACTATCCAAAATGTAATTACGAATAGACAGAAAGACGTTGTTGATATCTACAATGTTAATTCCGGATAGGCAAACTTTGCTTTTAAATGTTAAAAGGGCTTGCCATACAGGGACGTAGGCTCAGAGAGAGGCTAACCATATTCAAACCAAAATATCTGACTTCCTCTTGGTCCGAGCTAATGACTATGTAATAGAAAGTTGTCCGGCTTGAGGAGTACAATGTATATAACGATTTTTGTAACTGTAGATAAAACTAACAACCCCACTTTTGTCAAAAGGTGGCGCTATTTAGTCCTTGCACCATGCCCGTTTCTGAAACTTTGCACATGTCTACTGGCTAATAAATGTGATGTATCTGTTGAGTTTCAAGCAATTTCAATTTCAATTTCAATTTGACTGTTGAAAAGAAGTGCGCCGATTAGATACTCAGGATCGGTATCGGCTCTGACACTGCCATCTTTGACGAGGCTGATTCAAATTCTATATTGTGCATATATACTATTCTATGTTAGGCACAAAGGCACAAAAAACTTTCTAAAGTACCATAAAGTTTTTGTGTACTGTATTATTAGTGTTCTGAAGCTATTATGTGATATAGAAATTAATATTTAAGTCATTAAATTCAAGAACACAAACTTTTCCCTCTCTGCGCCTGTCAGTCATTCTCCATTCCGCATTCAAACAGCACGTCACATTCGGTTACAGTCAATGATGAAACGATCTTCAAGATGATTGAATGTTAATCCTATTATACTGGATCTTTAAGATAAAGGTCTAAAGGTCTATATTTTCGAATGAAGAAACTTTTTCTTGCTGGACTTTATTGCTGTAACTTAACCGTGTTACTTTCTACCGGGTGTCGGACGCTGTCGGTTAGATCACAACACTAGAGTCAGAGCACTATAATTGTTCTTCACGCACACAGTAACTGAAATTTAAAACCTTTAAAAGAAAAGGCTCAATAAACTATTGCATAGATAGATAATGTATAATACACTGTTCATAAATATGTATTTCCTTTGTGCTTTGAACTTTTCAATACGGACTCACTGCGCTGTAACTTCATGTGGCTTCAAGCACATCATTCTCCGCTCGGGATGCACATAAGTGCTTTGTGCTGCACCGTATTGGAGCCGTAATATCATAATGCAGTGACGTAATGACAGATTATTAATTGCCTTTCAATTATATGTTGCTGTGTCATTAAACATCTGTCCTATGCATTTCAAACATTTATAGCAGCCATGGCTATATTTTTTTATGATTTTTGTTATCTTGTTTTTCATGAATGTATTTTTCAAAAATAAGAGCAATGTGTATTATCTATTATTAATATGGTTTATAATAGCATTTTTGTCATAGATTATGACAAAGTAATCATATGATCCACCAGCGAGGAACCAGCAGAACAGAGTGAACATTCTTTCTGTTTAGTTCAATCCTACTTAATAGGAATTTATTTAAAATGCTCGCTCTACTCCACACCATTAATGTCTTGTGCGGACATCCGTGTTTCGACTTTCGGTTTTAAGTAAGCGATTTAAAAGCTCCCAAGTCCCAGCGGAGTCACACGTTGATTAACCGATGGGAATATACACAATAGGCCTACCTGATATTGAACACAAGAGGGCAGTATAGCACTACGTATGACTCAGATTATTATTTTTTTATGAATTTTACAACAATTCTGGCTGTTTTTGAACGTAAACATAATTCTTAAATGAAAAAAAGGAAAAATTGGGGAAGTTATAATATTTCTATAATTTAATTTAGAAACAAATGATGTATAATTACATTTTTAGAAGATATGAGGCTTTTAGTGTTTACTTTTTTGACATTACTTTAATCTTTTGCCATAGTTGCACATGTCTACTGGCTAATAAATGTGATGTATCTGTTGAGTTTCAAGCAATTTCAAGCATGCTAAGAGTCCCAAAAGCATCAAAAAAGAATGTTAAAGTTTGATTCGTTGCCACGGCAACAGTATCAAAGATATCAAAAATTCATTCACAGGTCTACATCTGCCGTGTATTTACATTATACAGATGAAGTTTGAAGCAAATCGGTTAAAAATAAGAGAGTGGTTTCAAAGCATTTTGAAACTGACACACTTCCTGCTGCCAGTTGGTGGCGCTATAATTTTGACTCACAATAGTCACATCCATGTGATCGGTCTCTTACAGCGAAAACACTGCTGAAGTTTCATCAAAATCAGTTAATGTATGCTGAAGTTATAACACACATCCTGTTTCCTGTTTCTCGCCATAATTTCGTTTCCTCGCCACGGCCAAACCGTTCGAGATATAAAAAATCCCTTGGCACCTTTTCATCCTTAATGTCTTGACTTCACGCTGATCGAGTTTTGTCGAATTTGGTTCAGTGCTCTAGGAGCAATACTTTAAATTCCATGGCATGTGTTTTAAACACAACCCTAAATAGCCGTCTTCCTGTTGGGCTGGGGTAAAAAGTAAGAGTGTGAAGTAGGCTATATATGAAACGATGAGATCTATATGTGTACCAAGTTTCATATTATTACATGCAAGTGTGTTTAATTTATGGACCAAATTTTCAGACCAAGTTTATAGACCAAGTTAATCTGATTAATAAACTAATTATATAAAACTATTGTCAATGCACTACAATTAAACTAGTTATATGTCTTTACTTATAAAAAATAAAAATAAAAACTTATTTAAAAAATACCAGGCTTGAGAAATGTATTTTCTTTATGCAGGCCATACACACAGCAGTGAAATGGTTAAGCCCCCTCCCCCTGCACACTCACACACACACAGACAGCCAAAGACAGAGACATGTAGGCTCAGAGTGACCATATTCAAACAAAAATATAGCTGCGAGCAGCGATGAAGGGCCCAAGCCGGTGGCACCGCAACCCCGGTTCCTTAGTTACCTAAAAGCACCAGGGTGGCCATGCCACTGGCTTTGGCCCTTCATCGCGGATCACAGCTATATATATATATATATATATATATATATATATATACTGTATATATATATATATATATATACTGTATATATACATATATATATGAAGCCGGTGGCACCGCCACCCTGGTGCCTTTAGGTTTATTGTGCACGACATGCAAAATGTAACCCTGCTTTGACTGATGCAAGCTCTACAGCACAGTTTATAGTAAGAAAGAATATAGTAAGAAAGAAAAGTAAGCTGTTACTCAGATGGTTTGGGAAACAAACATTCATCATGTCGCATTGGTTTTAGTTACTTGTCCTCGAACAGAGCCCTAATCTGTTTATATTTCAGTTACACATTCTACATTGATTAAAAAAGAAAAATCAAATGTGTTTTTAATTCATACAGAAATAAAATATTTATAATTCAGCTGAGAATAAAGTTAGTTCAAATTTTAAGAAAAACAAATATATGATCTGAAATATAGCACATTCATTTTTAAATTCATTCAGGTTCAATTACCAAAAATACAATCTTAATTTAATTTAAAACAAATAATAAATCTAAAATATATGGGTTATATGCATATTTTGTAAAAAAAGAAAAAAAAAAGAAAGAAAGATATATATCCAAAAACACAAGGCCTTAAACTTTAACAAGGATGCAACTCTTATCACTACAACAAACATAGTCACACACACAAGTCAAGTCACTTACATTTTAGATGCAATATTGACTTTTTAGATGCAATATTGACTTTTTTCTGTTTCAGCAGAGAAAATAGTTAAACAAAGATCACAGCGACCCATCGCGCATCTCAAAGCAATGTGTTTTCTCATTACTGAATGATTCAGCATTTTGAATCCATGACTCGTTCATTAAGACGGTCATCTGGCGACACCTTATGGTGATTTAGGGTTATGTTTAAAAGTATCGTTCTTTACAGCGATTTTTAATTGACTCCTGTTAAACCAATCTCGTAACATTATTGTGTAACCGATTTAATTTGATCAGCCTTACCTAGGGTAACAGCCCTATAGTGTCTTATTATTCTAAATTATTGAATTTATTGATCAAATTTACTAATGAAAAATGAAGCATACATTTATTAAGACTAGGCTGCCCTGCAGATATTAGGCTACAATATGGAGATTTAAATATATCATTTATCAAATAATCTGTTTATTTTTAGGTTACACATTACATTGTTTAAAAAATAAAAATCAAATGTGACCCGCTCTGGCGAAATGAGTCGGAAGTTGCAACCTTCCATTTTAAGATATGGGCCGATTATGTGGAAAAACCATGAAATAACAAAAAAAATATATATATATATTTTTTTTGCTAATTTCAAAGAACAGACATTCAAAAATAATCTCACAGGGTTTCGTAGTCGAGATAATTGAGTAAAGGTATTTAAATAACGATTAAAGTTGTCAAAGCTTTAAATTCGCTGAAATAAACATTGCTCTTCTCAACTCCCCTCGTCACCTCTGAGCATTTCCCGGGTATCCCCTGAAACGTTGAACTCACTGGAGGCTTCTAACCTAAACTGCGTGAGTATATTTATCTGCAAGAAGAATATAGCCTATGTAAGGCTGTAACGATCGCGACACTCAGATCCACGAACCTGTGTCGCGGTGTGAGAAGACAGAATCACGACACCGACACGTCCCTTCAACTCCCGAAGTTATCCTTCACGTCCAGACCCAATGCTAGCTACAACATCTTTAAATTACTATTAGTATTATTTGAAGTTAACATTAGCCTATAAAATACGTAGACTTACACCACAAAACTTAAATTATTACTAATTTTTTTTTAAATTGGGAAATTTCAGCATCCAATTCCCAGATAATTAAATATTTTAATAAATTGGCCTATGTGAACCACACTGCACAAACCAAAAGTAATACTCACCGGATGAAGAAGGGTTGACTCTCTCCAGAACATAAAATCTTTATTTTATTTTCCGTGTTCGCATTTATGAGGAAAAACAATCCGAACGTGACCGTTCTCTGGAAGCAGCACTAAAACTTTCACATAGCTTAAACATGCAAGCACAAAGCCTTTCTTTAAAGTAAATTTCGTTTTAAAATAATTATCTTAATTTAAATCAATGTTTCATCAACCAATTACTAGGATTTAATAATAAGAAATAAATTGCAGACAATAGGCTAGGCCTAATCACGACGCGGAGACGCGCGGCACGTGAACTGAAGCTTGTCTCATGAACCGAAAGTCAGCGTATAAGGTATCCTCACAGACATATATTGAAATGTCTACTTTTAAACACAACCATTCAAAATGAAAGAAAACAGACTGCTCTCTGCTTATGTGGGCTAATCCGTATGAAAACTGAATTTCTCTCTGACTCCTCTTTAATCTTTCTGATTTTAGAACATTTTTGTAAAAGTGACTTTTTAATTATTTATTTCAAAAAAATTAAAAATAAGTTGAGTTTCAGCCTCGTTAAATTGCATTTATATGTTAATCTATTTGGTCAAATTAAGCTATATAAAATAAATAGTTTATCCCTTAAAATGCTATGGATTTTGAAAGATATCAAAAAAAAAAAAAAAAAAAAAAAACGGGCAAAAAAACTTTAAAAGCGATTTTCTTAGGTTTTCAATTGGAAAAAAAGGGCAGACGACCAGAATTCAAATCTGTATATCGTTACAACCATTCAAGGTATGACCAAGGTATCATTTGAAAGCTTACAGTGTCCTCTTTCCATTAATATCAAAATCTCAATTTTTAAATTTGGGTCACTGTGACTAATTTTGCTGGATCAGTTCGGTCACAAATGTGTTTTTTATTGTAGTATTATTTTATACAGAAATACATTATAATTATATATAATATACAAAATATAACCGTGGGCGCGATTAAACAGTGTTACAATAAAACTCAACATTGTGTTTTTTAAAAATAAATTCAAATAATACAAATCCCGAAATTGCGCTAATTTTAAAATTAAACTAAAACTCATGGCTGCACAAGCATTCATAACTGTGCGCGCCAACAGCGAGGAACCAGCAGAACAGAGTGAACGTTCATTCTGTTTAGTTCAATCCTACTTAATAGGAATTTATTTAAAATGCTCGCTCTACTCCACAACATTAATGTCTTGTGCGGATATCTGTATTTTGACTTTCGGTTTTAAGTAAGCGATTTAAAAGTTCCCGAGTCCCAGCGGAGTCACACGTTGATTAACCGGTGGGAATATACACAATAGGCCTACCTGATATTGAACACAAGAGGGCAGTATAGCACTACGTATGATTCAGATTATTTTTTCTTCTTCTGAATTTTAAAACCATTCTGGCTGTTTTTGAACGTAAACATAATTCTTAAATGAAAAAAGGGAAAAACTGGTTTAATTATAATATTTGTATAATTTAATTTAGAAACAAATGATGTATAATTACATTTTTAGAAGATATGAGGCTTTTAGTGTTTACTGTTTACTTTTTTGACATTACTTTAATCTTTTGCCAAAGTTGCACATGCCTACTGGCTAATAAATGTGATGTATCTGTCGAGCTATCTGTATCTATCTGTTTCAAGCAATTTCAAGCATGCTAAGAGTCCCAAAAGTATCAAAAAAGAATGTTAAAGTTTGATTTGTTGCCACAGCAACAGTATCAAAGATATCAAGAATCCATTCACAGGTCTACATCTGCTGTATTTTTACATTATACAGATGAAGTTTGAAGCAAATCGGTTAAAAATAAGAGGGTGATATCAAAGCAGTTTGAAAGTGACACACTTCCTGCTGCCAGTTGGTGGCGCTATAACTCTGACTCACAATAGTCACATCCACGTGATCGTCCTCTTACAGCGAACACACTGCTGAAGTTTCATCAAGATCAGTTAATCTATGCTGAAGTTATAACACACTTCCTGTTTCATGTTTCTCGCCATAATTTTGTTTCCTCGCCACGGCCAAACCGTTCGAGATATCAAAAATCCCCTCGCAAACTTTCATCCTCAATGCCTTGACTTCATGCTGACCGAGTTTCGTGCCGTGTGTTTGAATTCTCTAGGAGGAGTATTGCACATTCCATTGCGAGCGTTTTACAAACAAACCTCAATAGCCGACTTCCTGTTTGGCTGGGGTAAAAAGTAAGAGCGTGAGGTATAGATGAAACGATGAGATCAACATGTGTACCGAGTTTCATATTATTACATGCAAGCGTGTTTGATTTATGGACCAAGTGTTCGGACCCCGTTCCAGGGGGCGCTGTCTAGCCCCCCTGCCACACCCAGGTACCATCTTCAGCCCGGCTCTGATGGCTGTGGGATCTGACCTCTGTGCAAAGTTTCAAGAGTTTTCAAACCCGTTAAGGGCCCCAAAAGCCGCTAAGAGTCTCAAAATCATAAAAAAAAAGAATTTTAAAGTTTGATGCGTTGCCACGGCAACAGTATCAAAGATATCAAGAATCCATTCACAGGTCTTCTTCTGCTATGTATTTACATTATACAGATTAAGTTTGAAGCACATCGGGTAAAAATAAAAGGGTGAGTTCAAAGCATTTTGAAAGTGACACACTTCCTGCTTCCAGTTGGTGGCGCTATAACTCTGACTCACAATAGTCACATCCATGTGATCGTCCTCTTACAGCGAACACACTGCTGAAGTTTCATCAAGATCAGTTAATGTATGCTGAAGTTATAACACACTTCCTGTTTCACGTTTCTCGCCATAATTTCGTTTCCTCGCCATGGCCAAACCGTTCGAGATATCAAAAATCCCCTCGCAAACTTTCATCGTCAATGCCTTGACTTCATGCTGACCGAGTTTCGTGCCGTGTGTTTGAATTCTCTAGGAGTAGTACTTCAAATTCCATTGCGAGTGTTTTATGAACAACCCTAAGTAACCAACTTCCTGTTGGGCTGGGGTAAAAAGTAATAGTATGAGGTATATATGAACGATGAGATCTATATGTGCACCGAGTTTCATATTATTACATGCAAGCGTGTTTGATTTATGGACCAAGTTTTCGGACCCCGTTCCAGGGGGCGCTGACGAGCCGCCCTACCACGCCCGGGTACCATCTTCAGCCCGGCCCTGATGGCCGCGGGTTCTGACCCGTGTGCTAAGTTTCAAGAGTTTTTGAGCATGTTTAGGGCCCCAAAAGTGCCCGAATAGTCGTATAAATAATAATAATAATAAATATAGCTGCGAGCAGCGATGGCGGGCCCAAGCCGGTGGCACCGCAACCCCGGTTCCTTTAGTTACCTAAATGCACCCGGGTGGCGGTGCCGAAGGCTTTGGCCCTTTTATGATTAAATGTTAAAACGGCTTGCCATACTCTGTCATTTCGACTAGTCACAATTATGTTACAGATATCTTAAATGATAATACAAACTATCCAAAATGTAATTACGAATAGACAGAAAGACGTTGTTGATATCTACAATGTTAATTCCGGACAGGCAAACTTAGCTTTTAAATGTTAAAAGGGCTTGCCATACAGGGATGTAGGCTCAGAGAGAGGCTCACCATATTCAAACCAAAATATCTGACTTCCTCTTGGTCCGAGCTAATGACTATGTATTAGAAAGTTGTCCGGCTTGAGGAGTACAATGTATATAGCGATTTTTGTAACTGTAGATAAAACTAACAACCCCACTTTTGTCAAAAGGTGGCGCTATTTAGTCCTTGCACTATGCCCGTTTCTGAAACGTTGCACATGTCTACTGGCTAATAAATGTGATGTATCTGTTGAGTTTCAAGCAATTTCAATTTCAATTTCAATTTGACTGTTGAAAAGAAGTGCGCCGATTAGATACTCAGGATCGGTATCGGCTCTGACACTGCCATCTTTGACGAGGCTGATTCAAATTCTATATTGTGCATATATACTATTCTATGTTAGGCACAAAGGCACAAAAACTTTCTAAAGTACCATAAAGTTTTTGTGTACTGTATTATTAGTGTTCTGAAGCTATTATGTGATATAGAAATTAATATTTAAGTCATTAAATTCAAGAACACAAACTTTTCCCTCTCTGCGCCTGTCAGTCATTCTCCATTCAGCATTCAAACAGCACGTCACATTCGGTTACAGTCAATGATGAAACGATCTTCAAGATGATTGAATGTTAATCCTATTATACTGGATCTTTAAGATAAAGGTCTAAATGTCTATATTTTCGAATGAAGAAACTTTTTCTTGCTGGACTTTATTGCTGTAACTTAACCGTGTTACTTTCTACCGGGTGTCGGACGCTGTCGGTTAGATCACAACACTAGAGTCAGAGCACTATAATTGTTCTTCACGCACACAGTAACTGAAATTTAAAACCTTTAAAAGAGAAGGCTCAATAAACTATTGCATAGATAGATAATGTATAATACACTGTTCATAAATATGTATTTCCTTTGTGCTTTGAACTTTTCAATACGGATTCACTGCGCTGTAACTTCATGTGGCTTCAAGCACATCATTCTCCGCTCGGGATGCACATAAGTGCTTTGTGCTGCACCGTATCGGAGCCGTAATATCATAATGCAGTGACGTAATGACAGATTATTAATTGCCTTTCAATTATATGTTGCTGCGTCATTAAACATCTGTCCTATGCATTTCAAACATTTATAGCAGCCATGGCTATATTTTTTTTATGATTTTTGTTATCTTGTTTTTCATGAATGTATTTTTCAAAAATAAGAGCAATGTGTATTATCTATTATTAATATGGTTTATAATAGCATTTTTGTCATAGATTATGACAAAGTAATCATATGATCCACCAGCGAGGAACCAGCAGAACAGAGTGAACATTCTTTCTGTTTAGTTCAATCCTACTTAATAGGAATTTATTTAAAATGCTCGCTCTACTCCACACCATTAATGTCTTGTGCGGACATCCGTATTTCGACTTTCGATTTTAAGTAAGCGATTTAAAAGCTCCCAAGTCCCAGCGGAGTCACACGTTGATTAACCGGTGGGAATATACACAATAGGCCTACCTGATATTGAACACAAGAGGGCAGTATAGCACTACGTATGACTCAGATTATTATTTTTTTATGAATTTTACAACAATTATGGCTGTTTTTGAACGTAAACATAATTCTTAAATGAAAAAAAGGAAAAATTGGGGAAGTTATAATATTTGTATAATTTAATTTAGAAACAAATGATGTATAATTACATTTTTAGAAGATATGAGGCTTTTAGTGTTTACTTTTTTGACATTACTTTAATCTTTTGCCATAGTTGCACATGTCTACTGGCTAATAAATGTGATGTATCTGTTGAGTTTCAAGCAATTTCAAGCATGCTAAGAGTCCCAAAAGCATCAAAAAAGAATGTTAAAGTTCGATTCGTTGCCACGGCAACAGTATCAAAGATATCAAAAATTCATTCACAGGTCTACATCTGCCGTGTATTTACATTATACAGATGAAGTTTGAAGCAAATCGGTTAAAAATAAGAGATTGGTTTCAAAGCATTTTGAAAGTGACACACTTCCTGCTGCCAGTTGGTGGCGCTATAATTTTGACTCACAATAGTCACATCCATGTGATCGGTCTCTTACAGCGAAAACACTGCTGAAGTTTCATCAAGATCAGTTAATGTATGCTGAAGTTATAACACACATCCTGTTTCATGTTTCTCGCCATAATTTCGTTTCCTCGCCACGGCCAAACCGTTCGAGATATAAAAAATTCCTTGGCACCTTTTCATTCTTAATGTCTTGACTTCACGCTGATCGAGTTTTGTCGAATTTGGTTCAGTGCTCTAGGAGCAATACTTTAAATTCCATTGCATGTGTTTTAAACACAACCCTAAATAGCCGTCTTCCTGTTGGGCTGGGGTAAAAAGTAAGAGTGTGAAGTAGGCTATATATGAAACGATGAGATCTATATGTGTACCAAGTTTCATATTATTACATGCAAGTGTGTTTGATTTATGGACCAAATTTTCAGACCAAGTTTATTGACCAAGTTAATCTGATTAATAAACTAATTATATAAAACTATTGTCAATGCACTACAATTAAACTAGTTATATGTCTTTACTTATAAAAAATAAAAATAAAAACTTATTTAAAAAATACCAGGCTTGAGAAATGTATTTTCTTTATGCAGGTCATACACACAGCAGTGAAATGGTTAAGCCCCCTCCCCCTGCACACTCACACACACACAGACAGCCAGCCAGCCAGCCAAAGACACAGAGACATGTAGGCTCAGAGTGACCATATTCAAACAAAAATATCTGAGTTTCTGTGGGTCCTAGCTAATAAGTGTAAATTAGAAAGTTGTCCGGCTCGAGGAGTACAATATACATACCAATTTTTGTAACTCTAGTTAAAACTAACAACCCCACTTTTGTCAAAAGGTGGCGCTACTGAGCCCTCACCACGCCCGTTTCTGAAACTTTGCACGTGTCTACTGGCTAATAAATGTGATGTGTCTGTCGAGTTTCATGCATTTTGAAGCATGCTAAGGGTCTCAAAAGCATCCTAAAAGCATCCTAAAAGAAGGGTAAAGTTTGATGTGTCGCCACGGCAACAGTTTCAAAGATATCAAGAATCCATTCACAGGTCTACATCTATCGTATGTTTACATTATACAGATGAAGTTTGAAGCAAATCGGGTAAAAATAAAAGGGTGATATCAAAGCATTTTGAAAGTGACACACTTCCTGCTGCCAGTTGGTGGCGCTATAACTTTGACTCACAATAGTCACATCCATGTGATCGTCCTCTTACAGCGAACACACTGCTGAAGTTTCATCAAGATCAGTTAATGTATGCTGAAGTTATAACACACTTCCTGTTTCACGTTTCTCGCCATGATTTCGTTTCCTCGCCACGGACAAACCGTTCAAGATATCAAAAATCCCCTCGCAAACTTTCATCCTCAATGTCTTGACTTCACGCTGACTGAGTTTTAGTCGAATTTGGATCAAAGCTCTAGGAGGAGTATTTGACATTCCATTGCGAGCGTTTTACAAACAAACCTCAATAGCCGACTTCCTGTTGAGCTGGGGTAAAAAGTAAGAGCGCGAGGTATAGATGAAACGATGAGATCAACATGTGTACCGAGTTTCATATTATTACATACAAGCGTGTTTGAGTTATGGACCAAGTGTTCGGACCCCGTTCCAGGGGGCGCTGACGAGCCGCCCTGCCACGCCCGGGTACCATCTTCAGCCCGGCTCTGATGGCCGCGGGTTCTGACCCGTGTGCAAAGTTTCAAGAGTTTTCGAGCATGTTAAGGGCCCCAAAAATGCCCAAAAGGTAGCAGAAAAATAAAAAGAAGAAGAAGAATAATAAATAATCCCAAGGAAAACAATAGGGCCTTCGCCCCTTCAGGGCTTGGGCCCTAATAATAATAATAAATATAGCTGCGAGCAGCGATTGCGGGCCCAAGCCGGTGGCACCGCAACCCCGATGCCTTTAGTTACCCAAAGGCACCGGGATGGTGGTACCGCCGGCTTTGGCCCTTTATCGCTGCTCACAGCTATATTTATATTTAATATAAAGCCGGTGGCACCGCCACCTTGGTGCCTTTAGGGTTATTCTGTACGACGTGTAAAAACGTAACCCCCGCTTTGACTATCAAAAAGAAGTGTATTGTAGAGCTTGCATCAATGCGGACTCGATGCGCTGTGCGCTGTAACTCCATGTGGCTTTAAGCGCATCATTCTCCACTCGGGATGCGCATAAGCGTTTTATGCCACACTGTACTGAGCCTTTCATATCATAATGCAGTGACGCAATGACAGATTATTAATTGCCTTTCTTGTTCTGTTCCATCTATTATATGTTGATAATAGATAGGACAGAGCACTAAAAACCTCAAACAAAGCACTAAAAACTTAAGCTGTTTGCTGTGTAGTCTGAGAATGAGCTGTTTGATTTGCACCCTCTTCCTCTTCACTGTCCTCCATAAAAACCAGCTATCCAGGTCCATGTTGTTCTAGAAAGTTTGTATGTTGCTGCCTCAATTAACATCTCTGCTATACATTTAAAACATGGCTATATCTAAAATAATTTATCTTTTTGATTTTTGTTATCTTGTTTTTCATGAATATTTTACAACAATACAAAGAGCAATGTGTATTTTCCAATAATATAGTTTGTAATGGCTTTTTTTGTCATAGATTATAATCATATATTTTTTGGATTTGTTATTTATCTTTATAATGAAGTTGTCTGTATTAAGTAGATTGTGTTTAACACACACAAGAGTGATTTATTAGTTCAACACATAGTTATAGAAATTCTACTTTATCTAAAAAAAAACCTGCACTTTATACACACACACACACACACACACATAAATACATGTAAATAAAAATACCCAAAAAAAAACATCAAATGTGTTTTTAGTCAGAGTATTATTTTATACAGAAACAAATATTTGTAATTCAGATAAGAATGAAGTTAGTGTTTTAAAATCTTAAGGAAAACAAATATATTGAAATATAGCACATGAATTTTAAATTCATTCAACTTCAATTACAAATACAATCTTACTTTTATTTAAAGCAATCTATACATTTAAAAGATGGGGGTTATATGCCTATTTTGTCATTTAAAAATATTGTTATGCAAAATTGTTATGCAAAAAGACAAGGACTTAGAGACAAGGACTTGAAGGAAAAATCACAGCCAGCCACACACACACACATAAACACAGACAACAGCCCTCCCCTCCCCACACACCCACACACCCACACACACACACACACACACACAGAGAGAGAGAGAGAGAGAGAATCGCAGGGGAAATAAATCCATTCAAACTACAATATCTGACTTTCTGTTGCTCAGAGCGAATGACTTTAAATTGGAAAGTTGATCGGCTTGACGAGAACAATATACGTGGTAAGTTTTGTAACTGTAGGTAAACTGAGCAAAGTTATAGCACACTTTATGTGTCCTTTTTTAGTCATAAAATTCATTTCCTCGCCACGGCCAGACCGTTCGAGATATCAAAAAACCGTCCGGAATTGAGCATCCTCAATGTCTTGACTTCATGCACACCGAGTTTGGTTGTGATTGGTAAACACATGCATTGTGATTTGATGTATTTCTCCTAGGACAAACAACCCATAATTCATAATTCATAAATAACTTCCATTTGAACTGTCATAAAACTTACAGCACGAAAGTTGTTTGGCCTGATGTGATCTATAATTGTACCGAGTTTCATATTAATTCATGCAAGTGTGTTTGATTTACGGACAAATGTTCGAATCCCAGTCCAGGGGGCGCTGTCGAGCCGCCCTGCCACGCCCGGTTACCAGCTTCAGCCCGGCCCTGATGGCCATGGGTTCTGACCCGTGTGCAAAGTTTCAATTGTTTTCGAGGATGTTAAGGCCCCCGAAAATGCCAGAGAAGTCGCACACAGCAAATAAAGGGTTAAAATTAACCTGACAGGCGCCCCTCCTCTCACTCACACAGAGGGACACTGAGACACTGGCAAAATTCTGAGATTTTCTCTACATTCAAACAAACATATCTGACTTTCTGTGGGTCCTAGCTAATGAGTGTCAATTAGAAAGTTGTCCGGCTCGAGGAGTACAATATACATACTGATTTTTGTAACTGTAGATAAAACTAACAACCCCACTTTTGTCAAAAGGTGGCGCTACTGAGCCCTCACCACACCCGTTTCTGAAACGTTGCACATGTCTACTGGCTAATAAATGTGATGTGTCTGTCGAGTTTCATGCAATTTCAAGCATGCTAAGAGTCTCAAAAGCATCCTAAAAGAATGGTAAAGTTTGATGCGTTGCCACGGCAACAGTTTTAAAGATATCAAGAATGCATTTACAGGTCTTCATCTGCCGTATATTTACATTATACAGATGAAGTTTGAAGCAAATCGGGTAAAAATAAAAGGGTGATTTCAAAGCATTTTGAAAATGACACACTTCCTGCTGCCAGTTGGTGGCGCTATAACTTTGACTCACAATAGTCACATCCATGTGATCGGCCTCTTACAGCGAACACACTGCTGAAGTTTCATCAAGATCAGTTAATGTATGCTGAAGTTATAACACACTTCCTGTTTCACGTTTCTCGCCATAGTTTCGTTTCCTCGCCACGGACAAACCGTTCGAGATATCAAAAATCCCCTCGCAAACTTTCATCCTCAATGTCTTGACTTCACGCTGACTGAGTTTCGTCGAACTTGGATCAAAGCTCTAGGAGGAGTATTTAACATTCCATTGCGAGCGTTTTACAAACAAACCTCAATAGCCGACTTCCTGTTGGGCTGGGGTAAAAAGTAAGAGCGCGAGGTATAGATGAAACGATGAGAGCAACATGTGTACCGAGTTTCATATTATTACATACAAGCGTGTTTGAGTTATGGACCAAGTGTTCGGACCCCGTTCCAGGGGGCGCTGACGAGCCGCCCTGCCACGCCCAGGTACCAGCTTCAGCCCGGCTCTGATGGCCGCGGGTTCTGACCCGTGTGCAAAGTTTCAAGAGTTTTCGAGCATGTTAAGGGCCCCAAAAGTGCCCGAATAGTCGTTAGAAAAATAAAAGAAAAAAAAAAAAAATATAGCTGCGAGCAGCGATGGCGGGCCCAAGCCGGAGGCACCGCAACCCCGGTTCCTTTAGTTACCTAAAGGCACCCGGGTGGCGGTGCCGAAGGCTTTGGCCCTTTCATGATTAAATGTTAAAACGGCTTGCCATACTCTGTCATTTCGACTAGTCACAATTATGTTACAGATATCTTAAATGATAATACAAACTATCCAAAGTGTAACGACTAGACAGAAAGACTTTGTTGATATCTACAATGTTAATTCCGGACAGGCAAACTTAGCTTTTAAATGTTAAAAGGGCTTGCCATACAGGGACGTAGGCTCAGAGAGAGGCTCACCATATTCAGACCAAAATATCTGACTTCCTCTTGGTCTGAGCTAATGACTATGTATTAGAAAGTTGTACGGCTTGAGGAGTACAATGTATATACCGATTTTTGTAACTGTAGATAAAACTAACAACCCCACTTTTAAGTATATATATGGTGCCTTTAGTGTTATTCTGCACGACGTGCAAAAACTTAACCCCCGCTTTTTTAAGTATATATATATATATATATATATATATATATATATATAAAGAGGGTTATTCTGCACGACGTGCAAAAACTTAACCTCCGCATTGACTGTCGAAGAGAAGTGTGCAGAAGAGCTTGCATCAGTGAGGGCTTTGCAAAATATATATACATACAAACACACACACACACACACATATAAATGAGGTTAGTGTTTTACAATATTAAGGAAAGCAAATGTATTGAAATATAGCACATTAATTTTAAATTCATTCAGCTTCAATTACCAATTTGTAGTTTACCAATTTATCTTACTTTTATTTAAAGCAAACTATACATTTAAAAGATTAGGGTTATATGCATATTTTGTCATTTAAAAAAATACAAAATTGTTATGCAAAAAGATAAGGACTTGCAGAAAAAATCTACAGTCAGCCACACACACACACACATAAACGCAGACACCAGCAACCCCCCCCCCCCCCCCTCCCTCTTCCCCATACAGACACTGATAGAGACAAGATACACATCCAAACTGCAATATCTGACTTTCTTTTGGTCTGAGCTTCTTACTGTTAATTAGAAAGTTGATCGGCTTGACAAGAACAATATACGTGGCATGTTTTGTAACTGTAGGTAAAACGAGCAAAGTTAACACATTTTATGTGTCCTTTTTTAGTCATAAAATTATTTTCCTCGCCACGGCCAAACCGTTCGAGATATCAAAAATCCGTCCGGAATTGAGCATCCTCAATGTCTTGACTTCATGCACACCGAGTATGGTGGTGATTGGTAAACACATGCGTTGTAATTTGATGTATTTCTCCTAGGAGATTTATTCAAACAACACATAATTCCCAACTTCCATTTGAACTGTCTTAAAACTTAGAGCAGAGATGGGCGCAGGTCACGCAAGTCTCAAGTAAGTCTCAAGTCTTAACCGTCAAGTCTCAAGTAAGTCCCAAGTATTTTTTTTGGGGGGGGGCAAGTCAAGTCAAGTCACAGGCTATGTCAAGTCAAGTCAAGTCTTGTAGTAGGTTAAGTCAAGTGCAAGTCAAGTCACCTTATTATTTTAATTTTACATGCAGAATCTGATCTTAATAAAATGAAAAGACAAGATAAGTATTTGCCAGTAAATTACAATAATTTGCATTGTAAATACTCATGTTCAGTAAAATACACCATGGAATCAAACTAAATTGTAACTTCATAAAATTATTTATTTTTCACTTCTGCCAACAGTGTGTTTGAAATGTTTTAAATTTTCAACATTGAGTCCATAAAACAAATAACAGCTTAACATCCTACAGACTCTCTGAACACCTTCCTCTCTCTCAAACACAGTTTACAAACAATATTAAACTTTGTTACATTTCTCCTCTCTCTCTCTCTCTCTCTCTCTCTCTCTCTCTCTCACACACACACACAGTGGCGGTTCTAGACCATTTCAACTGGGGGGGCCAAGCTGGGGCCAGTTGTACTGTTAGAGGGGCCAGTTACATTTAGACCTTATCATTTTCTGCACTGCACTGAATGCATAAATAAGCAAAATACCATGTTTATAATTATCCAACAATTTGCATTTGCATTATATTTTTACATTTGCATTACATATATCAGTCTGTATTTGAATTTCCATTTTATTTTTTTACATTGAATATACAGTATGTATATATATATATATATATATATATATATATATATATATATATATATATATATATATATATATATATAATTTTTACAAATTAATCTACGATTTTTGTGGGTTTTTTTTTTTTTTTTTTGCAAAAAGATCAGCAAATTATCCTCTAAACTGGCCTTTTTAGGGGGCTTTCCTCTCAGGGTGAATGAGCTTTTTTATAATTGTTTTTTTCCTGACATCTTTGAAAGACAGAAGCAATAATTAATGCATCCTTGGCCAGGATATAATTATAAAATATGACATGATTTTAAAAGTGACCTATAATATCGACTATGCAATACACTTTAATTTATCTAGTGCTAATAAAATTATTAAGCCTATTTGGAGAGAGAGATGTTTATAATGTGACAATATGTCAGTCATCGTGATTCGTGTAATAAGATGACTAGGCCTAGACTACTTGTTCTGAGCAGGTGTTGTCAGTGAACAGGCTGTAAAACTGTTGTCTAAGTTACAGACTGATACTAATTAAATGGGAAACGAATCGATTACCTAACGTAACCTCGGTTCTCTCTAGATGAGGGAACGAGCATTGCGTAAGCTAGCTTACGCTACGGGAAAGATTCATCTTACATCAGTCAAGTTGTCATAGTTTTTGTCAAACAAGTTGTGAATTTGTTGTAACATTAAAACAGGAGATCATGACTTACTCCGTGCTCCAAGTGATGTTCGGAGCTCCAGTGATTAGTTTCATCTGTGGGACGGGTGAAGAAACTTTCGGAAGATGTTGTAACAGAATCATATGAACAATTCCAGGATATGCTTTTTTTCATTGGTTGTTGCATTAAATTTTACCCAGATACAATAGTGCCCTTTTCTGATTGGCTATTAAGTAGCACTTCTCTTTTTTTGATTGGCTGATGCGTAGCAGGGTCGACTGCTGAACTCCAGGCGAGACGCGCTTGATTCTCACGTGAGAGCGGCGCGGCCAGAGAAATTGCGTATATTAAATATATTATTAAGTTTTTCCGCATGAGAAATACAATGTGTGACGGGAGTGTGAGACAAAAGACTGAAACGAGTGACTGTCATGCTCAATGCGTGACACACTATAAAAAAAATATTTCACACTGACTCCACATTTAGGGGGGCCACAAGGGGGTCCAAGCTTGTTGTCGCAGGGGCACTGGCCCCCCCAGGCCCCCGCCTAGAACCGCCACTGCTCACACACACACACTTTCTCTCTCTCTCAAGAAGCAAAAACATGACTGCTAAAGGTTGTATCAGCGATGGCGGGGTAACATCACTTAACATCACGAGTGATATTCCCTTAGGCCACGCCCCCTTGTCTCCCCAAAGTATTATAAGCAATCATGCGCATCCCGTGTGCAGAACGATGCACTTGAAGCAACACCAAGTCACAGCACGCAACGCTTCACATTGAAAAGAACATAGCGAAGGGATGGTATCTATAATCTATGCTTAGTAGGGCTGCACGATTTGGGAAAATGTCATATTGCCATTATTGAGCCAATATTGCAATTGCGATTTGCGACTCCGATATAATAAAATGGTTTCATGAGTCCAACTTGCTTGGTTCTAAAGTAAAATGCACACACAGATTAATGTTTATTTCTCAACTCAAACTAAAAACAACAACAACAATAAATGATTGATAACACCTATAATGATCAATAAACCATCAACCAAACCAACATTACAGTGATTCCATCAATTGAAAGCCATCAACTTTTTAAAAAATTATTAGGCTTAAAAAAAATATATAACAGCTTTTAAATTAAGTGAACTTCAAACAATCCCCACATAAACCCATAATAAAAAACATATTTACCTGTGCCCTTCCTGTCTTAACAGGTACAGAAATTGAATAAAGTTATCAAACAGTCTGCGCTGCCTGAATCATAAATTATATATATAATAATCCTTATTAAAGCTACAAAAGTTCTTTACTCAAGATCAGTGAGTAATTTTCTAATTTCCCTTTGTTCTTTTAACTTTACTGAAAGAACGCTTTATTCGCTGCTGGCCCTTTAAGAGCACCCGTTGCCGAGACGCGGATCTCACACGCGCCTCATAGCACAACTCACAACTCTCACATTTTGGCATAATTGTGTGTGCTATTGTTCGTTCAAGCTCGAAAGAGAACTGTTTATTCTGGGCTGGCACACGGTCAGTGCATGCGCATTATGCGAGTCTCATCTATTCTAATCTAGGGCACTCACAGGCAGCTTTTCACTTCTTGTCGTGCAAAATGCGAAAAGGCATTTGAACCAATAAGAGGGGGATCTTGTAACACTAGTCAAAGGATGACAAAAAAGAAGAGATGCTGCGCTAATAGCCCTACTTTGTTTATTTCATTTAAAATCGCGGCATTTTGCGTTATATAATTGCATAGGTTTGAGATCGCTATTACGACTGCGATATAATTAATCGTGCAGCACTAATGCTTAGTGTATTCTAAAGGGCAATAAACTCCACTCCAGCAAGATAGTCATTTTATGCAAATCATAGACCTTTATGCCTTATCTACAAAGAAAGTATAATATTGGGAACATTGATCTTGAAGAGAGTGTCGTCGTGTTACTGTCGCAACCGAACGCGACGCGCTAATGCTGATGCATGGAGAATGACTGAGGCGAGATGACTTTCCGTTAACTTTAACTTAGAGACTAAAATATTAATTTTACCACACATTAAGCTATTGAATGACTTTAGAAGTCTTGGAATATAGTGTGAAAACTTGATTGTGCTTTACAGTTTTTTATGCCTTTAGTGGGGCTTAACAAAATAACACAATATGCAGAATGTCGGACGTCACTTATAGGCTAAACTGTTTTTATAGATAAAACTATTTACATTCGGCAGTCATGAAAACAAATCTCAGATAACGGTTGACTAGGTAACAATGTGTAATTTTGCGCCGGAGTTCTCCTTTAACTTACATTAGCTAGCTAACTACGAACGAGCTAACCAGATAACATTAACAAATTGACAAGCACTTACTGGGCAGAATATGGCTCTTCAAATGACGGACGAAATTGGAGGTTGTCATCTGACTGTCGATCTTAACGTTGCATGTCTTGCAAAGCGCTGTTCTTTTGCCATCTTGTTGTAAGAAATTCTTGAATCCAAAAGCGACGACGACCCTCGTTATCCCTCCGGCTGACATGTTGATGTGATCTGATGTAAGTGGGCGTGGTGTGCGCGTAAGGTATGAGAAGGCATGACTGATGATCTCTGATCCAGTCATGACAGCGCTATTCTCAGCCTGCGCTCCAGCTGGATCAACTTTATTTTTTTTTACATAATTTATATATTTTATATTCAAACTGAAAACATGATGTGATTAACACTCAAGTCATATTATTACATGCAAGTGTGTTTGATTTATGGACCAAATTTTCAGATCAAGTTTATGGACCAAGTTAATTTAATTAATAAACTAATTATATAAAACTATTAATGCACTACAATTAAACTGGTTATATGCCTTTACTTATAAAAAAATAAAAAACTTATTTAAAAAAATACCAGGCTTAAGGCATTTATTTTTTATGCAGGCCATACACACAGGAGTGAAATGGTTAATACCCCTCCCCCTACAAACACACACACATACACAGACAGGCAAAGACAGCAGGCTCAGATTGAGCAAGACCAAGTTATAATATTTGTATAATTTAATTTAGAAACAAATGATGTATAATTACATTTTTAGAAGATATGAGGCTTTTAGTGTTTACTTTTTTGACATTACTTTAATCTTTTGCCATAGTTGCACATGTCTATTGGCTAATAAATGTGATGTATCTGTTGAGTTTCAAGCAATTTCAAGCAAGCTAAGAGTCCCAAAAGCATCAAAAAATAATGTTAAAGTTTGTTTCGTTGCCACGGCATTTTGAAAGTGACACACTTCCTGCTGCCAGTTGGTGGCGCTATAACTTTGACTCACAATAGTCACATCCATGTGATCGGTCTCTTACAGCGAAAACACTGCTGAAGTTTCATCAAGATCAGTTAATGTATGCTGAAGTTATAACACACATCCTGTTTCATGTTTCTCGCCATAATTTCGTTTCCTCGCCACGGCCAAACCGTTCGAGATATCAAAAATCCCGTGGCACTTTTTCATCCTTAATGTCTTGACTTCACGCTGATCGAGTTTCGTCGAATTTGGTTCAGTGCTCTAGGAGCAATAATTTAAATTACATTGCATGTGTTTTAAACACAACCCTAAATAGCCGACTTCCTGTTGGGCTGGGGTAAAAAGTAAGAGTGTGAAGTATATATGAAACGATGAGATCTATATGTGTACCAAGTTTCATATTATTACATGCAAGTGTGTTTAATTTATTGACCAAATTTTCAGACCAAGTTTATTGACCAAGTTAATCTGATTAATAAACTAATTATATAAAACTATTGTCAATTCACTACAATTAAACTAGTTATATGCCTTTACTTATAAAAAATAAAAATAAAAACTTATTTAAAAAATACCAGGCTTGAGAAATGTATTTTCTTTATGCAGGTCATACACACAGCAGTGAAATGGTTAAGCCCCCTCCCCCTGCACACACACACACACACACACACACAGACAGCCAGCCAGCCAGCCAAAGGCTCAGAGTGGCCATATTCAAACAAAAATATCTGAGTTTCTGTGGGTCCTAGCTAATAAGTGTCAATTAAAAAGTTGTCCGGCTCGAGGAGTACAATATACATACCAATTTTTGTAACTCTAGTTAAAACTAACCACCCCACTTTTGTCAAAAGGTGGCGCTACTGAGCCCTCACCACGCCCGTTTCTGCAACTTTGCACATGTCTACTGGCTAATAAATGTGATGTGTCTGTCGAGTTTCATGCAATTTGAAGCATGCTAAGGGTCTCAAAAGCATCCTAAAAGCATCCTAAAAGAAGGGTAAAGTTTGATGCGTCGCCACGGCAACAGTTTCAAAGATATCAAGAATCCATTCACAGGTCTACATCTGCCGTATGTTTACATTATACATATGAAGTTTGAAGCAAATCGGGTAAAAATAAAAGGGTGATATCTAAGCATTTTGAAAGTGACACACTTCCTGCTGCCAGTTGGTGGCGCTATAACTTTGACTCACAATAGTCACATCCATGTGATCGTCCTCTTACAGCGAACACACTGCTGAAGTTTCATCAAGATCAGTTAATGTATGCTGAAGTTATAACACACTTCCTGTTTCACGTTTCTCGCCATGATTTCGTTTCCTCGCCACGGACAAACCGTTCGAGATATAAAAAATCCCCTCGCAAACTTTCATCCTCAATGTCTTGACTTTATGCTGACCGAGTTTCGTCGAATGTGGATCAAAGCTCTAGGAGGAGTATTTGACATTCCATTGCGAGCGTTTTACAAACAAACCTCAATAGCCAAATTCCTGTTGGGCTGGGGTAAAAAGTAAGAGCGCGAGGTATAGATGAAACGATGAGATCAACGTGTGTACCGAGTTTCATATTATTACATACAAGCGTGTTTGAGTTATGGACCAAGTGTTCGGACCCCGTTCCAGGGGGCGCTGACGAGCTGCCCTGCCACGCCCGGGTACCATCTTCAGCCCGGCTCTGATGGCCGCGGGTTCTGACCCGTGTGCAAAGTTTCAAGAGTTTTCGAGCACGTTAAGGGCCCCAAAAGTGCCCAAAAGGTAGTAAAATAATAATTATTATAATAATAATAATAGTAAAGAAAAATAATCCCAAGGAAAACAATAGGGCCTTCGCCCTTTCAGGGCTTGGGCCCTAATTATAAATATAGCTGCGAGCAGCGATGAAGGGCCCAAGCCGGTGGCACCGCAACCCCGGTTCCTTAGTTACCTAAAAGCACCAGGGTGGCCATGCCACTGGCTTTGGCCCTTCATCGCGGATCACAGCTATATATATATATATATATATATATATATATATATATATATATATATATACTGTATATATATATATATATACTGTATATATATATATATATATATATATATACTGTATATATACATATATATATGAAGCCGGTGGCACCGCCACCCTGGTGCCTTTAGGTTTATTGTGCACGACATGCAAAATGTAACCCTGCTTTGACTGATGCAAGCTCTACAGCACAGTTTATAGTAAGAAAGAATATAGTAAGAAAGAAAAGTAAGCTGTTACTCAGATGGTTTGGGAAACAAACATTCATCATGTCGCATTGGTTTTAGTTACTTGTCCTCGAACAGAGCCCTAATCTGTTTATATTTCAGTTACACATTCTACATTGATTAAAAAAGAAAAATCAAATGTGTTTTTAATTCAAACAGAAATAAAATATTTATAATTCAGCTGAGAATAAAGTTAGTTCAAATTTTAAGAAAAACAAATATATGATCTGAAATATAGCACATTCATTTTTAAATTCATTCAGGTTCAATTACCAAAAATACAATCTTAATTTAATTTAAAACAAATAATAAATCTAAAATATATGGGTTATATGCATATTTTGTAAAAAAAGAAAAAAAAAAGAAAGAAAGATATGAAGAGTTCAGATGCAAAAGCCTCTAAGTGCCATTTGAAATTTTCTTCTAGAATGATCATTTTTATCAAGCTTGTATATTTAAGTTCAGTGATTTCAATTAAATGGCAATGATAATTACCTATTAATTGTTATTTAAGTGAAATTACTGAACTTAAATATACAAGTTTGATAAAAAATCATCATTAAAGAAGAACATTTCAAATGGCATTTAGAGGCTTTTGCATCTGAACTCTTCATAAAAACACAAGGCCTTAAACTTTAACAAGGATGCAACTCTTATCACTACAACAAACATAGTCACACACACAAGTCAAGTCACTTACATTTTAGATGCAATATTGACTTTTTAGATGCAATATTGACTTTTTTTCTGTTTCAGCAGAGAAAATAGTTAAACAAAGATCACAGCGACCCATCGCGCATCTCAAAGCAATGTGTTTTCTCATTACTGAATGATTCAGCATTTTGAATCCATGACTCGTTCATTAAGACGGTCATCTGGCGACACCTTATGGTGATTTAGGGTTATGTTTAAAAGTATCGTTCTTTACAGCGATTTTTAATTGACTCCTGTTAAACCAATCTCGTAACATTATTGTGTAACCGATTTAATTTGATCAGCCTTACCTAGGGTAACAGCCCTATAGTGTATTATTATTCTAAATTATTGAATTTATTGATCAAATTTACTAATGAAAAATGAAGCATACATTTATTAAGACTAGGCTGCCCTGCAGATATTAGGCTACAATATGGAGATTTAAATATATCATTTATCAAATAATCTGTTTATTTTTAGGTTACACATTACATTGTTTAAAAAATAAAAATCAAATGTGACCCGCTCTGGCGAAATGAGTCGGAAGTTGCAACCTTCCATTTTAAGATATGGGCCGATTATGTGGAAAAACCATGAAATAACAAAAAAAAATTATATTTTTTTTTTTGCTAATTTCAAAGAACAGACATTCAAAAATAATCTCACAGGGTTTCGTAGTCGAGATAATTGAGTAAAGGTATTTAAATAACGATTAAAGTTGTCAAAGCTTTAAATTCGCTGAAATAAACATTGCTCTTCTCAACTCCCCTCGTCACCTCTGAGCATTTCCCGGGTATCCCCTGAAACGTTGAACTCACTGGAGGCTTCTAACCTAAACTGCGTGAGTATATTTATCTGCAAGAAGAATATAGCCTATGTAAGGCTGTAACGATCGCGACACTCAGATCCACGAACCTGTGTCGCGGTGTGAGAAGACAGAATCACGACACCGACACGTCCCTTCAACTCCCGAAGTTATCCTTCACGTCCAGACCCAATGCTAGCTACAACATCTTTAAATTACTATTAGTATTATTTGAAGTTAACATTAGCCTATAAAATACGTAGACTTACACCACAAAACTTAAATTATTACTATTTTTTTTAAATTGGGCAATTTCAGCATCCAATTCCCAGATAATTAAATATTTTAATAAATTGGCCTATGTGAACCACACTGCACAAACCAAAAGTAATACTCACCGGATGAAGAAGGGTTGACTCTCTCCAGAACATAAAATCTTTATTTTATTTTCCGTGTTCGCATTTATGAGGAAAAACAATCCGAACGTGACCGTTCTCTGGAAGCAGCACTAAAACTTTCACATAGCTTAAACATGCAAGCACAAAGCCTTTCTTTAAAGTAAATTTCGTTTTAAAATAATTATCTTAATTTAAATCAATGTTTCATCAACCAATTACTAGGATTTAATAATAAGAAATAAATTGCAGACAATAGGCTAGGCCTAATCACGACGCGGAGACGCGCGGCACGTGAACTGAAGCTTGTCTCATGAACCGAAAGTCAGCGTATAAGGTATCCTCACAGACATATATATTGAAATGTCTACTTTTAAACACAACCATTCAAAATGAAAGAAAACAGACTGCTCTCTGCTTATGTGGGCTAATCCGTATGAAAACTGAATTTCTCTCTGACTCCTCTTCAATCTTTCTGATTTTAGAACATTTTTGTAAAAGTGACTTTTTAATTATTTATTTCAAAAAAATAAAAATAAGTTGAGTTTCAGCCTCGTTAAATTGCATTTATATGTTAATCTATTTGGTCAAATTAAGCTATATAAAATAAATAGTTTATCCCTTAAAATGCTATGGATTTTGAAAGATATCAAAAAAAAAAAAAAAACGGGCAAAAAAACTTTAAAAGCGATTTTCTTAGGTTTTCAATTGGAAAAAAAGGGCAGACGACCAGAATTCAAATCTGTATATCGTTACAACCATTCAAGGTATGACCAAGGTATCATTTGAAAGCTTACAGTGTCCTCTTTCCATTAATATCAAAATCTCAATTTTTAAATTTGGGTCACTGTGACTAATTTTGCTGGATCAGTTCGGTCACAAATGTGTTTTTTATTGTAGTATTATTTTATACAGAAATACATTATAATTATATATAATATACAAAATATAACCGTGGGCGCGATTAAACAGTGTTACAATAAAACTCAACATTGTGTTTTTTAAAAATAAATTCAAATAATAAAAATCCCGAAATTGCGCTAATTTTAAAATTAAACTAAAACTCATGGCTGCACAAGCATTCATAACTGTGCGCGCCAACAGCGAGGAACCAGCAGAACAGAGTGAACGTTCATTCTGTTTAGTTCAATCCTACTTAATAGGAATTTATTTAAAATGCTCGCTCTACTCCACAACATTAATGTCTTGTGCGGATATCTGTATTTTGACTTTCGGTTTTAAGTAAGCGATTTAAAAGTTCCCGAGTCCCAGCGGAGTCGCACGTTGATTAACCGGTGGGAATATACACAATAGCCCTACCTGATATTGAACACAAGAGGGCAGTATAGCACTACGTATGACTCAGATTATTTTTTCTTCTTCTGAATTTTAAAACCTTTCTGGCTGTTTTTGAACGTAAACATAATTCTTAAATGAAAAAAGGGAAAAACTGGTTTAATTATAATATTTGTATAATTTAATTTAGAAACAAATGATGTATAATTACATTTTTAGAAGATATGAGGCTTTTAGTGTTTACTGTTTACTTTTTTGACATTACTTTAATCTTTTGCCAAAGTTGCACATGCCTACTGGCTAATAAATGTGATGTATCTGTCGAGCTATCTGTATCTATCTGTTTCAAGCAATTTCAAGCATGCTAAGAGTCCCAAAAGTATCAAAAAAGAATGTTAAAGTTTGATTTGTTGCCACAGCAACAGTATCAAAGATATCAAGAATCCATTCACAGGTCTACATCTGCTGTATTTTTACATTATACAGATGAAGTTTGAAGCAAATCGGTTAAAAATAAGAGGGTGATATCAAAGCAGTTTGAAAGTGACACACTTCCTGCTGCCAGTTGGTGGCGCTATAACTCTGACTCACAATAGTCACATCCACGTGATCGTCCTCTTACAGCGAACACACTGCTGAAGTTTCATCAAGATCAGTTAATCTATGCTGAAGTTATAACACACTTCCTGTTTCACGTTTCTCGCCATAATTTTGTTTCCTCGCCACGGCCAAACCGTTCGAGATATAAAAAATCCCCTCGCAAACTTTCATCCTCAATGCCTTGACTTCATGCTGACCGAGTTTCGTGCCGTGTGTTTGAATTCTCTAGGAGGAGTATTGCACATTCCATTGCGAGCGTTTTACAAACAAACCTCAATAGCCGACTTCCTGTTTGGCTGGGGTAAAAAGTAAGAGCGTGAGGTATAGATGAAACGATGAGATCAACATGTGTACCGAGTTTCATATTATTACATGCAAGCGTGTTTGATTTATGGACCAAGTGTTCGGACCCCGTTCCAGGGGGCGCTGTCTAGCCCCCCTGCCACACCCAGGTACCATCTTCAGCCCGGCTCTGATGGCTGTGGGATCTGACCTGTGTGCAAAGTTTCAAGAGTTTTCAAACCCGTTAAGGGCCCCAAAAGCCGCTAAGAGTCTCAAAATCATAAAAAAAAAGAATTTTAAAGTTTGATGCGTTGCCACGGCAACAGTATCAAAGATATCAAGAATCCATTCACAGGTCTTCTTCTGCTATGTATTTACATTATACAGATTAAGTTTGAAGCACATCGGGTAAAAATAAAAGGGTGAGTTCAAAGCATTTTGAAAGTGACACACTTCCTGCTACCAGTTGGTGGCGCTATAACTCTGACTCACAATAGTCACATCCATGTGATCGTCCTCTTACAGCGAACATACTGCTGAAGTTTCATCAAGATCAGTTAATGTATGCTGAAGTTATAACACACTTCCTGTTTCACGTTTCTCGCCATAATTTCGTTTCCTCGCCACGGCCAAACCGTTCGAGATATCAAAAATCCCCTCGCAAACTTTCATCGTCAATGCCTTGACTTCATGCTGACCGAGTTTCGTGCCGTGTGTTTGAATTCTCTAGGAGTAGTACTTCAAATTCCATTGCGAGTGTTTTATGAACAACCCTAAGTAACCGACTTCCTGTTGGGCTGGGGTAAAAAGTAATAGTTTGAGGTATATATGAACGATGAGATCTATATGTGCACCGAGTTTCATATTATTACATGCAAGCGTGTTTGAGTTATGGACCAAGTTTTCGGACCCCGTTCCAGGGGGCGCTGTCTAGCCCCCCTGCCACGCCCGGGTACCATCTTCAGCCAGGCCCTGATGGCCGCGGGTTCTGACCCGTGTGCTAAGTTTCAAGAGTTTTTGAGCATGTTAAGGGCCCCAAAAGTGCCCGAATAGTCGTATAAATAATAATAATAATAATAAATATAGCTGCGAGCAGCGATGGCGGGCCCAAGCCGGTGGCACCGCAACCCCGGTTCCTTTAGTTACCTAAATGCACCCGGGTGGCGGTGCCGAAGGCTTTGGCCCTTTTATGATTAAATGTTAAAACGGCTTGCCATACTCTGTCATTTCAACTAGTCACAATTATGTTACAGATATCTTAAATGATAATACAAACTATCCAAGATGTAATTACGAATAGACAGAAAGACGTTGATGATATCTACAATGTTAATTCCGGACAGGCAAACTTAGCTTTTAAATGTTAAAAGGGCTTGCCATACAGGGACGTAGGCTCAGAGAGAGGCTCACCATATTCAAACCAAAATATCTGACTACCTCTTGGTCCGAGCTAATGACTATGTATTAGAAAGTTGTCCGGCTTGAGGAGTACAATGTATATACCGATTTTTGTAACTGTAGATAAAACTAACAACCCCACTTTTGTCAAAAGGTGGCGCTATTTAGTCCTTGCACTATGCCCGTTTCTGAAACTTTGCACATGTCTACTGGCTAATAAATGTGATGTATCTGTTGAGTTTCAAGCAATTTCAATTTCAATTTGACTGTTGAAAAGAAGTGCGCCGATTAGATACTCAGGATCGGTATCGGCTCTGACACTGCCATCTTTGACGAGGCTGATTCAAATTCTATATTGTGCATATACTATTCTATGTTTGGCACAAAGGCACAAAAACTTTCTAAAGTACCATAAAGTTTTTGTGTACTGTATTATTAGTGTTCTGAAGCTATGTGATATAGAAATTAATATTTAAGTCATTAAATTCAAGAACACAAACTTTTCCCTCTCTGCGCCTGTCAGTCATTCTCCATTCAGCATTCAAACAGCACGTCACATTCGGTTACAGTCAATGATGAAACGATCTTCAAGATGATTGAATGTTAATCCTATTATACTGGATCTTTAAGATAAAGGTCTAAAGGTCTATATTTTCGAATGAAGAAACTTTTTCTTGCTGGACTTTATTGCTGTAACTTAATCGTATTACTTTCTACCGGGTGTCGGACGCTGTCGGTTAGATCACAACACTAGAGTCAGAGCACTATAATTGTTCTTCACGCACACAGTAACTGAAATTTAAAACCTTTAAAAGAAAAGGCTCAATAAACTATTGCATAGATAGATAATGTATAATACACTGTTCATAAATATGTATTTCCTTTGTGCTTTGAACTTTTCAATACGGACTCACTGCGCTGTAACTTCATGTGGCTTCAAGCACATCATTCTCCGCTCGGGATGCACATAAGTGCTTTGTGCTGCACCGTATTGGAGCCGTAATATCATAATGCAGTGACGTAATGACAGATTATTAATTGCCTTTCAATTATATGTTGCTGCGTCATTAAACATCTGTCCTATGCATTTCAAACATGTATAGCAGCCATGGCTATATGTTTTTATGATTTTTGTTATCTTGTTTTTCATGAATGTATTTTTCAAAAATAAGAGCAATGTGTATTATCTATTATTAATATGGTTTATAATAGCATTTTTGTCATAGATTATGACAAAGTAATCATATGATCCACCAGCGAGGAACCAGCAGAACAGAGTGAACATTCTTTCTGTTTAGTTCAATCCTACTTAATAGGAATTTATTTAAAATGCTCGCTCTACTCCACACCATTAATGTCTTGTGCGGACATCCGTATTTCGACTTTCGGTTGTAAGTAAGCGATTTAAAAGCTCCCAAGTCCCAGCGGAGTCACACGTTGATTAACCGGTGGGAATATACACAATAGGCCTACCTGATATTGAACACAAGAGGGCAGTATAGCACTACGTATGACTCAGATTATTATTTTTTTATGAATTTTACTACAATTCTGGCTGTTTTTGAATGTAAACATAATTCTTAAATGAAAAAAAGGAAAAATTGGGGAAGTTATAATATTTGTATAATTTAATTTAGAAACAAATGATGTATAATTACATTTTTAGAAGATATGAGGCTTTTAGTGTTTACTTTTTTGACATTACTTTAATATTTTGCCATAGTTGCACATGTCTACTGGCTAATAAATGTGATGTATCTGTTGAGTTTCAAGCAATTTCAAGCATGCTAAGAGTCCCAAAAGCATCAAAAAAGAATGTTAAAGTTTGATTCGTTGCCACGGCAACAGTATCAAAGATATCAAAAATTCTTTCACAGGTCTGCATCTGCCGTGTATTTACATTATACAGATGAAGTTTGAAGCAAATCGGTTAAAAATAAGAGAGTGGTTTCAAAGCATTTTGAAAGTGACACACTTCCTGCTGCCAGTTGGTGGCGCTATAACTTTGACTCACAATAGTCACATCCATGTGATCGGTCTCTTACAGCGAAAACACTGCTGAAGTTTCATCAAGATCAGTTAATGTATGCTGAAGTTATAACACACATCCTGTTTCATGTTTCTCGCCATAATTTCGTTTCCTCGCCACGGCCAAACCGTTCGAGATATAAAAAATCCATTGGCACCTTTTCATCCTTAATGTCTTGACTTCACGCTGATCGAGTTTTGTCGAATTTGGTTCAGTGCTCTAGGAGCAATACTTGAAATTCCATTGCATGTGTTTTAAACACAACCCTAAATAGCCGTCTTCCTGTTGGGCTGGGGTAAAAAGTAAGAGTGTGAAGTATATATGAAACGATGAGATCTATATGTGTACCGAGTTTCATATTATTACATGCAAGTGTGTTTGATTTATGGACCAAATTTTCAGACCAAGTTTATTGACCAAGTTAATCTGATTAATAAACTAATTATATAAAACTATTGTCAATGCACTACAATTAAACTAGTTATATGCCTTTACTTATAAAAAATAAAAATAAAAACTTATTTAAAAAATACCAGGCTTGAGAAATGTATTTTCTTTATGCAGGTCATACACACAGCAGTGAAATGGTTAAGCCCCCTCCCCCTGCACACTCACACACACACACAGACAGCCAAAGACAGAGACACAGAGACATATAGGCTCAGAGTGACCATATTCAAACAAAAATATCTGAGTTTCTGTGGGTCCTAGCTAATAAGTGTAAATTAGAAAGTTGTCCGACTCGAGGAGTACAATATACATACCAATTTTTGTAACTCTAGTTAAAACTAACAACCCCACTTTTGTCAAAAGGTGGCGCTACTGAGCCCTCACCACGCCCGTTTCTGAAACTTTTCACATGTCTACTGGCTAATAAATGTGATGTGTCTGTCGAGTTTCATGCATTTTGAAGCATGCTAAGGGTCTCAAAAGCATCCTAAAAGCATCCTAAAAGAAGGGTAAAGTTTGATGCGTCGCCACGGCAACAGTTTCAAAGATATCAAGAATCCATTCACAGGTCTACATCTGCCGTATGTTTACATTATACATATGAAGTTTGAAGCAAATCGGGTAAAAATAAAAGGGTGATATCAAAGCATTTTGAAAGTGACACACTTCCTGCTGCCAGTTGGTGGCGCTATAACTTTGACTCACAATAGTCAAATCCATGTGATCGTCCTCTTACAGCAAACAGACTGCTGAAGTTTCATCAAGATCAGTTAATGTATGCTGAGGTTATAACACACTTCCTGTTTCACGTTTCTCGCCATGATTTCGTTTCCTCGCCACGGACAAACCGTTCGAGATATCAAAAATCCCCTCGCAAACTTTCATCCTCAATGTCTTGACTTCATGCTGACCGAGTTTCGTCGAATGTGGATCAAAGCTCTAGGAGGAGTATTTCAAATACCATTGCGAGCGTTTTACAAACAAACCTCAATAGCCGACTTCCTGTTGGGCTGGGGTAAAAAGTAAGAGCGCGAGGTATAGATGAAACGATGAGATCAACATTTGTACCGAGTTTCATATTATTACATGCAAGCGTGTTTGAGTTATGGACCGAGTGTTTGGACCCCGTTCCAGGGGGCGCTGACGAGCCCCCCTGCCACGCCCGGGTACCAGCTTCAGCCCGGCTGTGATGGCCGCGGGTTCTGACCCGTGTGCAAAGTTTCAAGAGTTTTCGAGCACGTTAAGGGCCCCAAAAGTGCCCAAAAGGTAGTAAAATAATAATAAATATAGCTGCGAGCAGCGATGGCGGGCCCAAGCCGGTGGCACCGCAACCCCGGTTCCTTTAGTTACCTAAATGCACCCGGGTGGCGGTGCCGAAGGCTTTGGCCCTTTTATGATTAAATGTTAAAACGGCTTGCCATACTCTGTCATTTCAACTAGTCACAATTATGTTACAGATATCTTAAATGATAATACAAACTATCCAAGATGTAATTACGAATAGACAGAAAGACGTTGATGATATCTACAATGTTAATTCCGGACAGGCAAACTTAGCTTTTAAATGTTAAAAGGGCTTGCCATACAGGGACGTAGGCTCAGAGAGAGGCTCACCATATTCAAACCAAAATATCTGACTTCCTCTTGGTCCGAGCTAATGACTATGTATTAGAAAGTTGTCCGGCTTGAGGAGTACAATGTATATAGCGATTTTTGTAACTGTAGATAAAACTAACAACCCCACTTTTGTCAAAAGGTGGCGCTATTTAGTCCTTGCACTATGCCCGTTTCTGAAACTTTGCACATGTCTACTGGCTAATAAATGTGATTTATCTGTTGAGTTTCAAGCAATTTCAATTTCAATTTCAATTTGACTGTTGAAAAGAAGTGCGCCGATTAGATACTCAGGATCGGTATCGGCTCTGACACTGCCATCTTTGACGAGGCTGATTCAAATTCTATATTGTGCATATATACTATTCTATGTTAGGCACAAAGGCACAAAAACTTTCTAAAGTACCATAAAGTTTTTGTGTACTGTATTATTAGTGTTCTGAAGCTATTATGTGATATAGAAATTAATATTTAAGTCATTAAATTCAAGAACACAAACTTTTCCCTCTCTGCGCCTGTCAGTCATTCACCATTCAACATTCAAACAGCACGTCACATTCGGTTACAGTCAATGATGAAACGATCTTCAAGATGATTGAATGTTAATCCTATTATACTGGATCTTTAAGATAAAGGTCTAAAGGTCTATATTTTCGAATGAAGAAACTTTTTCTTGCTGGACTTTATTGCTGTAACTTAATCGTATTACTTTCTACCGGGTGTCGGACGCTGTCGGTTAGATCACAACACTAGAGTCAGAGCACTATAATTGTTCTTCACGCACACAGTAACTGAAATTTAAAACCTTTAAAAGAAAAGGCTCAATAAACTATTGCATAGATAGATAATGTATAATACACTGTTCATAAATATGTATTTCCTTTGTGCTTTGAACTTTTCAATACGGACTCACTGCGCTGTAACTTCATGTGGCTTCAAGCACATCATTCTCCGCTCGGGATGCACATAAGTGCTTTGTGCTGCACCGTATTGGAGCCGTAATATCATAATGCAGTGACGTAATGACAGATTATTAATTGCCTTTCAATTATATGTTGCTGCGTCATTAAACATCTGTCCTATGCATTTCAAACATGTATAGCAGCCATGGCTATATGTTTTTATGATTTTTGTTATCTTGTTTTTCATGAATGTATTTTTCAAAAATAAGAGCAATGTGTATTATCTATTATTAATATGGTTTATAATAGCATTTTTGTCATAGATTATGACAAAGTAATCATATGATCCACCAGCGAGGAACCAGCAGAACAGAGTGAACATTCTTTCTGTTTAGTTCAATCCTACTTAATAGGAATTTATTTAAAATGCTCGCTCTACTCCACACCATTAATGTCTTGTGCGGACATCCGTATTTCGACTTTCGGTTGTAAGTAAGCGATTTAAAAGCTCCCAAGTCCCAGCGGAGTCACACGTTGATTAACCGGTGGGAATATACACAATAGGCCTACCTGATATTGAACACAAGAGGGCAGTATAGCACTACGTATGACTCAGATTATTATTTTTTTATGAATTTTACTACAATTCTGGCTGTTTTTGAATGTAAACATAATTCTTAAATGAAAAAAAGGAAAAATTGGGGAAGTTATAATATTTGTATAATTTAATTTAGAAACAAATGATGTATAATTACATTTTTAGAAGATATGAGGCTTTTAGTGTTTACTTTTTTGACATTACTTTAATATTTTGCCATAGTTGCACATGTCTACTGGCTAATAAATGTGATGTATCTGTTGAGTTTCAAGCAATTTCAAGCATGCTAAGAGTCCCAAAAGCATCAAAAAAGAATGTTAAAGTTTGATTCGTTGCCACGGCAACAGTATCAAAGATATCAAAAATTCTTTCACAGGTCTGCATCTGCCGTGTATTTACATTATACAGATGAAGTTTGAAGCAAATCGGTTAAAAATAAGAGAGTGGTTTCAAAGCATTTTGAAAGTGACACACTTCCTGCTGCCAGTTGGTGGCGCTATAACTTTGACTCACAATAGTCACATCCATGTGATCGGTCTCTTACAGCGAAAACACTGCTGAAGTTTCATCAAGATCAGTTAATGTATGCTGAAGTTATAACACACATCCTGTTTCATGTTTCTCGCCATAATTTCGTTTCCTCGCCACGGCCAAACCGTTCGAGATATAAAAAATCCATTGGCACCTTTTCATCCTTAATGTCTTGACTTCACGCTGATCGAGTTTTGTCGAATTTGGTTCAGTGCTCTAGGAGCAATACTTGAAATTCCATTGCATGTGTTTTAAACACAACCCTAAATAGCCGTCTTCCTGTTGGGCTGGGGTAAAAAGTAAGAGTGTGAAGTGTATATATGAAACGATGAGATCTATATGTGTACCGAGTTTCATATTATTACATGCAAGTGTGTTTGAGTTATGGACCAAATTTTCAGACCAAGTTTATTGACCAAGTTAATCTGATTAATAAACTAATTATATAAAACTATTGTCAATGCACTACAATTAAACTAGTTATATGCCTTTACTTATAAAAAATAAAAATAAAAACTTATTTAAAAAATACCAGGCTTGAGAAATGTATTTTCTTTATGCAGGTCATACACACAGCAGTGAAATGGTTAAGCCCCCTCCCCCTGCACACTCACACACACACACAGACAGCCAAACACAGAGACACAGAGACATATAGGCTCAGAGTGACCATATTCAAACAAAAATATCTGAGTTTCTGTGGGTCCTAGCTAATAAGTGTAAATTAGAAAGTTGTCCGACTCGAGGAGTACAATATACATACCAATTTTTGTAACTCTAGTTAAAACTAACAACCCCACTTTTGTCAAAAGGTGGCGCTACTGAGCCCTCACCACGCCCGTTTCTGAAACTTTTCACATGTCTACTGGCTAATAAATGTGATGTGTCTGTCGAGTTTCATGCATTTTGAAGCATGCTAAGGGTCTCAAAAGCATCCTAAAAGCATCCTAAAAGAAGGGTAAAGTTTGATGCGTCGCCACGGCAACAGTTTCAAAGATATCAAGAATCCATTCACAGGTCTACATCTGCCGTATGTTTACATTATACATATGAAGTTTGAAGCAAATCGGGTAAAAATAAAAGGGTGATTTCAAAGCATTTTGAAAGTGACACACTTCCTGCTGCCAGTTGGTGGCGCTATAACTTTGACTCACAATAGTCAAATCCATGTGATCGTCCTCTTACAGCAAACAGACTGCTGAAGTTTCATCAAGATCAGTTAATGTATGCTGAGGTTATAACACACTTCCTGTTTCACGTTTCTCGCCATGATTTCGTTTCCTCGCCACGGACAAACCGTTCGAGATATCAAAAATCCCCTCGCAAACTTTCATCCTCAATGTCTTGACTTCATGCTGACCGAGTTTCGTCGAATGTGGATCAAAGCTCTAGGAGGAGTATTTCAAATACCATTGCGAGCGTTTTACAAACAAACCTCAATAGCCGACTTCCTGTTGGGCTGGGGTAAAAAGTAAGAGCGCGAGGTATAGATGAAACGATGAGATCAACATTTGTACCGAGTTTCATATTATTACATGCAAGCGTGTTTGAGTTATGGACCGAGTGTTGGGACCCCGTTCCAGGGGGCGCTGACGAGCCCCCCTGCCACGCCCGGGTACCAGCTTCAGCCCGGCTCTGATGGCCGCGGGTTCTGACCCGTGTGCAAAGTTTCAAGAGTTTTTGAGCATGTTAAGGGCCCCAAAAGTGCCCAAAAGGTAGTAAAATAATAATAATTATAATAATAATAGTAAAGAAAAATAATCCCAAGGAAAACAATAGGGCCTTCGCCCTTTCAGGGCTTGGGCCCTAATTATAATAATAATAGTAAAGAAAAATAATCCCAAGGAAAACAATAGGGCCTTCGCCCTTTCAGGGCTTGGGCCCTAATAATCCTTAGGAAAACAATAGGGCCTTCGCCCTTTCAGGGCTTGGGCCCTAAATATAGCTGCGAGCAGCGATGGCGGGCCCAAGCCGGTGGCACCGCAACCCCTGGCTCCTTTAGTTACCTAAAGGCACCGGGGTGGCGGTGCCGAAGGCTTTGGCCCTTTCATGATTAAATGTTAAGACGGCTTGCCATAGTCTGTCATTTTGACTAGTCACAATTATGTTACAGATATCTTAAATGATAATACAAACTATCCAAAATGTAATTACGACTAGACAGAAAGACATTGTTGATATCTACAATGTTAATTTCCGGATAGGCAAACTTAGCTTTTAAATGTTAAAAGGGCTTGCCATACACGGACGTAGGCTCAGAGAGAGTATTCAAACCAAAATATCTGACTTCCTCTTGGTCTGAGCTAATGACTATGAATTAGAAAGTTGTCTGGCTTGAGGAGTACAATGTATATAACGATTTTTGTAACTGTAGATAAAAATAACAACCCCACTTTTGTCAAAAGGTGGCGCTATTTAGTCCCTGCACCATGCCCGTTTCTGAAACTTTGCACATGTCTACTGGCTAATAAATGTGATGTGTCTGTTGAGTTTCATGCAATTTCAAGCATGCTAAGAGTCTCAAAAGCATCCTAAAATAATTTCAAAGTTTGAAGCTTTGCCACGGCAACAGTTTAAAAGATATCAAGAATCCATTCCCAGGTCTACATCTACCGTATGTTTACATTATACAGATGAAGTTTTTCATCTGTTTTTCATCATTATACAGATGAAGTTTTTCATCTGTTTACATTATACAGATGAAGTTTTTCATTCATATTATTACATGCAAGCGTGTTTGATTTATGGACCAAGTTTTCGGACCCCGTTCCAGGGGGCGCTGTCTAGCCCCCCTGCCACGCCTAGGTACCATCTTCAGCCCGGGCCTGATGGCTGTGGGATATGACCTGTGTGCAAAGTTTCAAGAGTTTTCAAACCCGATAAGGGCCTCAAAAGCCATTAAGAGTCTCAAAATCATCAAAAAAAAAAAGAATTTTAAAGTTTGATGCGTTGCCACGGCAACAGTATCAAAGATATCAAGAATCCATTCACAGGTCTTCATCTGCCATGTATTTACATTATACAGATGAAGTTTGAAGCAAATCGGGTAAAAATAAGAGGTTGATTTCAAAGCATTTTGAAAGTGACACACTTCCTGCTGCCAGTTGGTGGCGCTATAACTTTGACTCGAAATAGTCTAATCCATGTGATCGTCCTCTTACAGCGAACACACTGATGAAGTTTCATCAAGATATGTTAATGTATGCTGAAGTTATAACACACTTCCTGTTTCACGTTTCTCGCCATAATTTCGTTTCCTCGCCACGGCCAAACCGTGTGAGATATCAAAAATCCCCTCACAAACTTTCATCCTCAATGTCTTGACTTCTTGCACACCGAGTTTGGTTGTGATTGGTAAACACATGCGTTGTAATTTGATGTATTTCTCCTAGGACAACTATTCAAACAACCCATAATTCTCAACTTCCATTTTAATTGTCGTAAAACTTAGAGCACGAAAGTTGTTTGGCCTGATGTGATCTATAATTGTACCGAGTTTCATATTAATTCACGCAAGTGTGTTTGATTTATGGACAAATGTTCGAATCCCAGTCCAGGGGGCGCTGTCGAGCCTCCCTGCCACGCCCGATGACCAGCTTCAGCCCGGCCCTGATGGCCATGGGTTCTGACCCGTGTGCAAAGTTTCAAGAGTTTTCGAGGATGTTAAGGCCCCCGAAAATGCCAGAGAAGTCGCACACAGCAAATAAAGGGTTAAAATTAACCTGACAGGCGCCCCTCCTCTCACTCACACAGAGAGACACTGAGAGACTGGCAAAATTCTAAGATTTTCTCTACATTCAAACAAAGATATCTGACTTTCTGTGGGTCCTAGCTAATGAGTGTCAATTAGAAAGTTGTCCGGCTCGAGGAGTACAATATACATACCGATTTTTGTAACTCTAGTTAAAACTAACAACCCCACTTTTGTCAAAAGGTGGTGCTACTGAGCCCTCACCACGCCCGTTTCTGAAACTTTGCACATGTCTACTGGCTAATAAATGTGATGTGTCTGTCGAGTTTCATGCGATTTGAAGCATGCTAAGGGTCTCAAAAGCATCCTAAAAGAATGGTAAAGTTTGATGCGTTGCCACGGCAACAGTTTCAAAGATATCAAGAATCCATTCACAGGTCTACATCTGCCGTATATTTACATTATACAGATGAAGTTTGAAGCAAATCGGGTAAAAATAAAAGGGTGATTTCAAAGCATTTTGAAAGTGACACACTTCCTGCTGCCAGTTGGTGGCGCTATAACTTTGACTCACAATAGTCACATCCATGTGATCGTCCTCTTACAGCGAACACACTGCTGAAGTTTCATCAAGATCAGTTAATGTATGCTGAAGTTATAACACACTTCCTGTTTCACGTTTCTCGCCATAATTTCGTTTCCTCGCCACGGCCAAACCGTTCGAGATATCAAAAATCCCCTCGTAAACTTTCATCCTCAATGCCTTGACTTCATGCTGACCGAGTTTCGTGCCGTGTGTTTGAATTCTCTAGGAGGAGTATTGCACATTCCATTGCGAGCGTTTTACAAACAAACCTCAATAGCCGACTTCCTGTTGGGCTGGGGTAAAAAGTAATAGTTTGAGGTATATATGAACGATGAGATCAACATGTGTACCGAGTTTCATATTATTACATGCAAGCGTGTTTGAGTTATGGACCAAGTGTTCGGACCCCGTTCCAGGGGGCGCTGTCTAGCCCCCCTGCCACACCCAGGTACCATCTTCAGCCCGGCTCTGATGGCTGTGGGATCTGACCTGTGTGCAAAGTTTCAAGAGTTTTCAAACCCGTTAAGGGCCCCAAAAGCCGCTAAGAGTCTCAAAATCATCAAAAAAAAAGAATTTTAAAGTTTGATGCGTTGCCACGGCAACAGTATCAAAGATATCAAGAATCCATTCACAGGTCTTCATCTGCTATGTATTTACATTATACAGATTAAGTTTGAAGCAAATCGGGTAAAAATAAGAGGGTGATTTCAAAGCATTTTGAAAGTGACACACTTCCTGCTGCCAGTTGGTGGCGCTATAACTTTGACTCACAATATTCACATCCATGTGATCGTCCTCTTACAGCAAACAAACTGCTGAAGTTTCATCAAGATCAGTTAATGTATGCTGAAGTTCTGACACACTTCCTGTTTCACGATTATCGCCATAAGTTCGTTTCCTCGCCACGGCCAAACCGTTCGAGATATCAAAAATCCCCTCGCAAACTTTCATCCTCAATGCCTTGACTTCATGCTGACCGAGTTTCGTGCCGTGTGTTTGAATTCTCTAGGAGGAGTACTTCAAATTCCATTGCGAGTGTTTTATGAACAACCCTAAATAACCGACTTCCTGTTGGGCTGGGGTAAAAAGTAATAGTTTGAGGTATATATGAACGATGAGATCAACATGTGTACCGAGTTTCATATTATTACATGCAAGCGTGTTTGAGTTATGGACCAAGTTTTCGGACCCCGTTCCAGGGGGTGCTGTCTAGCCCCCCTGCCACGCCCGGGTACCATCTTCAGCCCAGCCCTGATGGCCGCGGATTCTGACCCGTGTGCAAAGTTTCAAGAGTTTTTGAGCATGTTAAGGGCCCCAAAAGTGCCCAAATAGTCGTATAAATAATAATAATAATAATAATAATCGTTAGGAAAACAATAGGGCCTTCGCCCTTTCAGGGCTTGGGCCCTAATAATCCTAAGGAAAACAATAGGGCCTTCGCCCTTTCAGGGCTTGGGCCCTAAATATCTGAGTTTCTGTGGGTCCTAGTTAATAAGTGTAAATTAGAAAGTTGTCCAGCTCGAGGAGTACAATATACATACCGATTTTTGTAACTGTAGATAAAACTAACAACCCCACTTTTGTCAAAAGGTGGCGCTACTGAGCCCTCACCACACCCGTTTCTGAAACGTTGCACATGTCTACTGGCTAATAAATGTGATGTGTCTGTCGAGTTTCATGCAATTTGAAGCATGCTAAGAGTCTCAAAAGCATCCTAAAAGAATGGTAAAGTTTGATGCGTTGCCACGGCAACAGTTTCAAAGATATCAAGAATCCATTTACAGGTCTTCATCTGCCATGTATTTGCATTATACAGATGAAGTTTGAAGCAAATCGAGTTAAAATTAGAGGGTGATTTCAAAGCATTTTAAAAATGACACACTTCCTGCTGCCAGTTGGTGGCGCTATAACTTTGACTCACAATAGTCACATCCATGTGATCGTCCTCTTACAGCGAACACACTGCTGAAGTTTCATCAAGATCGGTTAATGTATGCTGAAGTTATGACACACTTTTTGTTTCACGTTTCTCGCCATAATTTCGTTTCCTCGCCACGGCCAAACCGTTCGAGATATCAAAAATCCCCTCGCAAACTTTCATCCTCAATGTCTTGACTTCACACTGACCGAGTTTCGTCGAATTTGGATCAAAGCTCTAGGAGGAGTATTAAAAATTCCATTGCGAGTGTTTTACGAACAACCCTAAATAGCCGACTTCCTGTTGGGCTGGAGTAAAAAGTAAAAGCGCGAGGTATAGATGAAACGATGAGATCAACATGTGTACCGAGTTTCATATTATTACATGCAAGCGTGTTTGATTTATGGACCAAGTGTTCGGACCCCGTTCCAGGGGGCGCTGTCGAGCCCCCCTGCCACGCCCGGGTACCAGCTTCAGCCCGGCTCTGATGGCCGCGGGTTCTGACCCGTGTGCAAAGTTTCAAGAGTTTTCGAGCATGTTAAGGGCCCCAAAAGTGCCCGAATAGTCGTTAGAAAAATAAAATAAAAAAAAAATAAAAAAATATAGCTGCGAGCAGCGATTGCGGGCCCAAGCCGGTGGCACCGCAACCCCGATGCCTTTAGTTACCCAAAGGCACCGGGATGGTGGTACCGCCGGCTTTGGCGCTTTATCGCTGCTCACAGCTATATTTATATTTAATATAAAGCCGGTGGCACCGCCACCTTGGTGCCTTTAGGGTTATTCTGTACGACGTGTAAAAACGTAACCCCCGCTTTGACTATCAAAAAGAAGTGTATTGTAGAGCTTGCATCAATGCGGACTCGATGCGCTGTGCGCTGTAACTCCATGTGGCTTTAAGCGCATCATTCTCCACTCGGGATGCGCATAAGCGTTTTGTGCCACACTGTACTGAGCCTTTCATATCATAATGCAGTGACGCAATGACAGATTATTAATTGCCTTTCTTGTTCTGTTCTATCTATTATATGTTGATAATAGATAGGACATAGCACTAAAAACCTCAAACAAAGCACTAAAAACTTAAGCTGTTTGCTGTGTAGTCTGAGAATGAGCTGTTTGATTTGCACCCTCTTCCTCTTCACTGTCCTCCATAAAAACCAGCTATTCAGGTCCATGTTGTTCTAGAAAGTTTGTATGTTGCTGCCTCAATTAACATCTCTGCTATACATTTAAAACATGGCTATATCTAAAATAATTTATCTTTTTGATTTTTGTTATCTTGTTTTTCATGAATATTTTACAACAATACAAAGAGCAATGTGTATTTTCCATTAATATAGTTTGTAATGGCTTTTTTTGTCATAGATTATAATCATATATTTTTTGGATTAGTTATTTATCTTTATAATGAAGTTGTCTGTATTAAGTAGATTGTGTTTTACACACACAAGAGTGATTTATTAGTTCAACACATAGTTATAGAAATTCTACTTTATCTAAAAAAAACCCTGCACTTTATATACACACACACACACACACACACCACACACACACACACACACACATAAATACATGTAAATAAAAATCCAAAAAAAAAAAAACATCAAATGTGTTTTTAGTCAGAGTATTATTTTATACAGAAACAAATATTTGTAATTCAGATAAGAATGAAGTTAGTGTTTTAAAATCTTAAGGAAAACAAATATATTGAAATATAGCACATGAATTTTAAATTCATTCAACTTCAATTACAAATACAATCTTACTTTTATTTAAAGCAAACTATACATTTAAAAGATGGGGGTTATATGCCTATTTTGTCATTTAAAAATATTGTTATGCAAAATTGTTATGCAAAAAGACAAGGACTTAGAGACAAGGACTTGTAGGAAAAATCGCAGCCAGCCACACACACACACACATAAACACAGACAACAGCCCTCCCCTCCCCACACAGACACACACACCCACACACACACACACACACACACACACACAGAGAGAGAGAGAGAGAGAGAGAGAGAGAGAGAGAGAGAGAGAATCGCAGGGGAAATAAATCCATTCAAACTACAATATCTGACTTTCTGTTGCTCAGAGCGAATGACTTTAAATTGGAAAGTTGATCGGCTTGACGAGAACAATATACGTGGTAAGTTTTGTAACTGTAGGTAAATTGAGCAAAGTTATAACACACTTTATGTGTCATTTTTTAGTCATAAAATTCATTTCCTCGCCACGGCCAGACCGTTCGAGATATCAAAAATCCGTCCGGAATTGAGCATCCTCAATGTCTTGACTTCATGCACACCGAGTTTGGTTGTGATTGGTAAACACATGCCTTGTGATTTGATGTATTTCTCCTAGGACAATTATTCAAACAACCCATAATTCATAATTCATAAATAACTTCCATTTGAACTGTCATAAAACTTAGAGCACGAAAGTTGTTTGGCCTGATGTGATCTTTAATTGTACCGAGTTTCATATTAATTCATGCAAGTGTGTTTGATTTATGGACAAATTTTTGAATCCCAGTCCAGGGGGCGCTGTCGAGCCGCCCTGCCACGCCCGGTTACCAGCTTCAGCCCGGCCCTGATGGCCATGGGTTCTGACCCGTGTGCAAAGTTTCAAGAGTTTTAGAGGATGTTAAGGCCCCCGAAAATGCCAGAGAAGTTGCACACAGCAAATAAAGGGTTAAAATTAACCTGACAGGCGCCCCTCCTCTCACTCACACAGAGAGACACTGAGAGACTGGCAAAATTCTGAGATTTTCTCTACATTCAAACAAACATATCTGACTTTCTGTGGGTCCTAGCTAATGAGTGTCAATTAGAAAGTTGTCCGGCTCGAGGAGTACAATATACATACTGATTTTTGTATAACTGTAGATAAAACTAACAACCCCACTTTTGTCAAAAGGTGGCGCTACTGAGCCCTCACCACACCCGTTTCTGAAACGTTGCACATGTCTACTGGCTAATAAATGTGATGTGTCTGTCGAGTTTCATGCAATTTGAAGCATGCTAAGAGTCTCAAAAGGATCCTAAAAGAATGGTAAAGTTTGATGCGTTGCCACGGCAACAGTTTCAAAGATATCAAGAATCCATTTACAGGTCTTCATCTGCCATGTATTTGCATTATACAGATGAAGTTTGAAGCAAATCGAGTTAAAATTAGAGGGTGATTTCAAAGCATTTTGAAAATGACACACTTCCTGCTGCCAGTTGGTGGCGCTATAACTTTGACTCACAATAGTCACATCCATGTGATCGTCCTCTTACAGCGAACACACTGCTGAAGTTTCATCAAGATCGGTTGATGTGTGCTGAAGTTATGATACACTTCCTGTTTCACGTTTCTCACCATAATTTTGTTTCCTCGCCACGGCCAAACCGTTCGAGATATCAAAAATCCCCTCGCAAACTTTCATCCTCAATGTCTTGACTTCACGCTGACCGAGTTTCGTCGAATTTGGATCAAAGCTCTAGGAGGAGTATTAAAAATTCCATTGCGAGTGTTTTACGAACAACCCTAAATAGCCGACTTCCTGTTGGGCTGGAGTAAAAAGTAAAAGCACGAGGTATAGATGAAACGATGAGATCAACATGTGTACCGAGTTTCATATTATTACATGCAAGCGTGTTTGATTTATGGACCAAGTGTTCGGACCCCGTTCCAGGGGGCGCTGTCTAGCCCCCCTGCCACGCCCGGGTACCATCTTCAGCCCGGCCCTGATGGCCGCGGGTTCTGACCCGTGTGCAAAGTTTCAAGAGTTTTTGAGCATGTTAAGGGCCCCAAAAGTGCCCGAATAGTCGTATAAATAATAATAATAATAATAAATATAGCTGCGAGCAGCGATGGCGGGCCCAAGCCGGTGGCACCGCAACCCCGGTTCCTTTAGTTACCTAAAGGCACCCGGGTGGCGGTGCCGAAGGCTTTGGCCCTTTCATGATTAAATGTTAAAACGGCTTGCCATACTCTGTCATTTCGACTAGTCACAATTATGTTACAGATGTCTTAAATGATAATACAAACTATCCAAAATGTAATTACGAATAGACAGAAAGACGTTGTTGATATCTACAATGTTAATTCCGGACAGGCAAACTTAGCTTTTAAATGTTAAAAGGGCTTGCCATACAGGGACGTAGGCTCAGAGAGAGGCTCACCATATTCAAACCAAAATATCTGACTTCCTCTTGGTCCGAGCTAATGACTATGTATTAGAAAGTTGTCCGGCTTGAGGAGTACAATGTATATACCGATTTTTGTAACTGTAGATAAAACTAACAACCCCACTTTTGTCAAAAGGTGGCGCTATTTAGTCCTTGCACATTGCCCGTTTCTGAAACTTTGCACGTCTACTGGCTAATAAATGTGATGTATCTGTTGAGTTTCAAGCAATTTCAATTTCAATTTGACTGTTGAAAAGAAGTGCGCCGATTAGATACTCAGGATCGGTATCGGCTCTGACACTGCCATCTTTGACGAGGCTGATTCAAATTCTATATTGTGCATATACTATTCTGTTAGGCACAAAGGCACAAAAACTTTCTAAAGTACCATAAAGTTTTTGTGTACTGTATTATTAGTGTTCTGAAGCTATTATGTGATATAGAAATTAATATTTAAGTCATTAAATTCAAGAACACAAACTTTTCCCTCTCTGCGCCTGTCAGTCATTCTCCATTCAGCATTCAAACAGCACGTCACATTCGGTTACAGTCAATGATGAAACGATCTTCAATGATTCAATGTTAATCCTATTATACTGGATCTTTAAGATAAAGGTCTAAAGGTCTATATTTTCGAATGAAGAAACTTTTTCTTGCTGGACTTTATTGCTGTAACTTAATCGTGTTACTTTCTACCGGGTGTCGGACGCTGTCGGTTAGATCACAACACTAGAGTCAGAGCACTATAATTGTTCTTCACGCACACAGTAACTGAAATTTAAAACCTTTAAAAGAAAAGGCTCAATAAACTATTGCATAGATAGATAATGTATAATACACTGTTCATAAATATGTATTTCCTTTGTGCTTTGAACTTTTCAATACGGACTCAATGCGCTGTAACTTCATGTGGCTTCAAGCACATCATTCTCCGCTCGGGATGCACATAAGTGCTTTGTGCTGCACCGTATTGGAGCCGTAATATCATAATGCAGTGACGTAATGACAGATTATTAATTGCCTTTCAATTATATGTTGCTTTATAGCAGCCATGGCTATATTTTTTTTTAATGATTTTTGTTATCTTGTTTTTCATGAATGTATTTTTCAAAAATAAGAGCAATGTGTATTATCTATTATTAATATGGTTTATAATAGCATTTTTGTCATAGATTATGACAAAGTAATCATATGATCCACCAGCGAGGAACCAGCAGAACAGAGTGAACATTCTTTCTGTTTAGTTCAATCCTACTTAATAGGAATTTATTTAAAATGCTCGCTCTACTCCACACCATTAATGTCTTGTGCGGACATCCGTATTTTGACTTTCGGTTTTAAGTAAGCGATTTAAAAGCTCCCAAGTCCCAGCGGAGTCACACGTTGATTAACCGGTGGGAATATACACAATAGGCCTACCTGATATTGAACACAAGAGGGCAGTATAGCACTACGTATGACTCAGATTATTATTTTTTTATGAATTTTACAACAATTCTGGCTGTTTTTGAACGTAAACACAATTCTTAAATGAAAAAAAAGGAAAAATTGGGGAAGTTATAATATTTGTATAATTTAATTTAGAAACAAATGATGTATAATTACATTTTTAGAAGATATGAGGCTTTTAGTGTTTACTTTTTTGACATTACTTTAATCTTTTGCCATAGTTGCACAAGTCTATTGGCTAATAAATGTGATGTATCTGTTGAGTTTCAAGCAATTTCAAGCAAGCTAAGAGTCCCAAAAGCATCAAAAAATAATGTTAAAGTTTGTTTCGTTGCCACGGCATTTTGAAAGTGACACACTTCCTGCTGCCAGTTGGTGGCGCTATAACTTTGACTCACAATAGTCACATCCATGTGATCGGTCTCTTACAGCGAAAACACTGCTGAAGTTTCGTCAAGATCAGTTAATGTATGCTGAAGTTATAACACACATCCTGTTCCATGTTTCTCGCCATAATTTCGTTTCCTCGCCACGGCCAAACCGTTCGAGATATCAAAAATCCCGTGGCACTTTTTCATCCTTAATGTCTTGACTTCACGCTGATCGAGTTTCGTCGAATTTGGTTCAGTGCTCTAGGAGCAATAATTTAAATTACATTGCATGTGTTTTAAACACAACCCTAAATAGCCAACTTCCTGTTGGGCTGGGGTAAAAAGTAAGAGTGTGAAGTATATATGAAACGATGAGATCTATATGTGTACCAAGTTTCATATTATTACATGCAAGTGTGTTTGATTTATGGACCAAATTTTCAGACCAAGTTTATTGACCAAGTTAATCTGATTAATAAACTAATTATATAAAACTATTGTCAATTCACTACAATTAAACTAGTTATATGCCTTTACTTATAAAAAATAAAAATAAAAACTTATTTAAAAAATACCAGGCTTGAGAAATGTATTTTCTTTATGCAGGTCATACACACAGCAGTGAAATGGTTAAGCCCCCTCCCCCTGCACACACACACACACACACACAGACAGCCAGCCAGCCAGCCAAAGGCTCAGAGTGGCCATATTCAAACAAAAATATCTGAGTTTCTGTGGGTCCTAGCTAATAAGTGTCAATTAGAAAGTTGTCCGGCTCGAGGAGTACAATATACATACCAATTTTTGTAACTCTAGTTAAAACTAACCACCCCACTTTTGTCAAAAGGTGGCGCTACTGAGCCCTCACCACGCCCGTTTCTGCAACTTTGCACATGTCTACTGGCTAATAAATGTGATGTGTCTGTCGAGTTTCATGCAATTTGAAGCATGCTAAGGGTCTCAAAAGCATCCTAAAAGCATCCTAAAAGAAGGGCAAAGTTTGATGCGTCGCCACGGCAACAGTTTCAAAGATATCAAGAATCCATTCACAGGTCTACATCTGCCGTATGTTTACATTATACAGATGAAGTTTGAAGCAAATCGGGTAAAAATAAAAGGGTGATTTCAAAGCATTTTGAAAATGACACACTTCCTGCTGCCAGTTGGTGGCGCTATAACTTTTACTCACAATAGTCACATCCATGTGATCGTCCTCTTACAGCGAGCACACTGCTGAAGTTTCATCAAGATCAGTTAATGTATGCTGAAGTTATAACACACTTCCTGTTTCACGTTTCTCGCCATGATTTCGTTTCCTCGCCACGGACAAACCGTTCGAGATATCAAAAATCCCCTCGCAAACTTTCATCCTCAATGTCTTGACTTCACGCTGACCGAGTTTCGTCGAATGTGGATCAAAGCTCTAGGAGGAGTATTTCAAATACCATTGCGAGCGTTTTACAAACAAACCTCAATAGCCGACTTCCTGTTGGGCTGGGGTAAAAAGTAAGAGCGCGAGGTATAGATGAAACGATGAGATCAACATGTGTACCGAGTTTCATATTATTACATGCAAGCGTGTTTGAGTTATGGACCGAGTGTTCGGACCCCGTTCCAGGGGGCGCTGACGAGCCCCCCTGCCACGCCCAGGTACCAGCTTCAGCCCGGCTCTGATGGCCGCGGGTTCTGACCCGTGTGCAAAGTTTCAAGAGTTTTCGAGCACGTTAAGGGCCCCAAAAGTGCCCAAAAGGTAGTAAAATAATAATTATTATAATAATAATAGAGAAGAAAAATAATCGCAAGGAAAACAATAGGGCCTTCGCCCTTTCAGGGCTTGGGCCCTAAATATAGCTGCGAGCAGCGATGGCGGGCCCAAGCCGGTGGCACCGCAACCCCGGTTCCTTTAGTTACCTAAAGGCACCCGGGTGGCGGTGCCGAAGGCTTTGGCCCTTTCATGATTAAATGTTAAAACGGCTTGCCATACTCTGTCATTTCGACTAGTCACAATTATGTTACAGATGTCTTAAATGATAATACAAACTATCCAAAATGTAATTACGAATAGACAGAAAGACGTTGTTGATATCTACAATGTTAATTCCGGACAGGCAAACTTAGCTTTTAAATGTTAAAAGGGCTTGCCATACAGGGACGTAGGCTCAGAGAGAGGCTCACCATATTCAAACCAAAATATCTGACTTCCTCTTGGTCCGAGCTAATGACTATGTATTAGAAAGTTGTCCGGCTTGAGGAGTACAATGTATATACCGATTTTTGTAACTGTAGATAAAACTAACAACCCCACTTTTGTCAAAAGGTGGCGCTATTTAGTCCTTGCACATTGCCCGTTTCTGAAACTTTGCACGTCTACTGGCTAATAAATGTGATGTATCTGTTGAGTTTCAAGCAATTTCAATTTCAATTTGACTGTTGAAAAGAAGTGCGCCGATTAGATACTCAGGATCGGTATCGGCTCTGACACTGCCATCTTTGACGAGGCTGATTCAAATTCTATATTGTGCATATACTATTCTGTTAGGCACAAAGGCACAAAAACTTTCTAAAGTACCATAAAGTTTTTGTGTACTGTATTATTAGTGTTCTGAAGCTATTATGTGATATAGAAATTAATATTTAAGTCATTAAATTCAAGAACACAAACTTTTCCCTCTCTGCGCCTGTCAGTCATTCTCCATTCAGCATTCAAACAGCACGTCACATTCGGTTACAGTCAATGATGAAACGATCTTCAATGATTCAATGTTAATCCTATTATACTGGATCTTTAAGATAAAGGTCTAAAGGTCTATATTTTCGAATGAAGAAACTTTTTCTTGCTGGACTTTATTGCTGTAACTTAATCGTGTTACTTTCTACCGGGTGTCGGACGCTGTCGGTTAGATCACAACACTAGAGTCAGAGCACTATAATTGTTCTTCACGCACACAGTAACTGAAATTTAAAACCTTTAAAAGAAAAGGCTCAATAAACTATTGCATAGATAGATAATGTATAATACACTGTTCATAAATATGTATTTCCTTTGTGCTTTGAACTTTTCAATACGGACTCAATGCGCTGTAACTTCATGTGGCTTCAAGCACATCATTCTCCGCTCGGGATGCACATAAGTGCTTTGTGCTGCACCGTATTGGAGCCGTAATATCATAATGCAGTGACGTAATGACAGATTATTAATTGCCTTTCAATTATATGTTGCTTTATAGCAGCCATGGCTATATTTTTTTTTAATGATTTTTGTTATCTTGTTTTTCATGAATGTATTTTTCAAAAATAAGAGCAATGTGTATTATCTATTATTAATATGGTTTATAATAGCATTTTTGTCATAGATTATGACAAAGTAATCATATGATCCACCAGCGAGGAACCAGCAGAACAGAGTGAACATTCTTTCTGTTTAGTTCAATCCTACTTAATAGGAATTTATTTAAAATGCTCGCTCTACTCCACACCATTAATGTCTTGTGCGGACATCCGTATTTTGACTTTCGGTTTTAAGTAAGCGATTTAAAAGCTCCCAAGTCCCAGCGGAGTCACACGTTGATTAACCGGTGGGAATATACACAATAGGCCTACCTGATATTGAACACAAGAGGGCAGTATAGCACTTCGTATGACTCAGATTATTATTTTTTTATGAATTTTACAACAATTCTGGCTGTTTTTGAACGTAAACACAATTCTTAAATGAAAAAAAAGGAAAAATTGGGGAAGTTATAATATTTGTATAATTTAATTTAGAAACAAATGATGTATAATTACATTTTTAGAAGATATGAGGCTTTTAGTGTTTACTTTTTTGACATTACTTTAATCTTTTGCCATAGTTGCACAAGTCTATTGGCTAATAAATGTGATGTATCTGTTGAGTTTCAAGCAATTTCAAGCAAGCTAAGAGTCCCAAAAGCATCAAAAAATAATGTTAAAGTTTGTTTCGTTGCCACGGCATTTTGAAAGTGACACACTTCCTGCTGCCAGTTGGTGGCGCTATAACTTTGACTCACAATAGTCACATCCATGTGATCGGTCTCTTACAGCGAAAACACTGCTGAAGTTTCGTCAAGATCAGTTAATGTATGCTGAAGTTATAACACACATCCTGTTCCATGTTTCTCGCCATAATTTCGTTTCCTCGCCACGGCCAAACCGTTCGAGATATCAAAAATCCCGTGGCACTTTTTCATCCTTAATGTCTTGACTTCACGCTGATCGAGTTTCGTCGAATTTGGTTCAGTGCTCTAGGAGCAATAATTTAAATTACATTGCATGTGTTTTAAACACAACCCTAAATAGCCAACTTCCTGTTGGGCTGGGGTAAAAAGTAAGAGTGTGAAGTATAGATGAAACGATGAGATCTATATGTGTACCAAGTTTCATATTATTACATGCAAGTGTGTTTGATTTATGGACCAAATTTTCAGACCAAGTTTATTGACCAAGTTAATCTGATTAATAAACTAATTATATAAAACTATTGTCAATTCACTACAATTAAACTAGTTATATGCCTTTACTTATAAAAAATAAAAATAAAAACTTATTTAAAAAATACCAGGCTTGAGAAATGTATTTTCTTTATGCAGGTCATACACACAGCAGTGAAATGGTTAAGCCCCCTCCCCCTGCACACACACACACACACACACAGACAGCCAGCCAGCCAGCCAAAGGCTCAGAGTGGCCATATTCAAACAAAAATATCTGAGTTTCTGTGGGTCCTAGCTAATAAGTGTCAATTAGAAAGTTGTCCGGCTCGAGGAGTACAATATACATACCAATTTTTGTAACTCTAGTTAAAACTAACCACCCCACTTTTGTCAAAAGGTGGCGCTACTGAGCCCTCACCACGCCCGTTTCTGCAACTTTGCACATGTCTACTGGCTAATAAATGTGATGTGTCTGTCGAGTTTCATGCAATTTGAAGCATGCTAAGGGTCTCAAAAGCATCCTAAAAGCATCCTAAAAGAAGGGCAAAGTTTGATGCGTCGCCACGGCAACAGTTTCAAAGATATCAAGAATCCATTCACAGGTCTACATCTGCCGTATGTTTACATTATACAGATGAAGTTTGAAGCAAATCGGGTAAAAATAAAAGGGTGATTTCAAAGCATTTTGAAAATGACACACTTCCTGCTGCCAGTTGGTGGCGCTATAACTTTTACTCACAATAGTCACATCCATGTGATCGTCCTCTTACAGCGAGCACACTGCTGAAGTTTCATCAAGATCAGTTAATGTATGCTGAAGTTATAACACACTTCCTGTTTCACGTTTCTCGCCATGATTTCGTTTCCTCGCCACGGACAAACCGTTCGAGATATCAAAAATCCCCTCGCAAACTTTCATCCTCAATGTCTTGACTTCACGCTGACCGAGTTTCGTCGAATGTGGATCAAAGCTCTAGGAGGAGTATTTCAAATACCATTGCGAGCGTTTTACAAACAAACCTCAATAGCCGACTTCCTGTTGGGCTGGGGTAAAAAGTAAGAGCGCGAGGTATAGATGAAACGATGAGATCAACATGTGTACCGAGTTTCATATTATTACATGCAAGCGTGTTTGAGTTATGGACCGAGTGTTCGGACCCCGTTCCAGGGGGCGCTGACGAGCCCCCCTGCCACGCCCAGGTACCAGCTTCAGCCCGGCTCTGATGGCCGCGGGTTCTGACCCGTGTGCAAAGTTTCAAGAGTTTTCGAGCACGTTAAGGGCCCCAAAAGTGCCCAAAAGGTAGTAAAATAATAATTATTATAATAATAATAGAGAAGAAAAATAATCGCAAGGAAAACAATAGGGCCTTCGCCCTTTCAGGGCTTGGGCCCTAATAATAATAATAAATATAGCTGCGAGCAGCGATGGCGGGCCCAAGCCGGTGGCACCGCAACCCCGGTTCCTTTAGTTACCTAAAGGCACCGGGGTGGCGGTGTCGCAGGCTTTAGCCCTTTCATGATTAAATGAAATGTTAAAACAGCTTGCCATACTCTATCTGTCGTTTCGACTAGTCACAATTACATTACAGATAACTTAAATGATAATACAAACTATTCAAAATGTAATTAAGACTAGTCACTTTTGTCAAAAGGTGGCGTGTTGATATCTACAATGTTAATTCCGGATAGGCAAACTTAGCTTTTAAATGTTAAAAGGGCTTGCCATATAGGGACGTACAGTAGGCTCAGAGAGAGGCTCACCATATCCAAACCAAAATATCTGACTTCCTCTTGATCCAAACTAATGACTATGAATTAGAAAGTTGTCCGGCTTGAGGAGTAAAATGTATATACCGATTTTTGTAACTGTAGATAAAACTAACAACGCCACTTTTGTCAAAAGGTGGCGCTATTTAGTCCCTGCACCATGCCCGTTTCTGAAACTTTGCACATGTCTACTGGCTAATAAATGTGATGTGTCTGTTGATTTTCATGCAATTTCAAGCATGCTAAGAGTCTCAAAAGCATCCTAAAATAATTTCAAAGTTTGATGCGTTACCACGGCAACAGTATCAGATATATCAAGAATCCATTCTCAGGTCTTCATCTGCCATGTATTTACATTATACAGATGAAGTTTGAAGCAAATCGGGTCAAAATAAAAGGATGATTTTAAAGCATTTGGAAAGTGACACACTTCCTGCTGCCAGTTGGTGGCGCTATAACTTTGACTCACAATAGTCACATCCATGTGATCGGCCTCTTACAGCGAACACACTGCTGAAGTTTCATCAAGATCAGTTAATGTATGCCGAAGTTATAACACACTTCCTGTTTCACGTTTCTCGCCATAATTTTATTTCCTCGCCACGGCCAAACCGTTCGAGATATCAAAATTCCCCTCGCAAAATTTCAACCTCAGTTTCTTGACTTCATGCTGACCGAGTTTCGTGCCGTGTGTTTGAATTCTCTAGGAGGAGTATTGCAAATTCCATTGTGTGTGTTTTTTGAACAACCCTAAATAACCGACTTCATGTCTAGCTGGGGTAAAAGTAAGAGTGTGAGGTATATATGAAACGATGACATCAACATGTGTACCGAGTTTCATATTATTACATGCAAGCGTGTTTGATTTTTGGACCAAGTTTTTGGACCCCCTTCCAGGGGGCGCTTTCTAGCCCCCCTGCCACGCCCAGGTACCATCTTCAGCCCGGGCCTGATGGCTGTGGGATCTGACCTGTATGCAAAGTTTCAAGAGTTTTCAAACTCGTTAAGGGCCCCAAAAGCCGCTAAGAGTCTCAAAATCATCAAAAAAAAGAATTTTAAAGTTTGATGCATTGCCACGGCAACAGTATCAAAGATATCAAGAATCCATTCACAGGTCTTCATCTGCTATGTATTTACATTATACAGATGAAGTTTGAGGCAAATCGGGTCAAAATAAAAGGGTGAGTTCAAAGCATTTTGAAAGTGACACACTTCCTCCTACCAGTTGGTGGCGCTATAACTTTGACTCACAATAGTCACATCCATGTGATCGTCCTCTTACAGCGAACAAACTGCTGAAGTTTCATCAAGATCAGTTAATGTATGCTGAAGTTATGACACACTTCCTGTTTCACGTTTCTCGCCATAATTTCGTTTCCTCGCCACGGCCAAACCGTTCGAGATATCAAAAATCCCCTCGCAAACTTTCATCCTCAATGCCTTGACTTCATGCTGACCGAGTTTCGTGCAGTGTGTTTGAATTCTCTAGGAGGAGTATTGCAAATTCCATTGCGAGTGTTTTATGAACAACCCTAAATAACCGACTTCCTGTTGGGATGGGGTAAAAAGTAATAGTATGAGGTATATATGAACGATGAGATCTATATGTGCACCGAGTTTCATATTATTACATGCAAGCATGTTTGATTTATGGACCAAGTTTTCTGACCCCGTTCCAGGGGGCGCTGTCTAGCCCCCCTGCCACGCCCGGGTACCATCTTCAGCCCGGCCCTGATGGCCGCGGTTTCTGACCCGTGTGCAAAGTTTCAAGAGTTTTTGAGCATGTTAAGGGCCCCAAAAGTGCCCGAATAGTCGTATAAATAATAATAATAAATATAGCTGCGAGCAGCGATGGCGGGCCCAAGCCGGAGGCACCGCAACCCCGGTTCCTTTAGTTACCTAAAGGCACCCGGGTGGCGGTGCCGAAGGCTTTGGCCCTTTCATGATTAAATGTTAAAACGGCTTGCCATACTCTGTCATTTCGACTAGTCAAAATTATGTTACAGATATCTTAAATGATAATACAAACTATCCAAAATGTAATTACGACTAGACAGAAAGACGTTGTTGATATCTACAATGTTAATTCCGGATAGGCAAACTTAGCTTTTAAATGTTAAAAGGGCTTGCCATACAGGGACGTAGGCTCAGAGAGAGGCTCACCATATTCAAACCAAAATATCGGACTTCCTCTTGGTCCGAGCTAATGACTATGTATAGAAAGTTGTCCGGCTTGAGGAGTAAAATGTATATACCGATTTTTGTAACTGTAGATAAAACTAACAACCCCACTTTTGTCAAAAGGTGGCGCTATTTAGTCCTTGCACCATGCCCGTTTCTGAAACTTTGCACGTCTACTGGCTAATAAATGTGATGTATCTGTTGAGTTTCAAGCAATTTCAATTTGACTGTTGAAAAGAAGTGTGCCGGTTAGATACTCAGGATCGGTATCGGCTCTGACACTGCCATCTTTGACGAGGCTGATTCAAATTCTATATTGTGCATATACTATTCTATGTAAGGCACAAAGGCACAAAAACTTTCTAAAGTACCATTAAGTTTTTGTGTACTGTATTATAAGTGTTCTGAAGCTATTATGTGATATAGAAATTAATATTTAAGTCATTAAATTCAAGAACACGTCAACTTTTCCCTCTCTGCGCCTGTCAGTCATTCTCCATTCAGCATTCAAACAGCACGTCGCATTCGGTTACAGTCAATGATGAAACGATCTTCAAGATGATTCAATGTTAATCCTATTATACTGGGTCTTTAAGATAAAGGTCTAAAGGTCTATATTTTCGAATGAAGAAACTTTTTCTTGCTGGACTTTATTGCTGTAACTTAATCGTGTTACTTTCTACCGGGTGTCAGACGCTGTCGGTTAGATCACAACACTAGAGTCAGAGCACTATAATTGTTCTTCACGCACACAGTAACTGAAATTTAAAACCTTTAAAAGAAAAGGCTCAATAAACTATTGCATAGATAGATAATGTATAATACACTGTTCATAAATATCTATTTCCTTTGTGCTTTGAACTTTTCAATACGGACTCAATGCGCTGTAACTTCATGTGGCTTCAAGCACATCATTCTCCGCTCGGGATGCACATAAGTGCTTTGTGCTGCACCGTATTAGAGCCGTAATATCATAATGCAGTGACGTAATGACAGATTATTAATTGCCTTTCAATTATATGTTGCTGCGTCATTAAACATCTGTCCTATGCATTTCAAACATTTATAGCAGCCATGGCTATATCTTTTTATGATTTTTGTTATCTTGTTTTTCATGAATGTATTTTTTAAAAATAAGAGCAATGTGTATTATCTATTATTAATATAGTTTATAATAGCATTTTTGTCATAGATTATGACAAAGTAATCATATGATCCACCAGCGAGGAACCAGCAGAACAGAGTGAACATTCTTTCTGTGTAGTTCAATCCTACTTAATAGGAATTTATTTAAAATGCTCGCTCTACTCCACACCATTAATGTCTTGTGCGGACATCCGTATTTTGACTTTCGGTTTTAAGTAAGCGATTTAAAAGCTCCCAAGTCCCAGCGGAGTCACACGTTGATTAACCGGTGGGAATACACAATAGGCCTACCTGATATTGAACACAAGAGGGCAGTATAGCACTACGTATGACTCAGATTATTATTTTTTTCTGAATTTTACAACAATTCTGGCTGTTTTTGAACGTAAACATAATTCTTAAATGAAAAAAAGGAAAAATTGGGGAAGTTATAATATTTGTATAATTTAATTTAGAAACAAATGATGTATAATTACATTTTTAGAAGATATGAGGCTTTTAGTGTTTACTTTTTTGACATTACTTTAATCTTTTGCCATAGTTGCACATGTCTACTGGCTAATAAATGTGATGTATCTGTTGAGTTTCAAGCAATTTCAAGCATGCTAAGAGTCCCAAAAGCATCAAAAAAGAATGTTAAAGTTTGTTTCTTTGCCACGGCAAGAGTATCAAAGATATCAAAAATTCATTCACAGGTCTACATCTGCCGTGTATTTACATTATACAGATGAAGTTTGAAGCAAATCGGTTAAAAATAAGAGAGTGATTTCAAAGCATTTTGAAAGTGACACACTTCCTGCTGCCAGTTGTTGGCGCTATAACTTTGACTCACAATAGTCACATCCATGTGATCGGTCTCTTACAGCGAAAACACTGCTGAAGTTTCATCAAGATCAGTTAATGTATGCTGAAGTTATAACACACATCCTGTTTCATGTTTCTCGCCATAATTTCGTTTTCTCGCCACGGCCAAACCGTTCGAGATATCAAAAATCCCGTGGCACTTTTTCATCCTTAATGTCTTGACTTCACGCTGATCGAGTTTCGGCGAATTTGGTTCAGTGCTCTAGGAGCAATAATTTAAATTCCATTGCATGTGTTTTAAACACAACCCTAAATAGCCAACTTCCTGTTGGGCTGGGGTAAAAAGTAAGAGTGTGAAGTATATATGAAACGATGAGATCTATATGTGTACCAAGTTTCATATTATTACATGCAAGTGTGTTTGATTTATGGACCAAATTTTCAGACCAAGTTTATTGACCAAGTTAATCTGATTAATAAACTAATTATATAAAACTATTGTCAATTCACTACAATTAAACTAGTTATATGCCTTTACTTATAAAAAATAAAAATAAAAACTTATTTAAAAAATACCAGGCTTGAGAAATGTATTTTCTTTATGCAGGTCATACACACAGCAGTGAAATGGTTAAGCCCCCTCCCCCTGCACACTCACTCACACACACACAGACAGCCAGCCAGCCAGCCAAAGACACAGAGACATGTAGGCTCAGAGTGGCCATATTCAAACAAAAATATCTGACTTTCTGTGGGTCCTAGCTAATAAGTGTCAATTAGAAAGTTGTCCGGCTCGAGGAGTACAATATACATACCAATTTTTGTAACTCTAGTTAAAACTAACCACCCCACTTTTGTCAAAAGGTGGCGCTACTGAGCCCTTACCACGCCCGTTTCTGCAACTTTGCACATGTCTACTGGCTAATAAATGTGATGTGTCTGTCGAGTTTCATGCAATTTGAAGCATGCTAAGGGTCTCAAAAGCATCCTAAAAGCATCCTAAAAGAAGGGTAAAGTTTGATGCGTCGCCACGGCAACAGTTTCAAAGATATCAAGAATCCATTCACAGGTCTACATCTGCCGTATGTTTACATTATACATATGAAGTTTGAAGCAAATCGGGTAAAAATAAAAGGGTGATATCTAAGCATTTTGAAAGTGACACACTTCCTGCTGCCAGTTGGTGGCGCTATAACTTTGACTCACAATAGTCACATCCATGTGATCGTCCTCTTACAGCGAACACACTGCTGAAGTTTCATCAAGATCAGTTAATGTATGCTGAAGTTATAACACACTTCCTGTTTCACGTTTCTCGCCATGATTTCGTTTCCTCGCCACGGACAAACCGTTCGAGATATAAAAAATCCCCTCGCAAACTTTCATCCTCAATGTCTTGACTTCACGCTGACCGAGTTTCGTCGAATGTGGATCAAAGCTCTAGGAGGAGTATTTGACATTCCATTGCGAGCGTTTTACAAACAAACCTCAATAGCCAAATTCCTGTTGGGCTGGGGTAAAAAGTAAGAGCGCGAGGTATAGATGAAACGATGAGATCAACGTGTGTACCGAGTTTCATATTATTACATACAAGCGTGTTTGAGTTATGGACCAAGTGTTCGGACCCCGTTCCAGGGGGCGCTGACGAGCTGCCCTGCCACGCCCGGGTACCATCTTCAGCCCGGCTCTGATGGCCGCGGGTTCTGACCCGTGTGCAAAGTTTCAAGAGTTTTCGAGCACGTTAAGGGCCCCAAAAGTGCCCAAAAGGTAGCAAAATAATAATAATACTAAAGAAGAATAATAATCCCAAGGAAAACAATAGGGCCTTCGCCCTTTCAGGGCTTGGGCCCTAATAATAATAATCCTAAGGAAAACAATAGGGCCTTCGCCCTTTCAGGGCTTGGGCCCTAAATATAGCTGCGAGCAGCGATTGCGGGCCCAAGCCGGTGGCACCGCAACCCCGATGCCTTTAGTTACCCAAAGGCACCGGGATGGTGGTACCGCCGGCTTTGGCCCTTTATTGCTGCTCACAGCTATATTTATATTTAATATAAAGCCGGTGGCACCGCCACCTTGGTGCCTTTAGGGTTATTCTGTACGACGTGTAAAAACGTAACCCCCGCTTTGACTATCAAAAAGAAGTGTATTGTAGAGCTTGCATCAATGCGGACTCGATGCGCTGTGCGCTGTAACCCCATGTGGCTTTAAGCGCATCATTCTCCACTCGGGATGAGCATAAGCGTTTTGTGCCACACTGTACTGAGCCTTTCATATCATAATGCAGTGACGCAATGACAGATTATTAATTGCCTTTCTTGTTCTGTTCCATCTATTATATGTTGATAATAGATAGGGCAGAGCACTAAAAACCTCAAACAAAGCACTAAAAACTTAAGCTGTTTGCTGTGTAGTCTGAGAATGAGCTGTTTGATTTGCACCCTCTTCCTCTTCACTGTCCTCCATAAAAACCAGCTATCCAAGTCCATGTTGTTCTAGAAAGTTTGTATGTTGCTGTCTCAATTAACATCTCTGCTATACATTTAAAACATGGCTATATCTAAAATAATTTATCTTTTTGATTTTTGTTATCTTGTTTTTCATGAATATTTTACAACAATACAAAGAGCAATGTGTATTTTCCATTAATATAGTTTGTAATGGCTTTTTTTGTCATAGATTATAATCATATATTTTTTGGATTTGTTATTTATCTTTATAATGAAGTTGTCTGTATTAAGTAGATTGTGTTTAACACACACGAGAGTGATTCATTAGTTCAACACATAGTTATAGAAATTCTACTTTATCTAAAAAAAACCCTGCACTTTATACACACACACACACACACACACACACACACACACACACACACACACACACACACACACACACACACACACACACACACACACACACACACACACACACACACACACACATAAATACATGTAAATAAAAATACCAAAAAAAAACATCAAATGTGTTTTTAGTCAGAGTATTATTTTATACAGAAACAAATATTTGTAATTCAGATAAGAATGAAGTTAGTGTTTTAAAATCTTAAGGAAAACAAATATATTGAAATATAGCACATGAATTTTAAATTCATTCAACTTCAATTACAAATACAATCTTACTTTTATTTAAAGCAATCTATACATTTAAAAGATGGGGGTTATATGCCTATTTTGTCATTTAAAAATATTGTTATGCAAAATTGTTGCAAAAAGACAAGGACTTAGAAACAAGGACTTGTAGGAAAAATCACAGCCAGCCACACACACACACATAAACACAGACAACAGCCCTCCCCTCCCCACACAGACACACACACCCACACACACACAGAGAGAGAGAGAGAGAGAGAGAGAGAGAGAGAGAGAATCGCAGGGGAAATAAATCCATTCAAACTACAATATCTGACTTTCTGTTGCTCAGAGCGAATGACTTTAAATTGGAAAGTTGATCGGCTTGACGAGAACAATATACGTGGTAAGTTTTGTAACTGTAGGTAAATTGAGCAACGTTATAACACACTTTATGTGTCCTTTTTTAGTCATAAAATTCATTTCCTCGCCACGGCCAGACCGTTCTAGATATCAAAAATCCGTCCGGAATTAAGCATCCTCAATGTCTTGACTTCATGCACACCGAGTTTGGTTGTGATTGGTAAACACATGCATTGTGATTTGATGTATTTCTCCTAGGACAATTATTCAAACAACCCATAATTCATAATTCATAAATAACTTCCATTTGAACTGTCATAAAACTTAGAGCACGAAAGTTGTTTGGCCTGATGTGATCTATAATTGTACCGAGTTTCATATTAATTCATGCAAGTGTGTTTGATTTATGGACAAATGTTCGAATCCCAGTCCAGGGGGCGCTGTCGAGCCGCCCTGCCACGCCCGGTTACCAGTTTCAGCCCGGCCCTGATGGCCATGGGTTCTGACCCGTGTGCAAAGTTTCAAGAGTTTTCGAGGCTGTTAAGGCCCCCGAAAATGCCAGAGAAGTCGCACACAGCAAATAAAGGGTTAAAATTAACCTGACAGGCGCCCCTCCTCTCACTCACACAGAGAGACACTGAGAGACTGGCAAAATTCTGAGATTTTCTCTACATTCAAACAAACATATCTGACTTTCTGTGGGTCCTAGCTAATGAGTGTCAATTAGAAAGTTGTCCGGCTCGAGGAGTACAATATACATACCGATTTTTGTAACTGTAGATAAAACTAACAACCCCACTTTTGTCAAAAGGTGGCGCTACTGAGCCCTCACCACGCCCGTTTCTGCAACTTTGCACATGTCTACTGGCTAATAAATGTGATGTGTCTGTCGAGTTTCATGCAATTTAAAGCATGCTAAGGGTCTCAAAAGCATCCTAAAAGCATCCTAAAAGAAGGGTAAAGTTTGATGCGTCGCCACGGCAACAGTTTCAAAGATATCAAGAATCCATTCACAGGTCTACATCTGCCGTATGTTTACATTATACATATGAAGTTTGAAGCAAATCGGGTAAAAATAAAAGGGTGATATCAAAGCATTTTGAAAGTGACACACTTCCTGCTGCCAGTTGGTGGCGCTATAACTTTGACTCACAATAGTCACATCCATGTGATCGTCCTCTTACAGCGAACATACTGCTGAAGTTTCATCAAGATCAGTTAATGTATGCTGAAGTTATAACAAACTTCCTGTTTCACGTTTCTCGCCATGATTTCGTTTCCTCGCCACGGCCAAACCGTTCGAGATATCAAAAATCCCCACACAAGCTTTCATCCTCAATGTCTTGACTTCACGCTGACCGAGTATCGTCGAATTTGGATCAAAGCTCTAGGAGGAGTATTTCAAATACCATTGCGAGCGTTTTACAAACAAACCTCAATAGCCGACTTCCTGTTGGGCTGGGGTAAAAAGTAAAAGCGCGAGGTATAGATGAAACGATGAGATCAACATGCGTACCGAGTTTCATATTATTACATGCAAGTGTGTTTGAGTTATGGACCAAGTGTTCGGACCCCATTCCAGGGGGCGCTGACGAGCCCCCCTGCCACGCCCAGGTACCATCTTCAGCCCGGCTCTGATGGCCGCGGGTTCTGACCCGTGTGCAAAGTTTCAAGAGTTTTCGAGCATGTTAAGGGCCCCAAAAGTGCCCGAATAGTCGTAAGAAAAATAATAATAATAATAATAATAGAAAAGAATAATCCTAAGGAAAACAATAGGGCCTTCGCCCTTTCAGGGCTTGGGCCCTAAATATAGCTGCGAGCAGCGATTGCGGGCCCAAGCCGGTGGCACCGCAACCCTGATGCCTTTAGTTACCTAAAGGCACCGGGATGGTGGTACCGCCGGCTTTGGCCCTTTATCGCTGCTCACAGCTATATTTATATTTAATATAAAGCCGGTGGCACCGCCACCTTGGTGCCTTTAGGGTTATTCTGTATGACGTGCAAAAACGTAACCCCCACTTTGACTGTCGAAAAGAAGTGTATTGTAGAGCTTGCATCAATGCGGACTCGATGCGCTGTGCGCTGTAACTCCATGTGGCTTTAAGCGCATCATTCTCCACTCGGGATGCGCATAAGCGTTTTGTGCCACACTGTACTGAGCCTTTCATATCATAATACAATGACAGATTATTAATTGCCTTTCTTGTTCTGTTCTATCTATTATGTGTTGATAAAAGATAGGACAGAGCACTAAAAATCTCAAACAAAGCACTAAAAACTTAAGCTGTTTGCTGTGTAGTCTGAGAATGAGCTGTTTGATTTGCACCCTCTTCCTCTTCACTGTCCTCCATAAAAACCAGCTATCCAGGTCCAGGTCCATGTTGTTCTAGAAAGTTTGTATGTTGCTGCCTCATTTAACATCTCTGCTATACATTTAAAACATGTTGTCTCAATTTTATAGCAGCCATGGCTCTATCTAAAATAATTTATCTTTTTGATTTTTGTTATCTTGTTTTTCATGAATGTATTTTACAACAATACAAAGAGCAATGTGTATTTACCACTAATATAGTTTGTAATGGCTTTTTTTGTCATAGATTATAATCATATATTTTTTTGGATTTGTTATTTATCTTTATAATGAAGTTGTCTGTATTAAGTAGATTGTGTTTAACACACACAAGAGTGGCACCAAACACAGCTCTAAAAAAACTTGACACAATCCATCATTCAGCCATCCGTTTTGCCACTAATGCACCCTATCACACTCATCACTGCGACCTGTATAAACTGGTGGGTTGGCCCTCCCTTCATACCCGGCGGCTCCATCATTGGTTTCTCTTCATATATACAATTCTGGGCAAGGCACCTCTCTATTTGTCATCCCTATTTCATGCCGCTTATAACACCTATCACACAAGATCAAGTAATTTGATTAAATTTAGTATCCCCCCTACTTCTACTACCTTTGGACATAATGCCTTCCGCTTTGCATCAGTACACGACTGGAACATACTACAAAATACCCTGAAACTTACATCTCTGATCCCAATCTCCACCTTTAAGCAAAACCTCGAAAATTACATAGTTGACTCTTGTTCCTGCTGACAATCATGAACCATATTTACACACTTATTTAAGCACTCTATTCGTTTTCTTTTTCCTCTTTGTTGTCTTTTTTATTTTTATTTAGCTGCTTGTTCTAAGTGTTATGTGTTTGACTATGTACAGCTGTACATTATGTTCTTATTTTTTCCTGTAGCCTCTTGGCCAGGTCATGTTTGTAAATGAGAAGTGGTTCTCAAACATTTTACCTGGATAAATAAAGGTTAAAAAAAAAAGAAAAAAAAAGAGTGATTTATCAGTTCAACACATAGTTATAGAAATTCTACTTTATCTCAAAAAACCTGCACTTTATACACACACACACACACACACACACACACATACATAAATACATGTAAATAAAAATACAAAAAGAAACATCAAATGTGTTTTTAGTCAGAGTATTATTTTATACAGAAACAAATATTTGTAATTCAGAAAAGAATGAAGTTAGTGTTTTAAAATCTTAAGGAAAACAAATATATTGAAATATAGCACAAGAATTTTAAATTCATTCAGCTTCAATTACAAATACAATCTTACTTTTATTTAAAGCAAACTATACATTTAAAAGATGGGGGTTATATGCCTATTTTGTCATTTAAAAAAAATACAAAATTGTTATGCAAAAAGACAAGGACTTAGTGACAAGGACTTATAGGAAAAATCGCAGCCAGCCACAGTGTGTGGTTCAAACATACATAAACACAGACAACAGCCCTCCCCTCCCCCCACACACACACGCACATGCACACACACACACACACACACACACACACACACACACACACACACACACAAACACAGACAACAGCCCTCCCCTCCCCACACAGACACACACACCCACACACACAGAGAGAGAGAGAGAGAGAGAGAGAGAGAGAGAGTGAATCGCAGGGGAAATAAATCCATTCAAACTACAATATCTGAATTTCTGTTGCTCAGAGCGAATGACTTTAAATTGGAAAGTTGATCGGCTTGACGAGAACAATATACGTGGAAAGTTTTGTAACTGTAGGTAAAATGAGCAAAGTTATAACACACTTTATGTGTCCTTTTTTAGTCATAAAATTCATTTCCTCGTCACGGCCAGACCGTTCGAGATATCAAAAATCCGTCCGGAATTGAGCATCCTCAATGTCTTGACTTCATGCACACCGAGTTTGGTTGTGATTGGTAAACACATGCGTTGTAATTTGATGTATTTCTCCTAGGAGAATTATTCAAACAACCCATAATTCCCAACTTCCTTCTTAAAACTTAGAGCACGAAAGTTGTTTGGCCTGATGTGATCTTTAATTGTACCGAGTTTCATATTAATTCATGCAAGTGTGTTTGATTTATGGACAAATTTTCGAATCCCAGTCCAGGGGGCGCTGTCGAGCCGCCCTGCCACGCCCGGTTACCAGCTTCAGCCCGGCCCTGATGGCCATGGGTTCTGACCCGTGTGCAAAGTTTCAAGAGTTTTAGAGGATGTTAAGGCCCCCAAAAATGGCAGAGAAGTTGCACACAGCAAATAAAGGGTTAAAATTAACCTGACAGGCGCCCCTCCTCTCACTCACACAGAGGGACACTGAGAGACTGGCAAAATTCTGAGATTTTCTCTACATTCAAACAAACATATCTGACTTTCTGTGGGTCCTAGCTAATGAGTGTCAATTAGAAAGTTGTCCGGCTCGAGGAGTACAATATACATACTGATTTTTGTAACTGTAGATAAAACTAACAACCCCACTTTTGTCAAAAGGTGGCGCTACTGAGCCCTCACCACACCCGTTTCTGAAACGTTGCACATGTCTACTGGCTAATAAATGTGATGTGTCTGTCGAGTTTCATGCAATTTGAAGCATGCTAAGAGTCTCAAAAGCATCCTAAAAGAATGGTAAAGTTTGATGCGTTGCCACGGCAACAGTTTCAAAGATATCAAGAATCCATTCACAGGTCTACATCTGCCGTATGTTTACATTATACATATGAAGTTTGAAGCAAATCGGGTAAAAATAAAAGGGTGATATCAAAGCATTTTGAAAGTGACACACTTCCTGCTGCCAGTTGGTGGCGCTATAACTTTGACTCACAATAGTCACATCCATGTGATCGTCCTCTTACAGCGAACATACTGCTGAAGTTTCATCAAGATCAGTTAATGTATGCTGAAGTTATAACAAACTTCCTGTTTCACGTTTCTCGCCATGATTTCGTTTCCTCGCCATGGCCAAACCGTTCGAGATATCAAAAATCCCCACACAAGCTTTCATCCTCAATGTCTTGACTTCACGCTGACTGAGTATCGTCGAATTTGGATCAAAGCTCTAGGAGGAGTATTTCAAATAACATTGCGAGCGTTTTACAAACAAACCTCAATAGCCGACTTCCTGTTGGGCTGGGGTAAAAAGTAAAAGCGCGAGGTATAGATGAAACGATGAGATCAACATGCGTACCGAGTTTCATATTATTACATGCAAGCGTGTTTGAGTTATGGACCAAGTGTTCGGACCCCATTCCAGGGGGCGCTGACGAGCCCCCCTGCCACGCCCGGGTACCATCTTCAGCCCGGCTCTGATGGCCGCGGGTTCTGACCCGTGTGCAAAGTTTCAAGAGTTTTCGAGTATGTTAAGGGCCCCAAAAGTGCCCGAATAGTCGTAAGAAAAATAATAATAATAATAAATATAGCTGCGAGCAGCGATGGCGGGCCCAAGCCGGTGGCACCGCAACCCCGGTTCCTTTAGTTACCTAAATGCACCCGGGTGGCGGTGCCGAAGGCTTTGGCCCTTTTATGATTAAATTTTAAAACGGCTTGCCATACTCTGTCATTTCGACTAGTCACAATTATGTTACAGATATCTTAAATGATAATACAAACTATCCAAAATGTAATTACGAATAGACAGAAAGACGTTGTTGATATCTACAATGTTAATTCCGGACAGGCAAACTTAGCTTTTAAATGTTAAAAGGGCTTGCCATACAGGGATGTAGGCTCAGAGAGAGGCTCACCATATTCAAACCAAAATATCTGACTTCCTCTTGGTCCGAGCTAATGACTATGTATTAGAAAGTTGTCCGGCTTGAGGAGTACAATGTATATAGCGATTTTTGTAACTGTAGATAAAACTAACAACCCCACTTTTGTCAAAAGGTGGCGCTATTTAGTCCTTGCACTATGCCCGTTTCTGAAACGTTGCACATGTCTACTGGCTAATAAATGTGATGTATCTGTTGAGTTTCAAGCAATTTCAATTTCAATTTCAATTTGACTGTTGAAAAGAAGTGCGCCGATTAGATACTCAGGATCGGTATCGGCTCTGACACTGCCATCTTTGACGAGGCTGATTCAAATTCTATATTGTGCATATATACTATTCTATGTTAGGCACAAAGGCACAAAAACTTTCTAAAGTACCATAAAGTTTTTGTGTACTGTATTATTAGTGTTCTGAAGCTATTATGTGATATAGAAATTAATATTTAAGTCATTAAATTCAAGAACACAAACTTTTCCCTCTCTGCGCCTGTCAGTCATTCTCCATTCAGCATTCAAACAGCACGTCACATTCGGTTACAGTCAATGATGAAACGATCTTCAAGATGATTGAATGTTAATCCTATTATACTGGATCTTTAAGATAAAGGTCTAAATGTCTATATTTTCGAATGAAGAAACTTTTTCTTGCTGGACTTTATTGCTGTAACTTAATCGTGTTACTTTCTACCGGGTGTCGGACGCTGTCGGTTAGATCACAACACTAGAGTCAGAGCACTATAATTGTTCTTCACGCACACAGTAACTGAAATTTAAAACCTTTAAAAGAGAAGGCTCAATAAACTATTGCATAGATAGATAATGTATAATACACTGTTCATAAATATGTATTTCCTTTGTGCTTTGAACTTTTCAATACGGATTCACTGCGCTGTAACTTCATGTGGCTTCAAGCACATCATTCTCCGCTCGGGATGCACATAAGTGCTTTGTGCTGCACCGTATCGGAGCCGTAATATCATAATGCAGTGACGTAATGACAGATTATTAATTGCCTTTCAATTATATGTTGCTGTGTCATTAAACATCTGTCCTATGCATTTCAAACATTTATAGCAGCCATGGCTATATTTTTTTTATGATTTTTGTTATCTTGTTTTTCATGAATGTATTTTTCAAAAATAAGAGCAATGTGTATTATCTATTATTAATATGGTTTATAATAGCATTTTTGTCATAGATTATGACAAAGTAATCATATGATCCACCAGCGAGGAACCAGCAGAACAGAGTGAACATTCTTTCTGTTTAGTTCAATCCTACTTAATAGGAATTTATTTAAAATGCTCGCTCTACTCCACACCATTAATGTCTTGTGCGGACATCCGTATTTCGACTTTCGATTTTAAGTAAGCGATTTAAAAGCTCCCAAGTCCCAGCGGAGTCACACGTTGATTAACCGGTGGGAATATACACAATAGGCCTACCTGATATTGAACACAAGAGGGCAGTATAGCACTACGTATGACTCAGATTATTATTTTTTTATGAATTTTACAACAATTATGGCTGTTTTTGAACGTAAACATAATTCTTAAATGAAAAAAAGGAAAAATTGGGGAAGTTATAATATTTGTATAATTTAATTTAGAAACAAATGATGTATAATTACATTTTTAGAAGATATGAGGCTTTTAGTGTTTACTTTTTTGACATTACTTTAATCTTTTGCCATAGTTGCACATGTCTACTGGCTAATAAATGTGATGTATCTGTTGAGTTTCAAGCAATTTCAAGCATGCTAAGAGTCCCAAAAGCATCAAAAAAGAATGTTAAAGTTCGATTCGTTGCCACGGCAACAGTATCAAAGATATCAAAAATTCATTCACAGGTCTACATCTGCCGTGTATTTACATTATACAGATGAAGTTTGAAGCAAATCGGTTAAAAATAAGAGATTGGTTTCAAAGCATTTTGAAAGTGACACACTTCCTGCTGCCAGTTGGTGGCGCTATAATTTTGACTCACAATAGTCACATCCATGTGATCGGTCTCTTACAGCGAAAACACTGCTGAAGTTTCATCAAGATCAGTTAATGTATGCTGAAGTTATAACACACATCCTGTTTCATGTTTCTCGCCATAATTTCGTTTCCTCGCCACGGCCAAACCGTTCGAGATATAAAAAATTCCTTGGCACCTTTTCATTCTTAATGTCTTGACTTCACGCTGATCGAGTTTTGTCGAATTTGGTTCAGTGCTCTAGGAGCAATACTTTAAATTCCATTGCATGTGTTTTAAACACAACCCTAAATAGCCGTCTTCCTGTTGGGCTGGGGTAAAAAGTAAGAGTGTGAAGTAGGCTATATATGAAACGATGAGATCTATATGTGTACCAAGTTTCATATTATTACATGCAAGTGTGTTTGATTTATGGACCAAATTTTCAGACCAAGTTTATTGACCAAGTTAATCTGATTAATAAACTAATTATATAAAACTATTGTCAATGCACTACAATTAAACTAGTTATATGTCTTTACTTATAAAAAATAAAAAATAAAACTTATTTAAAAAATACCAGGCTTGAGAAATGTATTTTCTTTATGCAGGTCATACACACAGCAGTGAAATGGTTAAGCCCCCTCCCCCTGCACACTCACACACACACAGACAGCCAGCCAGCCAGCCAAAGACACAGAGACATGTAGGCTCAGAGTGACCATATTCAAACAAAAATATCTGAGTTTCTGTGGGTCCTAGCTAATAAGTGTAAATTAGAAAGTTGTCCGGCTCGAGGAGTACAATATACATACCAATTTTTGTAACTCTAGTTAAAACTAACAACCCCACTTTTGTCAAAAGGTGGCGCTACTGAGCCCTCACCACGCCCGTTTCTGAAACTTTGCACATGTCTACTGGCTAATAAATGTGATGTGTCTGTCGAGTTTCATGCATTTTGAAGCATGCTAAGGGTCTCAAAAGCATCCTAAAAGCATCCTAAAAGAAGGGTAAAGTTTGATGCGTCGCCACGGCAACAGTTTCAAAGATATCAAGAATCCATTCACAGGTCTACATCTATCGTATGTTTACATTATACAGATGAAGTTTGAAGCAAATCGGGTAAAAATAAAAGGGTGATATCAAAGCATTTTGAAAGTGACACACTTCCTGCTGCCAGTTGGTGGCGCTATAACTTTGACTCACAATAGTCACATCCATGTGATCGTCCTCTTACAGCGAACACACTGCTGAAGTTTCATCAAGATCAGTTAATGTATGCTGAAGTTATAACACACTTCCTGTTTCACGTTTCTCGCCATGATTTCGTTTCCTCGCCACGGACAAACCGTTCGAGATATCAAAAATCCCCTCGCAAACTTTCATCCTCAATGTCTTGACTTCACGCTGACTGAGTTTTAGTCGAATTTGGATCAAAGCTCTAGGAGGAGTATTTGACATTCCATTGCGAGCGTTTTACAAACAAACCTCAATAGCCGACTTCCTGTTGAGCTGGGGTAAAAAGTAAGAGCGCGAGGTATAGATGAAACGATGAGATCAACATGTGTACCGAGTTTCATATTATTACATACAAGCGTGTTTGAGTTATGGACCAAGTGTTCGGACCCCGTTCCAGGGGGCGCTGACGAGCCGCCCTGCCACGCCCGGGTACCATCTTCAGCCCGGCTCTGATGGCCGCGGGTTCTGACCCGTGTGCAAAGTTTCAAGAGTTTTCGAGCATGTTAAGGGCCCCAAAAATGCCCAAAAGGTAGCAGAAAAATAAAAAGAAGAAGAAGAATAATAAAATATAGCTGCGAGCAGCGATGGCGGGCCCAAGCCGGAGGCACCGCAACCCCGGTTCCTTTAGTTACCTAAAGGCACCCGGGTGGCGGTGCCGAAGGCTTTGGCCCTTTCATGATTAAATGTTAAAACGGCTTGCCATACTCTGTCATTTCGACTAGTCACAATTATGTTACAGATATCTTAAATGATAATACAAACTATCCAAAGTGTAATTACGACTAGACAGAAAGACGTTGTTGATATCTACAATGTTAATTCCGGAAAGGCAAACTTAGCTTTTAAATGTTAAAAGGGCTTGCCATAGAGGGACGTAGGCTCAGAGAGAGGCTCACCATATTCAAACCAAAATATCTGTCTTCCTCTTGGTCCGAGTTAAAGACTATGTATTAGAAAGTTGTACGGCTTGAGGAGTACAATGTATATACCGATTTTTGTAACTGTAGATAAAACTAACAACCCCACTTTTAAGTATATATATGGTGCCTTTAGTGTTATTCTTCACGACGTGCAAAAACTTAACCCCCGCTTTTTAAGTATATATATATATATATATATGAAGAGTTCAGATGCAAAAGCCTCTAAATGCCATTTGAAATTTTCTTCTTTAATGATGATTTTTATCAAATTTGTATATTTAAGTTCAGTAATTTCACTTAAATAACAATTAATAGGTAATTATCATTGCCATTTAAGTGAAATTACTGAACTTAAATATACTAGTTTGTTAAAAAACAATCATCATTAAAGAAGAAAATTTCAAATGGCATTTAGAGGCTTTTGCATCTGAACTCTTCATATATATATATATATATATATATATATATAAAGAGGGTTATTCTGCACGACGTGCAAAAACTTAACCCCCGCATTGACTGTCGAAGAGAAGTGTGCAGAAGAGCTTGCATCAGTGAGGGCTTTGCAAAATATATATACATACAAACACACACACACACACACACACACATATAAATGAGGTTAGTGTTTTACAATATTAAGGAAAGCAAATGTATTGAAATATAGCACATTAATTTTAAAATCATTCAGCTTCAATTACCAATTTGTAGTTTACCAATTTATCTTACTTTTATTTAAACCAAGCTATACATTTAAAAGATTAGGGTTATATGCATATTTTGTCATTTAAAAAAATACAAAATTGTTATGCAAAAAGATAAGGACTTGCAGAAAAAATCTACAGTCAGCCAAACACACACACACACACACACACACACACACACACACACACACACACACACACACACACACACACACACACACACACACACACACACACACACACACACACACACACAAATAAATGCAGACACCAGCAACCCCCCCCCCCCCCCTCCCTCTTCCCCACACAGACACTGATAGAGACAAGATACACATCCAAACTGCAATATCTGACTTTCTTTTGGTCTGAGCTTATTACTGTTAATTAGAAAGTTGATCGGCTTGACGAGAACAATATACGTGGTAAGTTTTGTAACTGTAGGTAAATTGAGCAAAGTTATAACACACTTTATGTGTCCTTTTTTAGTCATAAAATTCATTTCCTCGCCACGGCCAGACCGTTCGAGATATCAAAAATCCGTCCGGAATTGAGCATCCTCAATGTCTTGACTTCATGCACACCGAGTTTGGTTGTGATTGGTAAACACATGCATTGTGATTTGGTGTATTTCTCCTAGGACAATTATTCAAACAACCCATAATTCATAATTCATAAATAACTTCCATTTGAACTGTCATAAAACTTAGAGCACGAAAGTTGTTTGGCCTGATGTGATCTATAATTGTACCGAGTTTCATATTAATTCATGCAAGTGTGTTTGATTTATGGACAAATGTTCGAATCCCAGTCCAGGGGGCGCTGTCGAGCCGCCCTGCCACGCCCGGTTACCAGCTTCAGCCCGGCCCTGATGGCCATGGGTTCTGACCCGTGTGCAAAGTTTCAAGAGTTTTCGAGGATGTTAAGGCCCCCGAAAATGCCAGAGAAGTCGCACACAGCAAATAAAGGGTTAAAATTAACCTGACAGGCGCCCCTCCTCTCACTCACACAGAGGGACACTGAGACACTGGCAAAATTCTGAGATTTTCTCTACATTCAAACAAACATATCTGACTTTCTGTGGGTCCTAGCTAATGAGTGTCAATTAGAAAGTTGTCCGGCTCGAGGAGTACAATATACATACCGATTTTTGTAACTGTAGATAAAACTAACAACCCCACTTTTGTCAAAAGGTGGCGCTACTGAGCCCTCACCACGCCCGTTTCTGAAACTTTGCACATGTCTACTGGCTAATAAATGTGATGTGTCTGTCGAGTTTCATGCAATTTGAAGCATGCTAAGGGTCTCAAAAGCATCCTATAAGAATGGTAAAGTTTGATGCGTTGCCACGGCAACAGTTTAAAAGATATCAAGAATCCATTCACAGGTCTACATCTATCGTATGTTTACATTATTCAGATGAAGTTTGAAGCAAATCGGGTAAAAATAAAAGGGTGATTTCAAAGCATTTTGAAAGTGACACACTTCCTGCTGCCAGTTGGTGGCACTATAACTTTGACTCACAATAGTCACATCCATGTGATCGTCCTCTTACAGCGAACACACTGCTGAAGTTTCATCAAGATCAGTTAATGTATGCTGAAGTTATAACACACTTCCTGTTTCACGTTTCTCGCCATAGTTTCGTTTCCTCGCCACGGACAAACCGTTCGAGATATCAAAAATCCCCTCGCAAACTTTCATCCTCAATGTCTTGACTTCACGCTGACTGAGTTTCGTCGAACTTGGATCAAAGCTCTAGGAGGAGTATTTAACATTCCATTGCGAGTGTTTTACAAACAAACCTCAATAGCCGACTTCCTGTTGGGCTGGGGTAAAAAGTAAGAGCGCGAGGTATAGATGAAACGATGAGAGCAACATGTGTACCGAGTTTCATATTATTACATACAAGCGTGTTTGAGTTATGGACCAAGTGTTCGGACCCCGTTCCAGGGGGCGCTGACGAGCCGCCCTGCCACGCCCAGGTACCAGCTTCAGCCCGGCTCTGATGGCCGCGGGTTCTGACCCGTGTGCAAAGTTTCAAGAGTTTTCGAGCATGTTAAGGGCCCCAAAAGTGCCCGAATAGTCGTTAGAAAAATAAAAGAAAAAAAAAAAATAATCGGAAGGAAAACAATAGGGCCTTCGCCCTTTCAGGGCTTGGGCCCTAATAATCCCAAGGAAAACAATAGGGCCTTCGCCCCTTCAGGGCTTGGGCCCTAAATATAGCTGCGAGCAGCGATGAAGGGCCCAAGCCGGTGGCACCGCAACCCCGGTTCCTTAGTTACCTAAAAGCACCAGGGTGGCCATGCCACTGGCTTTGGCCCTTCATCGCGGATCACAGCTATATATATATATATATATACTGTATATATACATATATATATGAAGCCGGTGGCACCGCCACCCTGGTGCCTTTAGGTTTATTGTGCACGACATGCAAAATGTAACCCTGCTTTGACTGATGCAAGCTCTACAGCACAGTTTATAGTAAGAAAGAATATAGTAAGAAAGAAAAGTAAGCTGTTACTCTGAGATGGTTTGGGAAACAAACATTCATCATGTCGCATTGGTTTTAGTTACTTGTCCTCGAACAGAGCCCTAATCTGTTTATATTTCAGTTACACATTCTACATTGATTAAAAAAGAAAAATCAAATGTGTTTTTAATTCATACAGAAATAAAATATTTATAATTCAGCTGAGAATAAAGTTAGTTCAAATTTTAAGAAAAACAAATATATGATCTGAAATATAGCACATTCATTTTTAAATTCATTCAGGTTCAATTACCAAAAATACAATCTTAATTTAATTTAAAGCAAATAATAAATCTAAAATATATGGGTTATATGCATATTTTGTAAAAAAAGAAAAAAAAAAGAAAGAAAGATATATATATATCCAAAAACACAAGGCCTTAAACTTTAACAAGGGTGCAACTCTTATCACAACAAACATAGTCACACACACAAGTCAAGTCACTTACATTTTAGATGCAATATTGACTTTTTAGATGCAATATTGACTTTTTTCTGTTTCAGCAGAGAAAATAGTTAAACAAAGATCACAGCGACCCATCGCGCATCTCAAAGCAATGTGTTTTCTCATTACTGAATGATTCAGCATTTTGAATCCATGACTCGTTCATTAAGACGGTCATCTGGTGACACCTTATGGTGATTTAGGGTTATGTTTAAAAGTATCGTTCTTTACAGCGATTTTTAATTGACTCCTGTTAAACCAATCTCGTAACATTATTGTGTAACCGATTTAATTTGATCAGCCTTACCTAGGGTAACAGCCCTATAGTGTCTTATTATTCAAAATTATTGAATTTATTGATCAAATTTACTAATGAAAAATGAAGCATACATTTATTAAGACTAGGCTGCCCTGCAGATATTAGGCTACAATATGCAGATTTAAATATACCATTTATCAAATAATCTGTTTATTTTTAGGTTACACATTACATTGTTTAAAAAATAAAAATCAAATGTGACCCGCTCTGGCGAAATGAGTCGGAAGTTGCAACCTTCCATTTTAAGATATGGGCCGATTATGTGGAAAAACCATGAAATAACAAAAAATATATATATATATATTTTTGCTAATTTCAAAGAACAGACATTCAAAAATAATCTCACAGGGTTTCGTAGTCGAGATAATTGAGTAAAGGTATTTAAATAACGATTAAAGTTGTCAAAGCTTTAAATTCGCTGAAATAAACATTGCTCTTCTCAACTCCCCTCGTCACCTCTGAGCATTTCCCGGGTATCCCCTGAAACGTTGAACTCACTGGAGGCTTCTAACCTAAACTGCGTGAGTATATTTATCTGCAAGAAGAATATAGCCTATTAAGGCTGTAACGATCGCGACACTCAGATCCACGAACCTGTGTCGCGGTGTGAGAGGACAGAATAACGACACCGACACGTCCCTTCAACTCCCGAAGTTATCCTTCACGTCCAGACCCAATGCTACAACATCTTTAAATTACTATTAGTATTATTTGAAGTTAACATTATAAAATACGTAGACTTACACCACAAAACTTAAATTATTACTAATTTTTTTTAAATTGGGCAATTTCAGCATTATGGAGGAGATCCAATTCCCAGATAATTAAATATTTTAATAAATTGGCCTATGTGAACCACACTGCACAAACCAAAAGTAATACTCACCGGATGAAGAAGGGTTGACTCTCTCCAGAACATAAAATCTTTATTTTATTTTCCGTGTTCGCATTTATGAGGAAAAACAATCCGAACGTGACCGTTCTCTGGAAGCGGCACTAAAACTTTCACATAGCTTAAACATGCAAGCACAAAGCCTTTCTTTAAAGTAAATTTCGTTTTAAAATAATTATCTTAATTTAAATCAATGTTTCATCAACCAATTACTAGGATTTAATAATAAGAAATAAATTGCAGACAATAGGCTAGGCCTAATCACGACGCGGAGACGCGCGGCACGTGAACTGAAGCTTGTCTCATGAACCGAAAGTCAGCGTATAAGGTATCCTCACAGACATATATATTGAAATGTCTACTTTTAAAGACAACCATTCAAAATGAAAGAAAACAGACTGCTCTCTGCTTATGTGGGCTAATCCGTATGAAAACTGAATTTCTCTCTGACTCCTCTTCAATCTTTCTGATTTTAGAACATTTTTGTAAAAGTGACTTTTAATTATTTATTTCAAAAAAATTAAAAATAAGTTGAGTTTCAGCCTCGTTAAATTGCATTTATATATGTTAATCTATTTGGTCAAATTAAGCTATATAAAATAAATAGTTTATCCCTTAAAATGCTATGGATTTTGAAAGATATAAAAAAAAAAATAAATTAAAAAAAAAGCGGGCAAAAAAACTTTAAAAGCGATTTTCTTAGGTTTTCAATTGGAAAAAAAGGGCAGACGACCAGAATTCAAATCTGTATATCTTTACAACCATTTAAGGTATGACCAAGGTATCATTTGAAAGCTTACAGTGTCCTCTTTCCATTAATATCAAAATCTCAATTTTTAAATTTGGGTCACTGTGACTAATTTTGCTGGATCAGGTCGGTCACAAATGTGTTTTTTATTGTAGTATTATTTTATACAGAAATACATTATAATTATATATAATATACAAAATATAACCGTGGGCGCGATTAAACAGTGTTACAATAAAACTCAACATTGTGTTTTTTAAAAATAAATTCAAATAATACAAATCCCGAAATTGCGCTAATTTTAAAATTAAACTAAAACTCATGGCTGCACAAGCATTAATAACTGTGCGCGCCAACAGCGAGGAACCAGCAGAACAGAGTGAACGTTCATTCTGTTTAGTTCAATCCTACTTAATAGGAATTTATTTAAAATGCTTGCTCTACTCCACAACATTAATGTCTTGTGCGGATATCTGTATTTTGACTTTCGGTTTTAAGTAAGCGATTTAAAAGTTCCCGAGTCCCAGCGGAGTCACACGTTGATTAACCGGTGGGAATATACACAATAGGCCTAACTGATATTGAACACAAGAGGGCAGTATAGCACTACGTATGACTCAGATTATTTTTTCTTCTTCTGAATTTTACAACCTGGCTGTTTTTGAACGTAAACATAATTCTTAAATGAAAAAAGGGAAAAACTGCTTTAATTATAATATTTGTATAATTTAATTTAGAAACAAATGATGTATAATTACATTTTTAGAAGATATGAGGCTTTTAGTGTTTACTTTTTTGACATTACTTTAATCTTTTGCCAAAGTTGCACATGCCTACTGGCTAATAAATGTGATGTATCTGTCGAGCTATCTGTATCTATCTGTTTCAAGCAATTTCAAGCATGCTAAGAGTCCCAAAAGTATCAAAAAAGAATGTTAAAGTTTGTTTGTTGCCACAGCAACAGTATCAAAGATATCAAGAATCCATTCACAGGTCTACATCTGCTGTATTTTTACATTATACAGATGAAGTTTGAAGCAAATCGGTTAAAAATAAGAGGGTGATATCAAAGCATTTTGAAAGTGACACACTTCCTGCTGCCAGTTGGTGGCGCTATAACTTTGACTCACAATAGTCACATCCATGTAATCAGCCTCTTACAGTGAACACACTGCTGAAGTTTCATCAAGATCAGTTAATGTATGCTGAAGTTATAACACACTTCCTGTTTCACGTTTCTCGCCATAATTTTGTTTCCTCGCCACGGCCAAACCGTTCGAGATATCAAAAATCCCCTCGCAAACTTTCATCCTCAATGCCTTGACTTCATGCTGACCGAGTTTCGTACCGTGTGTTTGAATTCTCTAGGAGGAGTATTGCACATTCCATTGCGAGCGTTTTACAAACAAACCTCAATAGCCGACTTCCTGTTGGGCTGGGGTAAAAAGTAAAAGCACGAGGTATAGATGAAACGATGAGATCAACATGTGTACCGAGTTTCATATTATTACATGCAAGCGTGTTTGATTTATGGACCAAGTGTTCGGACCCCGTTCCAGGGGGCGCTGTCTAGCCCCCCTGCCACACCCAGGTACCATCTTCAGCCCGGCTCTGATGGCTGTGGGATCTGACCTGTGTGCAAAGTTTCAAGAGTTTTCAAACCCGTTAAGGGCCCCAAAAGCCGCTAAGAGTCTCAAAATCATAAAAAAAAAGAATTTTAAAGTTTGATGCGTTGCCACGGCAACAGTATCAAAGATATCAAGAATCCATTCACAGGTCTTCATCTGCTATGTATTTACATTATACAGATTAAGTTTGAAGCACATCGGGTAAAAATAAAAGGGTGAGTTCAAAGCATTTTGAAAGTGACACACTTCCTGCTACCAGTTGGTGGCACTATAACTTTGACTCACAATAGTCACATCCATGTGATCGTCCTCTTACAGCAAACACACTGCTGAAGTTTCATCAAGATCAGTTAATGTATGCTGAAGTTATAACACACTTCCTGTTTCACGTTTCTCGCCATAATTTCGTTTCCTCGCCATGGCCAAACCGTTCGAGATATCAAAAATCCCCTCGCAAACTTTCATCCTCAATGCCTTGACTTCATGCTGACCGAGTTTCGTGCCGTGTGTTTGAATTCTCTAGGAGTAGTACTTCAAATTCCATTGCGAGTGTTTTATGAACAACCCTAAATAACCGACTTCCTGTTGGGCTGGGGTAAAAAGTAATAGTATGAGGTATATATGTACGATGAGATCTATATGTGCACCGAGTTTCATATTATTACATGCAAGCGTGTTTGATTTATGGACCAAGTTTTCGGACCCCGTTCCAGGGGGCGCTGTCTAGTCCCCCTGCCACGCCCGGGTACCATCTTCAGCCCGGCCCTGATGGCCGCGGGTTCTGACCCGTGTGCTAAGTTTCAAGAGTTTTTGAGCATGTTAAGGGCCCCAAAAGTGCCCGAATAGTCGTATAAATAATAATAATAATAATAATAATAATAATCCTAAGGAAAACAATAGGGCCTTCGCCCTTTCAGGGCTTGGGCCCTAATAATAATAATAATAATAATAGAAAAGAATAATCCTAAGGAAAACAATAGGGCCTTCGCCCTTTCAGGGCTTGGGCCCTAAAAATAATAATCGGAAGGAAAACAATAGGGCCTTCGCCCTTTCAGGGCTTGGGCCCTAATAATAATCCTAAGGAAAACAATAGGGCCTTCGCCCTTTCAGGGTTTGGGCCCTAAAAACATTACAAGCAATAAACAAAGAGTGGTCTCAGTATTTAAAAGTAGGCTGTCTGAATGTTCATCATTCAAGAGCTGGAGTGATTCCCCCTCAGTTTAGATACGATAAGCTGCATTCACACTAATGCATATATCTCTTTTGAAATTGTAAATGTGGTTTGTCCTGTTGGTTTAAGATATAACTGACCGTGTTTACATTAATTTCGCGTCATAAAAGCATTTTGACATGCAAGTACATTTACCAATGAGTCACTCACGGCCGCATGCACGAGCGCTCTTCACAAAGCACGCGTTAGTATTTTAAAATGAAAGCAGCCTTCTCAGTGATTTTCATGGTTTTAATATATAAGCCAACTGCATTCCAAAAGACATAAATAATGCCTCTGTGAAGCATTTGTAAAGAAAATACCCGCGGGAGAGAACGCGCACTGCAAGAGTAATATTTATTTACTCTTTATAACATCAAGCAAAGCGGCAAAACCTGTTCAATGAAGCCCGCGAATGTCCTTGTAATTCGGTTCAATCCCGAACTTTATGAAATAACGTTACTATGTTTTGGAAGGTTCGAGCGGTGTCGTGTGTGTGAGTGAGGAAGAGAGAGAGCGAGAGAGAGAGAGAAAATAGAAGCAAGCAGATTCAGAACACGGTTCGTTTCTGAAGCACGCGCAGCGTCATCACGCATCTGTGTTTAAAAACTAAGCTCATACTCGATTCTGAAATTCTCTGAATCGATCCAGGATTGTTGAGGAGAGGAGAGAATAAATAACACAATAAACTGTGTTCTTTTCTGAACGCCAGACCGCGTAGCGTGGCAAGCTGATGCTTTATCTTGCAGACTGCTTTTCTCTCGCGTGTCACGTGACCAATGTAATCGCAGCTCTTGCGATTAGAAAATCGCGTTTCATCATATCGCGATTTTATCGCAAATGCAATTAATCGTTCAGCCCTACTGTTGAGGCCTGTAACCTGGCGACCACAGTGTGTGGGAGCTCATGACCAGGAAGGCCTGGTAAGGCCTGTAACCTGGCGACCACATTGGGTGGGAGCTCGTACTCAGGAAGGTCAGTGAGGCCCAGCCTGGTGACCACAACCTGTGGGAGCTTACTCCACCAAGTGGAAGCTACTTCTTTCAGAAGTTAGCCAGAGAAGGGCGTCCCTGTAGCCTACTTAAGTGACAGGACGCCTCTTAAAGTGGGACCCAAGGGAAGACCGGGGTCTGAGCCACATAAGAAGGGACCGAAGCATACCGCGCGTGACCCTTACCATACGAAATGGATTTTAGAAAATACACAAGACAACCAGTCATGTGATTTACCACAATAATAGGTGAAGTATGGGTATGTGTACTTCACTCTGAATTCAGGAAGGCCGAACTTGAGGCCTGTAACCTGGCAGCCACAACAAGTGGGAACCCATAATCAGGAAGGCCTGACAAGGCCTAACACCGATAGTCCCAATGCATGGGGAGCTCACATTCAGGAAGGCCGCTGAGGCCTGCAGGCTGACATGTGAAGACTCACCACTACAACTTGGCGACCACGAAAAGTGGGGGTTTCACATTCAGAAAGGCCTGGCGAAGCCTGCAACCTGACATGTGACAACTCACAACCAGGAAGGCCAATGAAGCCTGAAGCCTGGTGACCACAGAGTGGGAGCAAAGTGCTCAGGAAAGGTGGTGAGGCTGTAGTCTGGCTACCGCAGCATGTGGAAGCCCACATTCAGGAAGGCTGGGTGAGGCCTGTAAACTGACTACCACAGTATGTGGGAACTCATAACCAGGAAGGCCCCTTTGAGGCCTGTAACCTAGCGACCACAATGTGTGGGAGCTCATCACCAGGAAGGCCTGGTGAGGCCTATAACCTGGCGACCACAGTATGTGGGAGCTCATAACCAGGAAGGCCTGGTGAGGCCTTTTACCTGGCGACCACAGTATGTGAGAGCTCGTATCCTGGTGACCACAGTATGTGGGAGCTCATAACCAGGAAGGCCTGGTGACGCCTGAAACCCAGCGGCCACAGCATGTGGGAGCTCATAACCAGGAAGGCTTTGTGAAGCCTGAAACCCAGCGGCCACAGCATGTGGGAGCTCATAACCAGGAAGGCCTGGTGAGGCCTGTAACCTGGCGACCACAATGTGTGGGAGCTCATAACCAGGAAGGCCTGGTGAGGCCCTTAACCTGGCGACCACAGTATGTGGGAGCTCATAACCAGGAAGGCCTGGTGAAGCCTGTAACCCAGCGACCACAGCATGTGGGAGCTCATAACCAGGAAGGCCTGGTTAGGCCTGTAACCTGGCGACCACAATGTGTGGGAGCTCATAACCAGGAAGGCTTGGTGAGGCCTTTAACCTGGCGACCACAGTATGTGGGAGCTCATAACCAGGAAGGCCTGGTGAAGCCTGTAACCCAGCGACCACAGCATGTGGGAGCTCATAACCAGGAAGGCCTGGTGAGGCCTTTAACCTGGCGACCACAGTATGTGGGAGCTCATAACCAGGAAGGCCTGGTGAAGCCTGTAACCCAGCGACCACAGCATGTGGGAGCTCCCACAGATGTCTCTCCGTGGCCACCATAGCACCGACGGAACAGCAGATTGCTTGGTGGCCCGGAGTCCCGCAGCAGATCAGTCTGGTAGGCCTGAGGACCACAAGGGCGTGCAGAACCGCACCTGCCTGACCTGCTGCCGTGTACGCTCTGTCATTCAAGCATGAAGATGTCTTGAGCAGCTTGGATGACAGGGTCAGAGCTCTTAGTGAAGAGGACCAACCAGAGACGAGATAGTTAGCCAACGTCTCGTGCACTGGTGGCATCGACACTTATCCGTGCTCCACGACTCCCTCCACAGCAGCGAAACTAGCCCGCTGATGCAGATAGAGACGTGAGGAGAACGGATTCTTCCATACCCTCTCGATCCCAGCGTGGAGATCGGAAAGGAATGGAAGGCTCAACCGAGCTGGTGGCTTATGTGTGGGGAGGAACCAGCCATCCAAAATATCATGAGCGGGTTCCTCCCAGACGCGCCTCCACTGCAACTTGTCTGTGGCGCGCCCCATAATGTCAACCAGCTCAGCGTACACTGGGCAGGAGGGCTGAAATGGTTCGGTCTCAACCAAACTGACATCCTTTTCTATATATATATATATATATATATATATATATATATTACAGCCAACTCCTGCCCTGCCCAAAGAGAACAGTTACAGATTCACCAAAGAGAGAGAGAGCTCATTTTCTCTTTTCTTAGATGTTCAACATTAATCTGTAACTCACCCTCGTCAGCTGGTAGATCATCCGCGAGGTTAACGCCCCTCTCCCGATAATCTGCCAGCTCCATCTGAAAGCTCCACGAGCTCAACCGCCACTGAGCCTCAGCCCGAGCGGGAACCGGAACCGCGGGGTTCAGATGCCGCGCCCACTTCCCTCGAGAAGTGGGTCAGACGAGAGCAGAGAGTTCTGAAAGGAAAACTCTCAGTTCGCGCAAAAAACTCCCTCGAGAGCTTCCCGCACATGCTCTTCTCTCAGGCAGAACACGCACAGATCGTGTGAATCCTCCGGTTCTCAAATATCTGGACACAAGTCGACACACTCGCGCAAAGTGTTTCTCCACGTCTCTGCGCGCTTAATCGTTGATACTATCACACAGACAAACAGTCCCTGAAGACGAAAAGATGTTGTCACGGTTTCAAGGCGCCCTTCTTATACATCCAGATTGACGCGCTCATCATTCAAGCTGATGATGCACGGGCTGTCGCCGGTCAACCTGATTACTGTGAGTTGATATTTGATTTCAGACACCTGTCACGCCTGAGGCGTTCCCCATTGCGTCATTCGACGTATTGTTGAGTTCCCTTCGAAAGGGAACTGTATTTTCCTATTTTGATTAGACTTTTTTTTACCATTATTTTTATGTGGGCTATTACCCTAGCTAATTAGCTATTTGCTAATTTTTTTCAATTTTTTTTAGGCAGTACCGATTGGTGGCTTACAGAATTGTTCTAGAGTGGGGTTTGAAAGGAACACAGCTGGGAAGAGGCAACCGACATGTTCTTCCATCCTGTGTAGTGACCAGCATCCGAAATAAATACCCTTCAGACACCGGGCAATATGTTGGATTCAGGGAAGCACAAGATGCTCTGCGATTGTTCTGAACACATAACTATAGTAGGCAGCTAGAAAACATTTGCTACTGCACCTCATCTTTTCAATTAATCAAATACTTTATATATATATATATATATATATATAAACACATACAAACACATACATTGGGTTACAGATGAAACAATACGATTTTGATGTTAGCTTTCTTTTATTTTACTGTAATATAAACAATTACACCTAAGAGTGGATTTAGACAATTTGTTGTAATGTAATGTCAGTAATTAAATTACAATAAAATCAATATAAAGAAGTGTGATGATTGTGTTTTTACAAATGCTGGCACAGTATTTTGCACCACAATAAGGTACAGTTAGGCTTTTATTTTCTGCTTGTATTTGAAAATCGTGAGACATGCCGTGATATAATTTCATCTTTGTCCGGTCTTGGAGTGTCGGCTATGTTTTTGTATATGGTGTCTGGTTGCTGGATATAAGAATTAGGATCTGCAAACTTCACGGGAGGATCCTGGCGCCTTTGCAGGACCCGCTCCACAAGATCCTTCCTGAATGTCTGCGTGGTTGTCTCGTATCTTTTCCTGGCAAACCATCTTTTTGTTTGTTTCGGAAAGACCAAATCATATCTTGGAGTTCCTTGAGATAGTAAAACACAGCAATATAAACATACCAAGGATTGGCTAGTAAATTTACAATGTACTTGAAACATATTCAAGTAATGATGGCTTTGGGTTTTGCAGTTATGTATTATGTGTAGACTTACCATCAGTGGTTTTTGCTTGCTGACGGCCAACATTCTCGTTGTGGTCCATCACAGAGAGTAGAGTACGTGCCTTCATAGAGTTGTAGCTGAAGTGTAGCCTCTTCGGAGTGTACTTCAGCATTGCACTGTGGTAAACTTCAAGGTCTCCTGCAGTTTTTATCAGATGGATAGCACCTTGTGAATGTAACTCAAAATGTTGATATTTTAAAAATTCGTAAAAAGACGTTAGATATTTATTTTATGCCTTCATTGTTTGTATCACAAACATTTACACAGTAAAAACTTTCAATGGCAGCTATGCAACTCTCTAAAGCACGGATATCAGCATGTTGTTTTAGGTAAAGCACTAAAAATAATCTTTAATCTAAAAACAAATTTGTGTAAATGATCGATTAAATGTGAGCACCATACATACAGTACCTGTATGTTTGAAGAGAGTCATGTGTTTGAGGTCTTTCAACAGGTTCTTGTTGAGTACGTGGTCTGACAGTGTATTGAAAGCAGCAGAGTCTGTTTGCAGCCATTTCTTTCTTCTCTGCTGATCTTCAGTAAGTTCTTGATGGTAGCAAGTTCTCTCCTCTCCATCTTCCTCCCACCGATGGATGCCACAAATGTGATGCAGAATTGACGTCCAGCGACGTTTCAATTCCTGCCAAAGCATATGCGTTTTAGGGCAACAAAACTAATAATGCTTTTTGCTTAGTACAGAATAAAATAAACACATCTCATCAACTTACCTCAGCATCACCACCACATGACTGACAACACCACCAAAAGTGATTATTAATTGCCTTGATCCAAGGAAGCAGATCATTGTTTTTCTTATTTTTAGCAGCCGCAGTCAACTTTTTCTTCAGTCCTAAGTAATAAAATCACAATTGTAATAGTTTGTGTAATTAATAAGTAGAGTCTGCCATCTTGTGGTCAGTATTGGAAATGCGGTAATGACATTTCATGTTTATTTTGGAAACGAGTTTTGATGTTACCGGAGTGAACCGGCTTCGGTAGTTCAGCAGTCTGTATCAGAATGTTATAGAGTAAAGACGGTTGATTGAGAACTCCTTTTTGGTCTGATTATTGTCTCAACCCCAAGATATTACAAATGGCGACGAGGATATTCGAATGCCACTGCGTCACTGCACTGTAAAAGGAACCGTACACTGGTCGTGGTAAAAGGATTTTTTTTTTTACGGAGGAACCAGGCACGTGTGGATAAACTGTTAGCAGTTAGCTGTTAAAAAAAAATCTAAAAATGGCTGTACCAGTCGGTCGCGTGGATGAATACAATGACACAAAGGAGGATTTTGAGTCATATCTGGAACGTCTGGAACAGTGGATGTTGGCAAACGAAATCAAGGATGAAAAGAAGGTGTGTGTTTTTCTCTCGGTGATTGGAGCGGATGCTTACAAGTTGTTGAAAAATCTGGTGTCGCCGACAGTACCGAGTACTATGGAGTATTCCAATCTGGTGAGTGCACTGAGTACACATTACAAGCCAGCACCGATTGTAATCGCGGAACGTTTTCGGTTCCAAAAGTGTAACCAGAAAGAGGGGGAAACTGTCTCTGATTATGTGATAGCTTTGAAGCAGCTATCAGCTACTTGTATGTTTGGACAGTATTTGGATGACGCGCTGAGAGATCGTTTCGTGAGTGGATTACGCTCGGATGCAGTGCAGCGCAGATTGCTGTCTGAAAAGGATCTGACTTTCCCGAAAGCTTGTGAGATTGCAGTAGCAATGGAGCTGGCGTCAAAGAAATCAATGGAGTTTTCTGGACACAGCCAGGCTCATCAGGTAAATGCCTTGTCAAGTGCAGGTTTTTCTGAAAAGGGGAGGAAAGGACAGTTTAGACGACAGAATGATAATAAAGCTCAAAGCAAGGGCCAAAAAGGAGAAAACAGAATGTTTGGGGCATCACAGACATGCTACCGATGTGGTGGAAGACACTCAGCACGTGACTGCAGATTCAAGAATGAAAAGTGTCATTCCTGCTCCAAAATTGGACACATAGCACGTGCATGTAGAAAAGGAAAAAACATCTCTCAAACTCATTTTGTGGAAGCTGAAGGAAATACATCAAGAGGGGATGAAGAGGCTGAACTTTTTGGTGTGTATGCATTATATTCCACCTCAAGTTGTGAAAAGGGGTACACAGTGGATGTCTTACTGGGTGATAAGAGCACAACAATGCTGCTGGATACAGGGTCAGCTGTGTCAGTGATATCGGAGGATTACTACCAGACGAATCTGAATCATTTCCTGTTAAAACCAGCCCCCATGTTGAAGCTGAAATCATATTCAGGCCAGAGTATTGCAGTTCGAGGATACATCAAGATACCCGTGCAGTATGAAACACAAAAAGTTACCTTACCTCTTGTTGTAGTGAAGGGTAGTAGACCAGCTCTGATTGGTAGGAACTGGCTAAAGGAACTACACCTGGACTGGAAACAGATTTTCACAGTGCACAGGGTGTTCACACAGGCAGAGTGGACCCCAGGAGTTAACGAGGTGTTACAGCGCCACCAGGCAGTGTTCTCTGAGAAACAAGGCTGCATAGAGGGTTTTAAAGCCAAAATCCGCATAAAATCAGGCACCACACCAATCTTTTGCAAAGCGCGCCCTGTTTCCTATGCATTAAAGGAAGCAGTGGAGAAGGAGTTGGACAGGTTGGAGAAAATGGACGTGATTTCAAAGACTGAAATGAGTGAGTGGGCCTCTCCTATTGTAACGGTGCCAAAAGCGGACAAGACAATTAGGATTTGTGGCTATTACATGGTCAGTATTAATCGGTGTATAGAAGAGCAGATATATCCACTGCCTAACACCGAAGATCTATTTGCTACTTTAGCGGGAGGAACATCATTCAGCAAGCTTGACCTGTCTCATGCGTACCAGCAGCTGATGCTAGATGAGGAATCAGAGAAGTATCTGACTATCAATACCCATAAGGGCCTGTACAAATTTCATCGCCTCAGCTATGGTGTTTCCAGTGCACCTGCGATTTTTCAGTCTGTAATGGACCAGATTTTACAAGGGCTGGACCATGTGACATGTTTTCTGGATGATATTCTCATTACTGCCGCAACGGAGAAAAATCATTTGAGAAAACTGGATGAAGTGCTCACACGTCTGGAAAAACACGGTGTTCATGTGAAATTGTCTAAATGTCAGTTTTTTCAGAGCAGTGTGGAGTATCTGGGACATCGCATTGACCAGGATGGCTTGCACCCCACGGATGAAAAGGTGACAGCCATAAACAAAGCGCCTGAGCCAACAAATGTCACGGAACTGAAGTCCTTTTTAGGGCTTCTTAACTACTACAGCCGTTTCCTGCAAAATTCCTCCACCTTACTCCACCCTCTACACAACCTGTTGAGAAAAGAGGCAAAGTGGATTTGGACTTCGGAGTGTGCTAAGGCCTTTGAAGATGCAAAGCAGCTATTACAGCAAAGTAAGGTGCTGGTGCATTACAACACACAATTGCCACTCCGGATTGCCTGTGATGCGTCACCTTATGGAGTTGGGGCGGTGATTTCTCACATAATGAACAATGGAGAGGAACGGCCGATAGCTTTCGCATCCAGGACGTTAACGGAGGCTGAGAGAAAATATGCCCAAATCGAAAAGGAGGCACTGGCTATCATCTTTGGTGTCAAGAAATTCCATAAATACCTCTATGGGAGGAAGTTTACACTGATTACAGATCACAAACCGCTGTTAACTATCCTTGGACCAAAGTCAGCAGTTCCGACGTTGGCAGCATTAAGGATGCAACGCTGGGCTCTCATCCTCATGGCATACAGTTATGAGATTGAGTACAGGAGATCAGCTGATCATGCAAACGCTGATGCTCTGTCTCGCCTACCCACCGCATCATTCGACAACACAGGAGAAGAGGCAGGTATTTTTTACTTCTCACACATGGAAGAATTACCAGTGGGTGCGAAGGACATTGAGAGAGCTACTTTTAAAGATCCTACACTGAACAAAGTGTGGAGCTACACAATGAATGGGTGGCCCAGTTATGTTCAAGAGGAAGCACTGCGACCATATTTCATACGCAGGCAGGAGTTGTCCGTTGAACAAGGTTGCATTCTTTGGGGCCAGCGAGTCATCATACCCCCAGGCTATCGACAGCGCTTACTGGAAGACCTTCATCATGTGCACCCAGGTATCTGCCGCATGAAAGCGCTCGCTCGCAGCTACATGTGGTGGCCGGGCTGTGATGGGGAAATTGAGGAGCTGGTGAAGGGTTGCTCTATCTGCCAAGCTGTTCAGAAAATGCCAGCAGTCGCACCGCTGCACCACTGGAGGTGGCCGGAAAGAGTGTGGCAGAGAATTCACATTGATTTTGCAGAGAAGGACAAACAGTACTTTTTGGTGGTTGTTGATAGCCATTCAAAGTGGTTAGAAGTTTTTCCTATGTCTTCCATCACATCTCAGAACACCATTGTAGTGCTGCGAAGTCTGTTCTCTGCGTATGGACTGCCAGAAGAGCTGGTATCAGATAATGGTCCACAGCTGGTGTCGAGGGAGTTTACACAGTTTCTGGAGGGAAATGGTATCAAACACACTGCTGTACCTGCATATCATCCTGCAACAAATGGAGCCGCAGAGAGGTCAGTGCAGATTTTTAAGCGTGCGCTGGCGAAGGATGTGTTGGAGGCAGAGAATAAGGCTTCTTTGCCACTTAGCCATAGACTTGCAAATTTTTTGCTCATGTACCGCAGTACACCACACACAGTGACTGGTCGGACTCCGGCTGAGTTATTTCTGAAGCGGCAGATTCGGACTCGTTTCAGTTTGCTTAAGCCCAAGCTTGCTAGTCAGGTTGAAGAGAAACAAGCAACACAGAAACGTTTTCATGACAGTGGTGGTTCTTGTCTTCGGGTTTTTCAGGATGGGGAAGCTGTCCGTGTCCGAAATTTCAGGGGAGGAGTGGAAAAATGGATTCAGGCAAAAGTGCTAAAAAGACTGGGAGCTGTCACATACATGGTACAGGACGGTCAGAGACAACGCACAGTGCATGTTGACCACATCTTGCCTTGGCGAAAAAAGGGTGAACAAATTCAAAAAGTGTTGCCCTCACCAGTGGTTGAGAATGAATCACCAGTCATCAAGGACTGTGTTTTTCCAGCTGTTGTCTCCAGTGCACCAGTGAAGCTAATGCCCCCTACGGTTCCCATTAAACCAGCTGAACAGTTTGTTGATGTGTCACACACAGAAAGCAAAAGCTCACCTGAGGAACGGAGGTACCCAGTGCGGGTCCGTGTACCACCTAAGAAACTGGATTTATAACTTGCAGTATGTTGTATGGAAATGCTATTGTGTTTCAGTAAAGGTTAAGCTGCCAAGTGTTTATTTAGTTTTTCACTGTATTGTGCTAATACGTTAATGAACGTTAACTGGCAGAATTAAAAAAAAATGTCCAGGGCAGTAGATTTTTTTTGGTTGAATAAATTAAAGTTTAGTTGTTAATCATTGTTAAATAATAATAATAATAAAAAAAGCTATGTTAAGAAAAAGCTAAAAGGGAAGGAGTGTAATAGTTTGTGTAATTATAAGTAGAGTCTGCCATCGTGTGGTCAGTATTGGAAATGCGGTAATGACATTTCATGTTTATTTTGGAAACGAGTTTTGATGTTACCGGAGTGAACCGGCTTCGGTAGTTCAGCAGTCTGTATCAGAATGTTATAGAGTAAAGACGGTTGATTGAGAACTCCTTTTTGATTGCAACTCTTCAGCTACAACTCTATGAAGGCACGTACTCTACTCTCTGTGATGGACCACAACGAGAATGTTGGCCGTCAGCAAGCAAAAACCACTGATGGTAAGTCTACACATAATACATAACTGCAAAACCCAAAGCCATCAGATTGCAATTAGTAGAAAGCTTACCTTTGGCAACATGCCATGGGTCAAACTGATGCTGGATGTCAGAGTAGGTCTCTCTCATAAGCTTCCTGATAGAAGGAGAGCGGTCTGTGGTGATGGTATCTACTACAACTCCTGCCTGAAGCAAACGCACCAGACATCTCCGAAATCCCAATATCTCCATGGCTGGTGAACTGGTTGCCTCTGTTACCTTTATAATGACAATCAGTATAAATGTTTACACATGCACTGCGAGTACAAGCAGTATATACATTGCTGGGTTTTTACCTGAACTAACTCAACCATGATGATTTCCTTTGTTTCATAACTCATGAAACTGTATGTAGTGTACTTGGCACTAAATCCAGGTGAATCAGAACGACCATCACCACAGATTGAAATCCCTCCACCAATTGTCTGTAGTTTTTTCAATATCTCTTTGTGATGGTCTTGGTAAGCATACTCAATCACTGGTATGAGGTAAGTAGACTGCAGGGAGTAAAATGTTGTCTTCTTTGTAATTTGGAGATTCAGTAGCTCAGCCCAATCTAAGACTTCTGTATAAGTTGAACCTGTGAACAGGATGGATGAGGCAACCAGCAGATTGTTTTCTGGCATTCCACGCAGTTGAGGACATGACTCCCATTCCCCTGAGTGTCCATTTAAACAGCTCCACTTGATGTGTATATGTGTCCCAGCAGTGGTCACTTTCTTGTATTCCTCTTCAATTAAAACACCACACTGGTGGCATGTTGTGAAGAGCTGCATTAGCTTGGATTCGTTGACAATCCATTTATTTTCTGACCAGTTCTTGGCTCCTTCTGCCGAGGATATGTCAGACTTGGAGGAGCTAGAGGTGCTGCTCAGTGGCACAAAGGAGCTGTCAACTCGGTGACTTGATGGGGCTTCAACTGATATCATACTCAGGTCCAGTGGGTTGTCATCTTCAGCTATAGCTTTCTTTTCCTTTATAAACCACAAAAGTAGAAAAAAATGTTTAAAGAAAGTCAGTGAGTCTAATGCTACGTTCACACCGGACGCGAATAGGGCGTCAGGCGCGAATGATTTCAATGTTAAGTCAATGCAAAGACGCTTTACGCGCGTGAAAAATTCCTGCGGCGCGAATGAGGCGTGGAGCGCGGCGCGGAAGACGCGAATACGCCTCATTCGCGCGTCAAGTTGGCGCGAATCGCGCGAATTGAGCGTTGTGCATTCACGCGTTTGACGCGAATTCGCGTCTGCCGCCCGAGTTGAAAAATCTGAACTTTGGCGTGAATTCGCGCCGCGTTAACCAATCAGGAGCCTAGCTGCTTGCTCACGTGGTGAAGTGTCTGGTTGCTTCAATAAATTATTTTGGTAATATGACTAAATGCATGGTGGGATTATGCACAACAAAGCAAATGTTTCATCACTTAAAACATTATTTCTATATAGGAGACATGTTCATTTTGTATTGAATGTTATTCATTCCATATCTAGAAATAGTATTATGTTGTAAAGACAATCAACATATGTGCATAAATTCGTGTCTGGACGTGAGAGAGAGAAAAAAATCACAGGACGGGTTAATAACTTTTGAAGGCTGGCTCTATTTATTTTTAAAACAAAAATAAATGACAGCTAGATTAGATGGATGAGGGCGAGGGTGATCCTCGCTCAGATGCGGGACAACACGTCATCAAACTGGGCGCGTGACAGGCGGAAGTACCGCTGACAGCGGCCGTCATCCAGCGCAGCTCCTGGAGCGAGCAAATGGTGAAACTCGCCAAACGGTTCGGCTCTGAAGGGTCCGGTGGACACAAATATACGGCGACGATGATCCCCACGCCGCTGTTCTGCTCTCCAGAGTAAATACAGAGCGGTAAATCTCTTGATGAATGCTCGGTCGACATAAAAACAATGGCCGCCAACGGATTTTGCGGATTTCGCGTCAGGCGCGAATTTGACGCGCGATTCGCGTCCGGTGTGAACGTAGCATAAGAGAACAGAGACAGTATTGAAACTATGATCCTGATTTTTTTATTTTTTGGAACACTATCCAGAATAGTAATGGTTAAATATTATTGAAAGATACAGCAATGTCCTTTTATAAAAGCGTATAATTCTTGTGATCAGTGTAATCAAAGTTTGTAAAGCTATGTAGTGGAAGTCATACATGTCATACTACTATTATGACTTATTTGAGTTCACTCTCTTGTGCTAATGCTGAACTATTTTTTCTTCTATACAAGATACATGAACTTCATTATAATACAATTGTTGGCAAAAATTACAATATGAACGAAACAGTCCTATAAATTCAAACAAATACCTCACTTTGGCTCAAATGTCTGAGAGGACGGAAGGCAAAATAGAACCCTGATGAAGAAGGGCGTTTCCGAGACTGTGGCGCTGCATGTTTCGGAGTGCTGATGAAAAACTTCAGTGCACCAGAACACTGAGTGGACTCCTTGTGTGATTCTGGTCCAGAGGAGTCCTTTATAGGGGTTGACTGTGGTACAGTGAACATCTCCTGTATTTTCTTTGCAGATAACAACAACAATAACATATATCAATAAATTGTATTGATACACATTACATAAAGATAAATAAACAATTATAGTGGATTTTAAAGACAATAGCCATAAAATGTTTGACAGACTGTTGTACCAATTCATAAAATAACTAACATTATACCGTCAGTTACACTGTGTCACTCTCCACAATGCCTTGAACTGTAACGTTATCTCTACTAACGTTAGTTACACTATAGTGTCACTCTCCACAATGCATTGGACTGTAACGTTATCTCCACTAACGTTGTCAGTGTCGATATATCAGTTATGAAAGAGTAGCTTCATTAGCTGGAGGTTAGAGTAGACTAACAAAAGTTATTACCTGTTCATCTGTAGCTGTTGGTGCATCGGGAAAGACGGCTGGAACTGCATTCGAACTCAGTGACTTGTTGTCGTTTCTATGACTTACGAAGTCATCTGATCTAAAATGATCGCTACAAATTCGGGCCTTTAGTAGTGTCTCTGTCGGTGTATCCATATCCAAGCCAGCAGCAAGAAGCCACAGTTTGTTCCTCTCTCGATCTCTTATTGGAAATTTGTGGAAACTTTTTGTTGACCATTTTTTGTTTTTATTTGTACAATTTCTAAAAATACAGTGAAAAACCATGTTGAATATTCTTTAAATTTTGATCGAATGTTTCAAAATCGAGGCTACTACTAGCTAACTTGACGTTCCGACTGTAACGTAGTGCGATTCTGTTGTGTTTACTTTCCGGCGCAGCTCTACTCCCGGAGCAAAGTAAAATTCCGCCACTGCTGAGAAACTAGTTCCTGTAAATGTAATGCGATCATTGGAATATATTTTGATACTCAATGTAGTTTGATTTCTAACATTATTCTATCAACAGACATTTATATCGATAGTCTGGCGTTATAACTGATGTGCTTTTGGTGAACTGTGGAGTGGTTAAAACTGTTTTAATGGCATGCTAATACAGATACCAATGATTCGCGCTAGCCTAGCACCGGCCAACTAAGCAACTGGGACGACTGGATGATTTTTTTTTTAAAATATCTTTACTGATAAATAACACTAAGGCTCACTTTGAAATGAGGCCCGATGTCCAAAATCCCGAACCACCCCTTTAACCCTGAGTCAGTCAACTCAGAGTTGATTGAACTAACTCATTTCAGCTGTTCTGAAACCGAAAACTCAGAGTTTCCCATCTCAGGGTAAGTCAACTCAGAGTTCAAGCTTTAACTCAGAGTTGGTTGAACCTCCTTATTGAAATGGGCCCCTGGAAAACTTGATGCAGTTAGTGAAGGTTTGGAGTCTGAAGCTTATGGGTTTGTTTAATTTTTCATTGTTCATTTATGGGCCAAAGTACACAGTAGATAACAAAAAGAGAATAATCATCCTTAATTTTCTTTATGGAATGGTGAAGTTGGCAATTTGGTGTTCTAGGAAAAACAAAATTGAAGGAAGTGGGTGTACTGATCCTATTTTATTGACAAAGTGTTCTGTAAAAAAAAAAGGTTAATGGTAGAGTATGCTTATTACAGCCTCACACATAATGTTCTGTGGTTTTTTCATCTCTGGGGTGTTAATAATTTTTTGTGTGAACCTGATGGGAATGGAAGTTTTAATCTCAACATTTTCTAATGTGTACATGAAGAAAACATATGTTGAATTGTTTTAGAAAAAAAACAAACAGAAAAACATGTGTTTGTTTGTTGTTTTATAAATATTTATGCAGATAAATCCCAAGTGTTAATTGAATTAATAAAGGGATTTTTAAATGTCAATCTCTCTCTCTCTCTCTCTCTCTCTCTCACTTCCGGTGTGATGTGCGACTGTTGAGTGTGAGCGGAGCGTTTGTGAGTGAATCGGAACTCGTGAGTGAATCTTTTTCTTTTCTATTTCTCACTTTTCCTTCTTGCATGGGTTATTGCTGAAAGAGTGGTGTTTTGTCTTTTTGTTTGGGCCGCGTGCTGCCGTTTTTCTTTGCGGACAGCATGACGGACCCACGTATGCAAGGTTTGAGTAAACTCACGCGGCGCCATGGAGTTAAAGTGGCGTCCGCGGTGAGCGTGGAAGACTGTTGCCTGGCTGCAGGAGAGGTTGTTGGGCATGAGCATATCATGTCGGCCTCTAGAATGAACAGTGCCACTGTCATCTTTCTTAGCTCTGTTGAAAAGGCAAATGAGTTAGTTGAGACCGGTATAGTTATTGAGAATCTTTTTACTCATGTTCTCCCACTTTCTATGCCATCAAAAAAAGTTTTGTTGTCGAACGTTCCGCCTTTCATAAGTGATGAAACTTTGGTGAGAATTTTATCACGGTATGGTAAATTGGTGTCACCTATTAAAAAAATACCAATTGGAAGTGGATCTCCTCTTTTGAAACATGTGGTTTCCTTTAGGAGATTTGTTTACATGATCCTAAAGGATGATGAAGATCTAGATCTGTCATTGCATCTCAAAGTTGACGAGTTCGATTACGTTATTTATGCTACCACGGACAAGATGAAATGTTTCAAGTGTGGTGAAGTGGGCCATTTAATCCGTGCTTGCCCTGGCAAAAATCAGGAAAATGTTCCTGCGACGGTTGATATCGTTAATGTTAGTGAACCGGTCGAGGCTGGTCCGTCTAACGCGGCTCGGCCGGCGGCGGTGACGGCTGAGGAGAATCCGCCCGCGGTCGAGACTGCGGCGACACAGGTAAATGACAACACAATTGTGGTTGAAGAAAATAGACTGAGTGATGCTGAAACACTGATTATTCGTTCTCGAAATTTGAACATACTAGAAAGTGGTAATGTACCTAATGTTGTACTGCCTGATTCTTTTGGTGATGGCATTGAAATGGAGACAGAGCAGAACGATTTCAAAATTCCATCAAAAAGGAAAACATCTGACGATTTTCAGACAGTTAGAGCTAAGAAGGCTGACGTGGAGGATTTGTATGGTGAAACTGACAGTGAGTCTTCTGATTCAAGTGTCAGTCTCTCTCAGTGTGACTTCTCTAGTCGAGGTGTTGAAGTAGATGACATTAAACTTTTTTTAAAAGCTACTAAGAACAAGAGAGGGGTCTGTGTAAATAATTATTTTTCAGACACAAAGCAGTTTGTTGAGAAAACCAGGTTCTTTATGTCGGAAGGTTTGTTTACAAATAAGGAGATATATCGACTGAAAAAGATCGTAAGAAAACTCACTTCTGATAGTGCCAATGAAGGTGAGAAAGTATAGCCTGGCTAGTAATGTGGTGTGTGTGTGTGGAGTGCTGATTTGTTTCTTAGTCTTTTTCATTTCTCCAAGTATGAGTGAAGTGAATATTGCGACTTTGAATGTAAATGGAGCAAGGGAATTGAGAAAAAGAGCAGGAATTTTTGAAATGGTTAAACAAAAAAGAATAGATGTTGTTATGCTGCAAGAAACGCATAGTGATTTGAGGAATGCTGCTGATTGGGCTGAGGAGTGGGATGGGGTCTCTGTGTTGAGCCACAACACCTCACTTAGCGGAGGGGTTGCTATTCTTTTTGCTAAGAGTTTTAGTCCAACTTCTTATCAGGTTGACGAAGTAGTTAAAGGTAGACTATTAAAAGTAAGAGCCATTTTTGAGAATTATGTATTTGTTTTTATTTGTGTGTACATCCCAACTGCACAAATAGAAAGAATGTTGTTTTTAAATACTTTGTGTTCAGTTTTACAAAAAGGTTGTGTCGAAGAATTTTTATTTTTGGGTGGTGACTTTAACTGCACATTGTCAAACTTGGACAGGAATCATATTGAACCTCACTTGCCCTCTCGTAATCGTTTGGTTCAGCTTGTTAAAATGCATGAGCTTTGTGATGTTTGGAGGCAGCTTCATGAGACACAAAAACAATATACTTGGACTCATGTTCGTGATAGTGTGATTTCACTTGCAAGATTAGACCGTTTCTATGTTTTAAAGCATCACTTTAACATTGTAAGAAAATGTTCAATTACTCCACTGTGTTTTTCTGATCACAGTATGGTGCAGTGTTCTGTGTTTTTAAACTCCATTAAGCCAAGGAGTGCATACTGGCAGATAAATACCACTTTGTTAAGTGACAAGTACTTTAAAAGTACATTTAAGCTGTTTTGGGATGAGTTCAGAACCATAAAGGGGTCTTATAATTCTCTACGACAGTGGTGGGATTTTGGGAAAGCCCAAATAAAGCAGTTCTGTATGCAGTATACTCGAAACGTCACTAGAGAGATAGATGTGAGTATGAACACCTTGGAGACCGACATTTTAAAACTTCAAGAATTAGTTGAGTCAACTGGTGGTCAGGGTTATCTAGATTCTTTGTCAAACAAGAGGACACAGTTGGCTGATTTACTGGGCATTAAAACACAGGGGGCGCTGGTCAGGTCGAGGTTCCAGAGTGTGGATCAAATGGATGCTCCATCCAGGTTCTTTTTTAACTTGGAGAAAAAGAACGGTCAGAGCAGAGTCATTCATGCTCTGCGCTCCGAGTCTGGAGGATTATTGACAAACCCTGCAGACATTCGAAAGAGAGCGGTCGGTTTTTATGAAAACCTGTATAAAAATGAGATTGGGGTGGAATACAGGAGTGACAGTGATTTTTTTAACGATCTACCCCAGGTGTCTGAGGAGGTCAATACTGAAATCTCTGGTGCTTTGAGCATGGCTGAACTGTACAAGGCCCTCCAAGGAATGGAGTCTGGAAAGGCGCCGGGCATTGACGGTCTGCCAGTAGATTTTTACAAGTCTTTCTGGTCAGAACTAGGAGAGGACCTTCTGGAGGTTTTGAATGAAAGCTTGGCTGAAGGCCAGCTGCCTCTGAGCTGCCGTAGAGCAGTACTAACCCTCCTGCCCAAGAAAGGCGACCTTGCAGATATAAAGTGCTGGAGGCCCGTATCACTACTCTGCAGCGACTACAAACTGCTCTCGAAAACGCTGGCTAACAGGTTGGCAGGAGTGATGGATGGTGTCATCCATCCTGACCAGACCTACTGTGTTCCCGGTAGGTCAATATTTGACAATATTTCATTGATTCGTGATGTTATAGAGGTCTCCAAGATGTTAAATTTAGATTGTGGGTTAATCTCTTTGGATCAAGAGAAAGCTTTTGACCGTGTTGAGTTTTGCTATTTGTGGAGAGTTTTAGAGGCTTTTGGGTTTTGTCAAAATTTTATAAATCATATTAAAGTTCTTTACAGTGGCGTTGAGAGTATTCTCAAAGTGAACGGTGGTTTATGTGCTCCTTTTAAAGCTCTTAGAGGTGTAAGGCAGGGGTGCTCAGTGTCTGGAATGCTCTACTCTTTGGCAATAGAGCCACTTTTACAACAGATACGGGTAAAACTTCATGGTATATGTTTGCCAAACTGTAAAAATAACATGATACTTTCAGCTTATGCCGATGATGTCATAGTAATGGTTAATAGGCAAAGTGACATACAGGTTTTGTTAGGTTTACTTAATGTTTTTAAAGGTTTATCTTCTGCAAGTGTAAACTGGAGCAAGAGTGAAACTTTATTATTAGGTAAATGGGGAGGTGGGAGACCACCAGATCTCCCTGAAGGTTTAGGTTGGGGAAAATCAGGGTTTAAATACTTAGGAGTGTATCTTGGTGATGATGTTACAGTGAAAAAAAATTGGGAAGGAGTCATTGAAAAGGTTAAAGGTCGTCTGGATAAATGGAGATGGTTAACTCCAAAGATGTCATATAGAGGGCGTATTTTAATTATAAATAATTTAGTTGCTTCTTCACTGTGGCATAAGTTTGCATGTATTGATCCTCCCTCACATCTTTTAGCGAAAATCCAGACAATTTTGGTAGATTTCTTCTGGGATAAATTGCATTGGGTCCCACAGAGTGTGTTATTCTTGCCTAAGGAGGAGGGTGGACAGGGGCTAATACATCTTCACAGCAGAATCGCAACTTTTCGGTTGCAACTCATACAAAAACTACTTGTTGGGTCAATTGAATATAAATGGTGTTCTGTCGCATTTGCTATTTTACGTAAACTTGAGGATCTGGGTTTGGAAAAAACA